>NW_026652215.1:5900266-6212208 GCF_028018845.1 Melospiza georgiana
GTCTGGTATGACTGTCCTGGCCTTAGAGCTCTACTTTCTATTCAAACTGATGTTTCATGTTAGCCTTGAGATGATGAATCACTTTACAGGCACCTTCACAGGCTGACTGCCATGGGACAGTTGGAGCAAATGCTGCCTTAAATGTTGGTGCTGAGCCTGATAGTTCCCAAGAGACACTCTCTAGAACAGGACAGCCTGGCTAAACTGCCTGCCACCCTTTCCTCAGCTTTGGAATGGGGTAAAACATTCAGATGGATCCATTGCCAAGCCTCATAGAAGAAACAGGCTGCATTGCTGGATATTCTGCAACTTCACGGCCCACCACGTGTTTTCCCTGCATTTGTTATTTTCCAAAGTTCTGCAGATTTCGGGATAAATGGGTGGAACGAGCCTCAATCCTGCTGCAGCTCTGTGTAGTGGGTGCCCTCTGATGGGTCAGCATCAATTGTTCCTAATTTCTAAATTATTCAGATGTAATCTATTTCTTTAATCTTTCTCAGAGTAAATTCTGTGAAAGAAATTGAGTATCAGACAGTGCAGGGAGATTGAATTCCTCCCTCTTCCATGCAGGCAGGCCTTGTGTGCAATGCTACCTTTGTGTTTAGCTGAGGACAGAGCCTTGTGCAGGTGTCTGAAGGTGCAGGGAGAGCCCAGGCTCCTTCCCCCACCAAGGGCAGGGAGCAGCTCTGGCCAAGGCTGGCGCTGCCGCTGCTCCTTGTCCCTGTGCCCAGGGTTTGCTCTCTCCTCCCCAGCAGCCGCCCCGCCCCGGGGCGCGAGTGTGCGGCCCAACTCCTCCTGTCCCTGGTGGAGAGAATTGGAGTCACCCAGCTCGCAGGCACCCCCAGGGCTGAGAGGCTACCACAAGTGGCAGGGAAGCTTGCTCAGGACTGTCACAAGGACACAAGGTAATGATCTTCATTTCACCTCCCAAAACAGGAAAACCGCTTTGTGTCTGGCTCTAAAGGTGAAAACATACAAGAGTGGAAACTAAAGGGAATATGAAGTTACCTCATCGTGTGAATAAGGGTCATAGAATCATGGAATATGCTGAGTTAGAAGGGGCCCATCAGGGTCATTGAGTCCATCTCCTGGCCATGTGCAGTGACCCCAAGAATCACTCCATGTGCTCGAGAGCATTGTCCAAACTCTTCTTGAGCTCTGTCAGCCTTGGCACTGTGATCACTGCTCTGGGCTGCCTGGGCAAATGGCTGTACTGGGAAACCTTGGGTTGGCCAGCAAAAAGGACCATTGCCACCTTTTTCCTGTGGCTTGAAGGATTCTTTACTGAGATCAAAAGATCTCAGATCAGCCAGTCCAACACTTTTGTTTGGCCTTAGATGCACAAGAAAAAGACAAAGTGTTGGCTGATGTTCATCACTGAAGGATCCCAAACATCCATTTCTCATTCACTTCAGACTTGCCTAAAAATATTTCAGGGATCTTTAGCCAACATATTCAGTCTTTCTAAACCTGTTCTGCAGATTTCTAAAATGCTCTTATCTGTGGCTCAGTGAGTTCCACATTTCTTCTTGAAGAAAACTGTGGTTTCCTAGTAGCAGAAGCAACCCAAACCACAAAAATCCCCTTCCTTTGGTGATGAAATTCCAATTAATAGCTTCCAAGAGCAACTAGCAGAGCAAATAGCTGTCTCTGTGCATACACATAATATAGAATAATCAATAGGATGCATGAGGTGTTTTGTCCTGGCTTCCCTGCCTGTTAAAGAAAGGCAAATTACTGTGCAATGGCAGCAAGACACTGCTAATAAGCTTTGACAACAAAGCAGATGTGTTTTGCTTGTTCCCTGGGATCCTTTGAAGCCACAGAAGCACACCCCAGTTTCAGAGTGAAATGGTATTTTTCTGTTGCCCCATATTCTCCTCTTGCCTCTTGTGTTCAGCTGACAGCACTGTGCAGTGTCAAGTGAGGTAAATCTCCCTCTTTGCTGAGTAGGTAATGCCGTCTCGTGTAAGGATTGCACCTGATGAGTTTAAGGGATCAGCCCCTTCTGTTAACACTCTTCCTGTGTTTGTTCACTTTTGGTTTGTTTCCTTCCTCCCTTCCTTCCTTAGGCATTATGGACAGGAGATGGTGAAGATGTTGCTCAATCATCAACAATTTAAAATGCTTTTGGAACAATCTCTTTCCCCCCATGACCTGGAAGATATTCTGACAAGAATTAAGAAGAAAGTAAGTGCTTGGCAGGAGAAATGTCTCCTTTGTGCAAGTATTGTCACTGCTACTAGGAGATCAAACGTGCCCAATGTCTTTAGCTCATTCCTCTTCTGCTGAATCATTTTGCTCCTGGGAATGAGCTGTTAATCCTCAGCCTGTTCATCTGCAGACCTAACTGATATTATTAGGGAAAAAGTAGGGTTTTGAATATTTTCAATATCGGTCACAAAAAGGAAAGGGAAAGAGGAGAAAATGGATTTACATTTAAGCGTAAGCCCCCACCATGCTCTCCCTACCCTGCCCCCTGTAAAGCAGTTAAGTGAGAACTGTGCTTCTGAAGGTAACAGAGTCTTTGCAAAGGACACTGGAAGTAGTAGTGCCAAGAAAATTCCCATATTTACAAAAGATATCCAAGTCAATCCTAGTTACTACAATGACTGTCTGTCTTTTGGGAATACTGCCCTGCTGTCCAGCCCTGTGGAGCTGGAAGAAGCTTGCTGGAAGAAGCAGCATCGAGTGAAAAATCCTTTGTTTGTTTGGGGGAGGATTTTATATTTTGTTATTGACATTTCAGAAGTGAGCCTGCCTTTGTGCAGGCACAAGGAGAGTGAGTGTTGAACCAAATTGACTTCCAACACAACGGGCCAACCCCCAAGAGAGTCCATTTTTTTCTGTTGATTCCTTTACAAACACTTGTTGCCTACCAGTTTGCATTATTCCCATTTCTGGTCAAGACTAAGGAATTTGAGATTTTAGATTGCTGCTCAGTCTGGTAGCACCCATAACCTGCCTTGGGCTTTTGAAAACAAAGAGTTGGCATCACTGAATCTCTGGTCTGTTTCCATCTGTAAGTTAGGAAATGTTTCCCTAAGCCTTGGTAGCAGTGATCCTGGTTCTAACTTGTGTTTTAAACAGGGAATTTCCTGTTTTATATTCTAAAGATTGATGAGGTTTCTCTATGTCTTTGTAGGGGATGGAAAACCAGAAGGCTCAATGCCCATCTGTCAAGGAGCCGGTGAAGGAGAGGAACGATGGTTCAAAGAAGCCCCAGGCCACATTGTCTGCTAGCAAACGGTACTGAGAATTTTTCTTAGATGAGGCAAAGCACATGACAATCTTTACGTGTCTCTTCCTCAGGAAAAACTTTCTGGTAGAGATGACCATTGCCACAGATTATTTCCTTTCCCTACTCTAGGATAGGCTCTAGGATAAAAAATGTCTACTTCTGCATTGTGCTGAACACAACTTCTCTGGAGGGGTTTCCACAAAAATGGAGAGACAAAAAGACACCCATTGGTTGCAGCTCAGACGATCCAGTGCAGCGGCAAGGGCAGTGTTGTGGAGGCTGGGAGAGGGCCAAGTTTCTGCTGCCTGACTTGGGACAAGTAAATTCAAACAGTGTTGTAATCATATTGTTGTATATCATATTTCCAGAGTCTCATATCTTCTGGGTGGTTTTCCCAGAGCAGCTCTTCACAGCAGTGTTGTTGTTGCTTCCCAGCCAGGGCTCCTCTGCAGCCCTCCCTGAATGCCTCACCCCCTTTTATCCCAGCTACCTCCACGGGCCAAAGCTGCTGCCCAATCAAGGACATTGCAACTGCAGCCCATTTACAATAACTAGAATCAGGGCAGGGTCACTTATACAATACAGAGATCTTTTACTGCCATACATATATTTACTCAGGCCCCTATAAAACAGGGCTTTTTTTTCATCTGAGTGAAGTCATTTTCAGATGGGTGTTTTGATGAGAAATCTCAGTCTGGAAGCAAGATGCCATTCCACAAAGATGCAGTTCTCATCTGTGAGGTTTGGCCTGGCTGAATCATGGTTCTTTCCCTCAAACAGTACCAATTTTGAGTAGTAAGGAGCAAGGCAATTCCTGAGCAACTTCAGTTAACGGGTGTCTGAATGTGGATTTTTGCCTTGATATTCCTGTCCTTCGTGTAATTTGCTTGATGGACAGCATGTTTGGTTTATTTCCCCCTGTGCTGCAATCAGCATTTAAGACAGGAATTTGCTCCTTGCTGTCTCTTCATGGCAGTTGCAGAGCTACTTGTACCTGTTCTCCTCTGATAGCAGAGGGGATTTATTTAGCTCTGTCCTGCTCAGCAGTGGCAGGAAAGTGACCACATGCCTCAGTAGCATAGCTACCATCTTCCTGTGCTCATGGAAGAGACAGGTTGATCAGGAGAATTGTTCCCAGTGGGGTTGTTAAGCTGTGCATCTGGTCTCCAGGGAAGCAATTGAAATGTGAGCGTAGTTCTGGGATGTGTGGCTTTTGTTTTTATCTCTGTTACTGATTTTCTGAATCCTTCAAATATGGCCCTGTTTATCTGTTCAGATGCATCTGAGCTGCTTTTCCAGATTGCCATGTCTGGTTGCAGAGACACTTCTCCAGAGTGATGAGTTCCCTTATTCTAAGACACACATGTCCCATATGAGGAGGCATTTAAACTTGGCAGTAGTGTCTCTCTTTCTCCACAAAGCAATGTGACCTGTGTGCCCTGGCAGCCATCTGAAGATAGATCAGATGCATCTCATCCTTGGTTTTCCTGAGTGAGCACTGGTGAGAATGTCACTTGCAGATTGTCTGCCATAATGATTATCATGAGGTCCATGTTGTTCTTCAGAGCCTCATGATTTTCCAGCTTGAAATGACATGATTAGGAAAGCTGCTCAAGATGTTTTGCTCACAATTAACTGAAGGTATTGTCTGTGGCTGCAGCTCTGTCCATAGAGAGCAGCAGGCACAACTTTGCCAGGCATTGTCCTGGGGAAGGATGTTAGAAGATCAGAGAAAAGAGTGAGAAACAATTCTTATCTTCACTTGCTGCACCCGTTGTTGTGAACATGTGGAATGTGATATGGAGATTTGTTTATCAAATGGTAATTTCTTAATTGGCCACTGGTGATGGTGTTTTGGATTCAATTGACCAACCTGGTCTGTCTGTATCAGACTGTCTCTAAGGGCAATGAATTTTAGCATAGCATAGCATAGCATAGCATAGCGATTGATCAGCCTTCTGGAATCATGGAGTCAATGCTAATTATTTCCTCAACGGGGATGCCGTGCTACGATAATTATAACCAACAGGTCCTCATTTGGTTTTATTTTCCAGGGTGAAATCTCCCTCTGATGGACACCTCCTCCACTGTGCAAAAGCTCAGGTCACATCACCTCCAGCTGTGGAAGAAACGGAGCTGCTCCAGAAGCTTTACCATCTCCTGGAAGCCAAGGGGTTTCAGACAAGGATGGAAGGAGTGGAACTCCTCCTAGACCTGTGCAAAAACAGCCCCCAGCTCATCTCCACTAACATTGCCCAAATATGTAGGGTATCTTCACTGCTCCTTTCCTTTAGCTCCTTTCCTAAGCCTGTAGCAGCAAAGTTAATTCAGTGTGTCTTGGCACTCTGTCCTGGCTGTTTGGGACACTCTGGTCCCTCTTACCCAGACAAATGTAATTCAGGTCCAGGCTTCAGGACAAGTTGTTTCAGTCCAGCTGTATTTGTCTGGCAGGTGCCTATTGATGCTGTTCATCAGATGATGTCAGAATTTTCTGCTGGTGTAACTGCTGCTCTCTCCTACTCCCAGCTGGGTGAAGTGAAGGGAATCCAGCCCCTGAAAGCATGGCAATTGTTCTCTAGACCAAAAATGGGTTTGCATAGGGAAGAGAAGTATCAGGCTGGGTTGGTTTAAACCCAGCTGCTTTTTTTAAGAACACTTCTATATACTCCATCTTGTCTTACACAGGCACAGCTCTGGCGACTCATTTCCCTCCTTGTTCCTATTCCTCTTGGTAAAGACAGTGCTCTCCCTTCTTGGGGGGTCTGTTTTTCTCTTTGGAAAAGGAGGAAAACAGCTAAGGACTCATCTCTGCTATCTCCTCCCAGTAGCTGCTTTTTCCCTTTTTCCAGGAAAAGGTGCCTGATAATGAGGCTGTCAAGGGACTGAACCTGCTCTAATGAGAGCTGTACAGCACATGACATTTCAGAAGTCTACTTGTTACTTAGAGAAATGCTCCGTATCCTGGAAGAGTTGATCATAGCCCTGCACTTCTCCAGACCCTGGCTCAGAAACAAAAAAAACTTAGATCTCCTCCAGCCATAGTTTTGGCAAAATCATAATTGCCCTCAGTACTTGAGGCAACTGTATAGAAAACCGGGCATTGTAAACATCTGCTTCCATTCAAAGCAAAGGTACTCTTTAGCATTAATAAATGGAATTAATTTAATGATTTATAGATGGAGAGAAATACCATAGGAACTATTCTGTCCCCAGCCAAACCTCTTAAAAACAGAAGAAAATCTTTCAACCAGCATGAGGTTGTGCCACCATTCCAGTGAGTTGCCCCCAGGAAAACAGTGAAATTGTGCAAGCGAGTGCTGACCTGACAGAAAGAATCACTTTCATCTTTGACATTGCTGACTGCTACATCCACTCTTCAAACAAGGACATTTGAATCCAGCCTTCACGTTGCTTGTTCTCTTCACAGATTTTTGAATATTTTGTCCTGAGAATATCTGACAGCCACAAGAAAGTGAAGCAGAGGGTGCTGGACATGCTGGCTGAAATCACACGAGCCCTGAAAGATGCCTTGAACCCGGTGATCATTGGTTTGGTGGAGGGAATAACAAAGAACCTGAACTCAAAGGATCCCAGGGTTCGTGGGGCAGCTGTGAAAGCACTGGGAGAATCCATTGCTCATTTGGGTACGGCTGAGCCCGGGCAGGGACTCTCCTCAGCTTCGTCTCTGTCTCTCCTGCACAAGAGAGCGCTGAGTGCCTTGACAGCTGCTCTTGTCTGTGGAACACTGCAGCTGACACCCACCAGAGGCTGTGCAGGTGCAGTCCTTATGCACCATCCCCAACAGGCTGGAATGGGATCAGCATTTCCCAACAGTCCCAGGAGCCCTTGGCTCTGTGCTGCTTGTCTGCAGAACAAGTCCTGGGCTGCAGCTCTGCTACAGTTCAGAGGCAAAGGGGGTTTGGAGTTTGCTTGGGCCCCGTCTGACTTCCCAAATGAACAGCTTTGCTGTTGGCATGAAGGGACACTGACCCATCGGAGCTTCTGCAGGGCAGCCACCTGGGAGGCTCTACATCAGAGGCATTAGCTGCCTATTTCCCACTTTTCTTCTTTGTCTTCTGTTTGCAAAGGGGAACTTATGATTCACCAAGTTCATTTTTTTAGAACAAACAGGTATAAACCCAGCTGTCAATGATGCCTTGTTCCACCTGTTGTTTTGCATGGGACAAGATGGCTACAGCAATTAACTACATAGGCAAGGGCTGCTCTAAATTCCTTTGCCACACAGATTTATGTCATCTCTGAGAATGCTGTACTGGGGGAATATGCCTGAAAAATGGAGTGTTGAAGAGGCAGGTCTTCAAGGGGAGTTTCCACTTTCTCCTCCCCAGCTGCTCTGTGATCTCAGGAACTGCCTGACTCAGTGCCTTTCTGTGTCCCAAGTATGGGGCTCTTCCTTTGTGCTCTGGGATTCAAAACCTTTCCACTGCTTCCATGTGACTGAACTCTTGAGGTCCCTGATGTGAAATGTTTTAACACAGCTCCTGCTACAGCAGAAAAGTTTCGACTTACAACTGAGGGAGGACAGCTTTTCTTTCGGAATTAAAAACCCTGCCAAGTAGGCTAGAAGGAAAGAAGAAAAGAATTCAAAAATCCACAGAAATGTACTTTATTTTATAAAATGGGGTTGGCCCTTCCCTTTCCCTCCCCACTGTCCTTTCTCCTATGACCTGAGCAAAGTGAGCAGAAACATGTGTTTCCCTTGTAGATAAAGTGTCACTGCTGAAAGAGTTCAGCTACCAATGGAATCACCTGAGTGGCCAAGCCCTGCTGGATGTCACCGAGCGTGTCACAGGTTTGGCCTCCCCTTCTGAGCCCAGAGCTCTTCCCAGGGAGCATTTACAGGGAATGCCTGTGAGCAGACAGCAGAGCAGCTCCTCCAAACCAGGAGGTGCTGAGCGTGTCCCTGCTGCCCCATAGCCAAGGCAGGTGGGTTTGGCAGGTTTTCCCTGGCTGCTGCAGAGCTGGGCAGCACCTGAGATGGGGGCAGCGCTCGGCCTGGGGCTGAGCTCTCACTGGGGCATCTCAGAACCACCTCCAGCAAAGGGAGGGCTAAAAATGCCCCAGCTGGCTCCTCTCTGGGGAGCTCAGGGACATCTGTGATCTTTGAGGGGAAATGGTGGCAAATGCTGTTTCAGGGCATCAGTTTGTTTTGTCCTCACAGAATTCTTGTTTTCCTCTTGGAAAGTTTTGAGGCTGAACCGTGCAGAGCCTGGGGGTCACAGCATAGGTCAGAACTCAACAGAGGTATCAGAGGCACGGGTTCAGTGCAAGGCAGCCTCTGGGGCACAGGGACAGAAGCAGAGTGCTGAGGCTCCCTGCCTGTGCTGTCAGAGGGGCCTTGGACTGAGCCTTTCAGGGTGTGCAAACAGTGTCTGCCTGTGTCAGCGCTGCCCAAAATGCTACAAATGCAGCTGATAATTGATTCCTCAGAGGAGCTTGCTGTGTCAGCAATAGCCAAGGAATGGAAAAAGGATAATCTCAATATATAGCAGAGATGATTGATAGCCTTGCTTTAACTGGGGCTAAATCCACTGCTAATTATGCCAACATCTTGAAATGCAAGGTTTAATACACTTTGTGTCTTCATTAGGAATCTCAAAAGGGCATGTTCAGCGATTGGGAATGTCAAAGGCCCTTTAAAGAGCATTTGAATAAAGTAGATCTCCAGCAATAGGGCATTTAGTTTAGCACTTCTTTTGATCTCTTTTTCAAATAAAGGAATTAACCATAAATTAGAACTACTTTAGAAAAAGCAGATGTTCTCTCTGAGATTTAGCAGGACCGGACAGCTGTTCCTCACATTCAGTAGTCACTGATGTCTTTAATTGCATTTAAATTCAAATGAATTCCCATTTTAAAATGGGTACCATAACCCTTTCCTGCTTAGCAGAATTGGTTTTGGGTACTTGCAGGAGCTCTTTCAATGTTGATGTCTGCTGGTGGATTAACAGCATAGAGAAAATCAAGTCTCTTCCGCCACAGAATACTAAATTGCTGCTAAATAACATTTTGTCCGATCAGAAAATAAGAATGGTCTCCAGAGCATTTCAGGTTTTCATCTCTTAGCCAAATCTGCCTGTTGCAAGGAGCCTGTTGCTAGTAAACATTTGTCCATGTTTGATACAGTTCAGTTCAGAAAATGGGCAGAGAGATTTCAGAGACAATATGAGAAAACACTCGTGTTTTGCTTACATTTCAGTCCCCTGTGTAGCATTTTTCTTTCTCCATGCCCCTATTTCAGTGGACATATAAGAAAAAGTGCCATTAACATTGGGAGGGGAAGTGGCATTAAAATGTGGAGATGCCCAAATGCCAAGGCAATGGGGTCTGGGTAATTCTCTAGAGATGCCCTGAGGTTTGAAACAGCTCTTTGTTGGAAGCCCCAAAAGCATTCTGCCAAAGACCCCAGCTGGTCACTGATGTTTCTCATCCAGCTGTCAGGCAGCAGCCATCTCTGGTGGGCTGGAGTTTTGAGGTGTGTTCTAATCCTGCCCTTTGCTGTGTCCCATTGAGCAAAGGGAAGAGCCAGATTAGGCGTCTGACACTTGACATCAAAGTTACAAAAATGGAATCATCCCTTTTATTAGAAATCTCTCCATTTCCTCTCTATGGTACATTTCCAAATCTTCAGTGCGGGTTTAGACAACTTCTTAATGGAAATCAAAGGCAATTGGACATTTCATTCATTGTTCATGCAGAGATTGTGAAGTAATTTAGTAAAGGTAGGAAGTCTGCCACAGAGACAAGGGCTCTGGTTGGAGCAATTAGTGCTGAGGGGTTGGTGGTTCTGTTTCCAGGATGATCAGCTGCTTTGCCCGTTTCTGGACCAAGGGGCTCTGGGTGCTGTTTTGCTGCTCTTGGCCAGAGAGGCTGGCAAGAAGCAGAAGCAGAGGCAGATCCTTGTTTGCAGTGAGGCTGGTGGGTAAGGAGCTGTGTCTCTGTCCCGACAGTGCTTGTGCAGGGGGTTCATGCCAGGAGGCCTGAAGTCGTCCAGCGCGACGCCCTGCCCGTGCTCTGGCCCTGCCTGGGGAACAAGGCGCTGCCTGTGCGGAGCGCCAACGTCCGCACCGTGGCCACCAAGCTGGCCTCTGCCCTCTGCAAGGTGATGGGCACCCAGCTGAAGAAATGTGCTGCCAGCAAGCCTCCACATGTGCGGGAAAACCTCTCCAAAATGCTGGGCTGGTGAAGGCGAGATGTTCTCCAGAAAGCTGAGGAAGCGCTGAGTTGGACACCTCTGGATTTGCCTTTTGTGCTGTGCCAAAAATGACAAAATCCTAAGGAAGGTTGTGCATCTGTCCCCACTCTCTCCATCACATTTCCTAGTCATGTAATGGGGGGCCTGAAGCAACTCCAGGTGGAGGACAAGATGAAGGGCAGTCATGGCTCAGCCTCACACAGAGGTGAGGGGGGAGCTGGGCCAATCTCTGCTGGCAGGAAGGGTCTGGTGGCAGCCCAGAGAGGCTGCGCACATTGCCAGGGAACAGCTGTGCCCTGCATGTGCCCCTGCAATGAGCTGTGCTGCTGCCAGTGCCCCTGGAGCTGTGGGGCTGCTGAGCTGTGGGGCAGGCAGAGGAGCAGGAGGGTGCATGTGCAGCTGAGCCATTCCTGGGGAGCACAGGGCTCTGGGCTCCCTGCTGTCCCAGGGCAGCCCAGAGGCCAGGCAGTGCCTGTGCCAGCTCTGGGCAAGTGGCTCAGGGTTTGCCCTGGCCTGCCTCAGTGTCTGCCAGCAGGAGCATGTTTCCCTGTGCAGCTGTTTACACATCTCCAGGAAATGTGTCCCAGGAATTATGGAGCTTCAGATGCTTTAGGTTTGCATGGTGGCCTCTGTTAAACTTTGCCTCTCTGTTAAACTTTGTGTCTCCATTTTGCAGATCTGGCTGGTTACAGTCTTACTGGGAAGTTTTCTCCGGACACTTCCGATGTTCCCTCACCCACAAAGTCCTCGCCTCCCGTCCAGAAGAGCTCTCTTTCCTCCAAGCTCAGGAAGAAGCTGCCGCCTGTGTGAAGAGTGTTTGAAGAATAGGACTGATGTGTTAGGCTTGATAGTTACAGCTGTACATATGTTCTGATCTTTAGATGTAGTTTTGAATTAATGTCTTTTGATTCTGTCTTTAAGTTTTGATGACATATTTTTAATGGTATATATTTTATTTTGATGATGAAAAACAAAAATAAATAAATAACATTTAAATAAATCAGGAGGAGAATGTGAGACCATGACCTGCTAGCCTAGAGATTATGGGAGTGCAGCTCACTCCGTGTGCCAGTGTCTCACCACATCCTTTCCTCATTGGGCCTCTCCTCTTCCTCTTTGGCCATGGTTTCTTTGTGTCATTTGTGCTGCTGTTTTCAACTTGTCATTGTAACAGGGCCACACATTGACATGTTTGGGGGACAATAGATCCAAAAGATCCTGTCTAGTCAAAGGTTTTTTACCTAGGTGTGTTCTGTGCTCACCAACGGCCTGAGCAAAGAAACCAAGAGAAGTGTGCCCAAATCCCAAAGCTTTGCTCCTTTGCAATCTCCCACAGATCTGGCTCCCAGGTGTCTTCAATCACAATTCCATAGGTAAGAAGAGGTCATGGATTTCACTGGGAAATGATGCACTGCTTTGGCAAAGTCACCTGTACATATATTTACCCAGGACAGCAGTGCAGCTGTGTTGTTTGCACCTTGTTTGCAGAAGGATGAGTGCACTGGGAGGCCAATAACAAGTGACAAGGGTTCCTCCAATCTGCACTGCAGCCTGGCTGCCATTCAGCCCAGAGCTAGGGGATCATTTGTTCCCATGGACCAGTGCTTGCCAGTGGAATGAATTCCTGCACAGCTGGAAGAAGCAATTCTGGATTCAGCTCCAGCTCTTGGTGGGCTGCATGATCATTGACAATGATGCCCTTCCAGAAATTATTCTGCAGTTTCCTTTCATAGTCATTTGAAGCTTTTGAACTTCATATTTCAATTTGCTTTGCCTTAGGGAAAAACACTTCTGGGCCCAGTACAAACTGTAACCTTTTGGCAGCAAAGTCCTCATGGTTGCCAGCTTCTGATGTCGCACAATGTCACCTGGCTGAATGAGTTTGCTTAGCTCTAGGTCTAGTCCTGGCCTAGTAAAGCAGTTGGTAGCTTTATACCTTCCTTTCCCTTCCTCCCTCTTTTTCCTTATTTTTCCTTTTTCCCCCAGTTCCTCCTCAATGCATTTTGCTGTGGTTATTCAATAAAGGTACATTTGTTTTGGTTATAGCAGCAACTCTCTCTACCGTGTCGGTGTTTTTTGCACTCTGAGATCAACCCACAAACTACCACAAAAACCGTTTGTAAGGACGGATTGTGACACTTGTATACATACTATAGAAACCTTCTATCAAACCTTAAAAATTCTCTACAAATTCATTTCCAACATTACTGGGCCTGGCACCGCCCAGATCTGGTGTTTGCTGCCACCACCAGTGCCCAGACCTGGAAATTCCCTTGTTCTGGCAGAGCCAAGTCTAGCAATTTTCTGGTAAAGAAAGCCAAAATCTGGCAATTTCTGCTGCCGGCACCGGCAATGCCAAGATCTGGTGTTTGCTGCCACTGCCCGTGCCCCAGTCTGGACATTTCTTATTCCAACACAGCCCAAGTGCAGCAATTTTTTGGAAAAAGAAGACAAAAGGCAGCAATTTCCTGGTGCCAAGACTGTCACCACCCAGACCTGGTATTTGATGGCACCGCCCACGCCCAGATCTTGATATTTCCCTGTGCTGCCACAGCCCAAGTGCAGCAATTTGCTGGCAAAGAAAGCAAAACCAGGCAAATACCTGGTGCCTACACTACTCCGATGTTGTGTTTGCTGGCACCGTCAGTGCCCAGATCTGGAATTTTTCAAATGCCTGCACAGCATAATTCCAGCAATTTCCTGGCACAGTAAGTTAATATTTGGCAATTTCCCAGTGCCAGCACAACCCAAATGCAGCAATTTTCTGGCAAAGAAAGCCAGAACCCAGCAGCTTCCCAGTGCTGCCACCAGCACCACCCAGATCTGGTGTTTGCTGCGCAAGTGCCCAGATCTGGGAATTTCCCAGTGCTGGGAAATTGCCCAAGTGCAGCAATTTGCTGGCACAGAAAGCCAAAACCCAGCAACTTTCTGCTACTGGCTCTGGCACCGACCACATCTTGTGTTTGCTGCCCCAGTACCCAGATTTGGAAAATACCTGGTGCCAGCACAGCCCAAGTCCAGTGATTTGCTGGCACAGAAAGCCATAATTTTGAAATTTGCACGTTCTGGCTCCAGCACCATCCAGCTCTGGTATTTGCTGGGACTGCCAGTGCCCAGATTTGGAAATTTCCCAATGCCTTCCCAGCCCAGGTCTAGCAATTTGGTTTTAGCTAGCTTAGGCAGAGAAGTTCCTCGGACTGTGACTTTCCTTTTTCTTGAAATTGTTTAAACTTTCTCTGGACTGAAAACCCAGAAAACCAACGGCAGCAGCTCACACCTGTGGCCCCCCGAGATCTGGGACACTGCATTCCAGCACCAGAGGGACTCAGGAGAGACCGAGTGAGCCAACTAAAACCCGCAAAAAGGACTTTCTGAATTGGCCATCTCTTCAGCACTGTCCGAGGTTTTATTTAATATTATTCATTTTTCATGCTTGTGAATAGTTTACTTGTGAAATAAACTGGGGTTTTTTCACTTTTCTCAAGGGAAGTCTTTTCCTGAACTACTAGGGGGAGAGGCCGCTTGAACTTGCTTTCTAGGCGGACTCCTTTTGGAGGTTTCCTCCCAAAATTTGCCCTAAGCCAGCACAAACAGTCACAATGAAAATTTCACCAGTGGCATAATTTCCTGATGGAAAATCTTGTGACTGAAGCTCGACCTTGCTCTCCATGAGAGATTCTTGGGAAGAGCAGACAGGAGAAGATTCCTGGAAAACTGAAACAGCTTTCCAGAAGGGAAATGAAAATGAAACAAACAATCCAAGATGTTTTCCTCTATTAATTTCTATGCTCCCCTTTTCCATGTTGCACTACTTCTCCATCCCAGTAATTCCAGATGCATAGCACCTGTAAGATCTGTGACTTAGTGATTTTTAGGCACTCTAAAATACCATGAGCCACACACAGTTTTCCTTCCCCTGTTTTTACTGGAAAGCAACACTGGAGGTGTAAGTGCAGTGCTGGGCTCAGGTAGGAATCCTACCCCAAGGGAAGGCGGCCCGACAGTGTTTGACGCTCAGCAAGGACAATGCACAGCAACAAGCAAGGGGATTGCTGTGCCAGAGTGCAGGAGTCAGGGCTCTGCATCTGGGCTCAGCGCTGCAAAGTTCCCGTGTTTGGGCAGACGGAGGGGCTGTCCCCGGGGCGCGCGGGGCTCGAACGTGGGGCTCGTGGGGCGAGCGGGGAACGGACACGGGGACGAACGGCCCCGGTGCTTCAGTTGCAGCGGCGGCAGCGGCGGCAGCAGCAGCGGCGGCAGCAAAGAGCAAAGAGATATTTTGAATACTCTCTTTCTTTCTCTTCTCTCTTTCTTTCTCTCTCTCTCCCTTTCCCGCTGTCGGGCACCCTTCTCTCGGGGTCCCTTGCCCGGCGTCCCTCTCCTCTCCCCGCCTCCCTCTCCCCTGCAGGGCCGGGCCATGCCCCCGGCCCGCCCCCGGCCCCGGGCGGGGCTGCCCCGTGCCCGGCCCCGGCCGTCCCGCCGCGGTCTCGCCTCCGCCCGGCTCTGGCTGTACTGGCGGTGGCGCTGCTGGGCGGGCATCAGTGCCTGGGGCGGGGGCGACATCGCCGCCTTTTGCCTCCGCCTGGCCCGAGCCCGGCCCCGGACCCGACGCAGGGTCCAGTCCCGACCCCGGCCCCGGCCCCGGCCCCGGCCCCGGCCCCGGCCCCTGCTCCTCCCGGGGCCAGCGGAGCACACAGGCGGCGCGGCCGCTCCCGCCGCCTCCGCTGCGGCTTCCCCGGCCCGAGCTCTGCCGCTCGGCAGCGCGGCCGCCGGCCCCGAGCCTCCCGTGCCGCGTTCCCGGGAGCGAACGCCTGGGCATGGCCGGCCCGGGGCGGGTGAGGGGCGCTCGGGGGTCGTTGCTGGCCCCGGGCCAAGCGCTGACAGCCGCGTCCCGCCCGCAGGGACGGCGCAGGAGGCCCTGCTGGAGCGGTACCGGCTGGGATCGCTGCTGGGGCGCGGCGGCTTCGGCAGAGTCTTCGCGGCCACGAGGCTCTCGGACGGCGCCCCGGTGAGCGGCAGGGCCGGCGGCGGGCGCAGGAGGAGGGGATGGAGGAGGAGGGCGGAGGGCGGAGGATGCGGCTCGCAGTGCGGGCGGTGAGCTCACCCCGCTGCTGCCCTTGGCTTGCAGGTGGCCATCAAAAGGGTGCCACGGAACCGCGTCCGGCACTGGGGTGAGCTGGTGAGTGAGCGGGGCCAGCAGCCGGGGCTGCCGGCCAGGGATGAGCCCGGGCCCGGCACGGTGGGAGCTGCCAGGACGCCCCGAGGGAGAGCGGGCGTGGGGCCAGCGCAGGGCGCAAAGCATCCCGGGCTGGCTGAGGGCTTCCCCAGGCCTGGCACGGCATCGGCCCCACTGACGGCATCGTGCTCCTCCCGCAGCCCGACGGCACCAGCGCACCCCTGGAGGTCGTGCTGCTGGCCAAGGTGTCCACTGGCTTCCCCGGTGTGGTCCAGCTGCTGGAGTGGCTCGAGCTCCCCAGCTGCATCGTGATGGTGCTGGAGCGGCCAGAGCAGTGTCAGGACTTGCAGCACTTCATTGGGGCACGGCAGTTCCTGCCTGAGGAGGAGGCGCGGGAGCTGTTCCGCCAGGTGCTGGAGGCCGTGCGGCACTGCACCAGCTGCGGGGTTCTGCACAGGGACATCAAGCCAGAGAACATCCTGGTTGACCTGGACACCGGGCAGGCCAAACTGATTGACTTCGGCTGTGGCACCTACCTGCAGGACACAGTCTACACTCACTTTGCAGGTGAGCCTACACAGGGCTGTGCTCCTGCTGCTGACATCTCATGGCCCAACATCTCCCAGCCCAAGCAGGCTGTGGCAGCGGGGATTCTCCCTTTTGCTGCCAGTCAGGGCACTGAGTCTTCAGCTGAGTTGCTTTAGAGCGGGGCTGGGTGGGCAGCGATCTTCCAGCCCTGCTGGCAGCCTTTGCCAGCCACTCTGCCCAGGACTGGGGCTGTGCTGGGGCAGCCAGCCCGACCAAAACCCCCGTGGGTGGGGTAGCAGAGAGGGAGGGTGGAACCTGTGCCCCAGCCACTTTGGTGTGCAGACGAGAGGAAGGGCTTGGGCTGCTCCACTCGCCCTGTTTGCCCTGGCTTCATAATATTTTTGGGGCAATGCAGGCAGGGAGGATAAGGGCATGTTTTTTCCCCAGCATGGAGTGGGTTTTTCCTTTGCATGTCATGGTCGGGCCTAGCCAGGGCTGCCCTCTTCCAGCACCAGAGGCTTCTTTTCCAACCCTAACTTTGTGCACAAGTCCCAGGTGCTGGCGAGAGGGCAGTGGTCACCCTGTGTGCCCCTGATGCAGCCCCCGCACACCCAGGGATGCTGGGTCCAGGCTCTGGGAGCAGCAGCATCCCCCTGATGAACTCCATCTGTATTCCATAGGAACACTGTCCTACAGCCCCCCGGAATGGAACGACTTTGGCTGGTACCATGGCGAGCCAGCTACCATCTGGTCCCTGGGCATCCTGCTGCACCAGATGGTCTGCGGGGAGCACCCTTTCAGGAGGGGCCAGAACCTCAGCTGGGGCCAGCTCCCGCTGCCACAACGGCTCTCTCAAGGTGGATCCTCTTCTCTGGGCACGGGGGGAATGCCAGTGCTGGGAGCCAGCAGCAGGGTCGTGGGCATCCCTCTCTGGCAGCTGCTGAGGAGGTGGCACATGTCCTGCTCTCCTCCAAAACAGGGAATTGATGGCAAAGTTTAGGCCCAGCTCTGAGCACATCCAGCATGGCCTGGGCACGGGAATAGTGGGGTAAAGCAGACAGGAGCCTTCTCTGGCTGACGGTCACTTTCTGCTTTCTCTCCCCAGAGTGCAAAGATCTGATCAGGTGGTGTTTATCCGTGAACTCCTTGGACAGACCCGCACTGGAAGACCTGTTCTGTCATCCTTGGATGTGGGATATTCCTCTGCCATAGAAGAAAGGAGAGAGCCACAGGCACACTTTGATCCAGAGCCCTGGTAAGTTCCAGCTCCACATATGCCTTGGCAATGAAAAGCAAAGGAACCCAGAGCTTTTTGTGCTGCCAGTGTCACTGCACCGGGGTCATGGGATGGGAACACACAGCCCTTGTGCTGGAGCTGAACTGCTCTGCCCAGCACTGGTGGCCGCCATCCAAGCTGGTTTTGCTTGTCCTGGTTCCCTGACAGCTGGGGCCCTGGGCAGAGCCCTGAGAGCCTGGTCTGCCCCCAGGGAAGGAGAAGGAGCCCCTGGAGAAGCTGTACCCGGTGGGGATGCTGCTGCTGCTGCTGCTGCTGCTGGAGACAGCGAGGATGACATCAAGGATGACAAGCTCTTCCTCAGCCTGGCCACGGGAGGCTGAAGGTGATGCACTTTGATTCTGGCACCTTCTTCAAAGCTAAACTCCACAGGGAATTTGCAGATGAGTCCCCATCTGGGGAAATTCTGCCAGATGTGGGCATGACCCAGCGTGGCGGGGAACCAAAGGCTTCCCCTTTGCTGGGGCAGATGCATCTCATTCTTCAGTGGCTGCCCAGCTGCTTTTGGCAGGGCTGGGAGGATGGGCTGGTGTGGGTACGAAATGGGAGTGGGCTCCTGGCCCTGCCAACAGCCCCCAGCACCCACCGTGCCCCGGGCTGGGGCTGGGATTGGGGCAGCCAGCCTGACACAAACAAAGCCTCATGGTGGGAGCAGAGGTGGAGCTCCAGAACCTGAGCACAGCTGCTTTGCTTTGCAGGCAAGGAAGGGCTGGGCTGCTCCACTGCCCTTGTTTGCTTCAGGGTCACCGTGATTTTGGGGGGCAGTGCAGGGGGGAAGAGAGAAAGTGTGGGTTTCTCACAGCCATGGCTGGGTTTTTCCCTACCATGTAGGGGTTGGGCCTTCCTCAAGGCCCTGACAGAGATAAGAGTTTTTACTGTTTTTCTTGTTTTCCCTTTTTGTCTCTAAACTCTTTTCAATAATGTGTTGTTTGTTTTTCCAGAGGAAGCATTCCAGGTGGTCCAGTGTGGATAGGGAAGTGCTTGGGAGCAGCTGTGGCATGGATGGGCCATGCCCTTGGAGAAGGCTGAGGCCATGGTTTGGGAGCAGCTTTTCTTCCAGCCGTGGGTGGTGTGAGGTGGGTCCCTGTGTGCTTGGCAGGGTGGGATCAGAGCTTTTGGGAGCTGGCAGCGAGCACAGGAGCATCCTGCTCTGGGCAGCTGCTGAGGGCTGGGTGTGCCGTGGCTGGCTGCAGGCTGGGCACATGTGCTGCCCTCCTGCTCTGTGCCAAAGGCAGCAGGGATGGGCAGCTCTGGGCACAGCTCTGGGCACAGCCAGCATGGCCCGGGCACCGCAGGCCTTGGCACAAGGGCACAGGAGCCCTCAGCTGACGGGCGGTTTCTGCTTTCTCTCCTTGCAGCCGGGCTCTGCGGGTGCTGAGGCTGCTCTGGGCTCTGCCAGGGCTCTGATGGGCTCAGCCCTGGGCCCAGCTGGGCTGGCTCTGCCCTCACATTGCTCTGACAGCTCTGCATCAGACGAGCCCGTTGCGAGCACAGCGCCTGAGCTTTCTGCTTTGGCAGGTGAGTGAGACTGTGCTGCAGGCCCAGAGATTGAAGCTGGAGACACACATCCAACTGGCAAGGACCCAAACTCTCCACAGTCCCGGCTGAACGCCTGGATCTGTACAGGGTGTTTTGTCTGTCCCATTCTTCCTTCTTGATTGGCTGGAATTGTGCAATTGCACTTTGTTCCTCCTCTAGCAGTGCCACGAGTGGGCCAAAGCTGGCGAGTGGGCCGTGTTCCTGAGGCAGTGCAGTCTGGAGCTGGTGGATGGAGAATTGCCCTTCTGCACTGGCAAACCAGAGCAAAAAGCCGTAAGTGGGACTTTGTGACTCTAAGAAACTCCTGGCAGTTTCAAAGGGAATGTGCAGCTCATTCGCAGGGTGAGAAGGAAGGTCATCTTCTAAAGGATTTGGGCTTTGACAGAGTTTCCATTCCCAGTCCTGCTTGGAGCTGGAAGGGCACAAAGCAATTTCCTCTTGCTTCGAGCACAATTTCAAATACCAGTGTTGGGAACAAAGCCCAAAATCTTTTAAGAGGCTGCTGAGGTCAGTAAGATGGATCCATGCCATCAGCACATTTGCAATGGAAATAACTGAGTTCTCTTTTTCAAAAGATCATTTACCTCTTAATGCAAAGAATGTATCTTTGCATTTATGTTTTGGTTTTTTCACTAATATTGTGTTATGCTTTTTCACTAACACTTGGATTTTATTCTTATCTTTTACAATTTACCTATTTTTTTCCTTTTTCCTTTTTTTTCCCTCTAAATAGAAAACATGTCCTGCAAAAGGAATGTCCTTTGCTCCTGGTTTCCATGTGGAGCAGCTCCCTTCCTGCTGGCTGAGCTGCTCAGGCAGAGCCCGGCAGCTCCTGGCCCTGCAGGGCTGAGGCTTTTCCCCGTTGCTGGGCACAGACTGATGGAGCAGCACTGCTGAACTCGGGCACACAGAGGGACCAGCAGCAGCTGCCTTTGGCCACCTGAGGCTCCAAGGCCAAAACTCTGAGCAGCCAGGGCTGGAAGAGACTGGCAGGATCTGATCCCTGACTCTGGGCCAGGGCTGCACAAATGACCCCACAGCAGCAGCAGCAGCACATGGAGCTGACTTTGAGCACAGCCCCTGCCTCTCTTGCCTCCCGTGTGCAGCGGTGTCACAGCAGCCTGAGGCACCTGGGAGCCCCCAGTGCCAGCAGGGACTGGAGATGGCAGCCCTGGGCTCCTGAAGGCTGTGCAAGGAACGGAGCTGGGCACTCCCTGTCCATGGGGAGCCTCCAGATGGAAAAGGCTGCTGTGCCCAGGCAGCCCCAAGGGCACAGAATGGAGGCTCTGGAGCACTGGATCTGTGCCAGTGCCACAGTCCTGGGCAGCAGCCAGCGAGCCCTGGGGCAACAGAGGGCACAGCAAGAGGGACAGAACCAGGCAAGGGCAGAGACTGGAGAGAGCCAGGCCCGGGAGCAGGAACAGCTGCTCCCTTGCGCTCTTGGAGAGAGCTCTTGGCTGGTTCAAAGTGCTGAAAGGCGTGAAGGGCAGAGAGGAGGCCGCAGAAAACAACGCTCCTGCTTGCACAGCCTCCCCTCTCCATGTCCCAGAAGGGATTGCATGGACTGTGTTCTTCTCTCCGAGCCGTCTCGTTCAGCATGAGCAGCTCAGCACCAGGAGCTGAAGGAGCTGAAGCCTCAGGCCACAGGAGCTGGGCAAGAGGGAACTTTTGGAGCAAAGGAATGCTGCTAAAATAGCCCCAGCTGAATGCAGTGGATAGAATCATGGAATCAGAGAATCCTTTCTGTTGGAAAAGCCCTCTGAGCTCACCCAGTGCAGCCGCTCACCCAGCAGTGCCAAGCCCAGCAGTAAACCACGTCCCTGAAGTGCCAAGGCCTGGACACCAGCCCTGAGTGAGGCCTGGACAGCAGGCCCTGAGCCAAAGGTGGCCTCTGGATGAACCTTCCAAGCAAAGGTTATCTTTGTATCTGCTCCCTGATGAAAGATGCATGGTCATTAGCAGTGTGATAGATGTAGCCACTCATTAGTGAAACATGTATTGACCTTTGTGTATTTAGAAGCCAGACAAGGCCATGAAATCTGACATCTGGCCTTGTTTGGGGCTGTATGGTCAAAGTCAGCTCCCTTGGTTTCTCCTTGAGCCCTGGCCAGGCTTTGGGAGGGACCCAAGAGGAGGATGAAAGCAGATGCTGCCACACTAGCAGTGCTGTCAGTTTGTTCATTCAGCACTGTCAGAGCTGGGCCCTCTCCCAGCGAGGTTGGAGCCTCACCTGGGGCTGGAGGCACCTGCAGGAATTCCCAGTGCCCAGGAGTGGCTCTGCAGCCCTTGGCTGGGACAGCTTCCCCAGCTGCTGTGTGGGTCAGGGGGATGGTAAAGGCTGAGGGTAAATGCTGCTGGATCTTTCTTAATCACTGCTGCCATCTTTGGTAGGGATGGTTGGGTGCATTGCTGAGCTGCTCCTTTTGTGATTCTTTGCTTCCCTGAACTGCAGGAAATGACACTGATTCCTTCAGTTGGAGTCTGTGTCTTTGGTGCTGACCCTGCCCACTGGCAAAACAAAACTGGCACAGTCTGGCCAGATGCCAACAAAATGTCACTTGTTCAGTGTCAGTGTGAGGAATCAGTGCCATCAGAAATTCCCAGCTGGGAAGCCCTTCCCTGGAGTTCCCTGGCTCTGGAGTGGGCTGAGGTCGGAACCCCATGGGAGCAGTGGGGCAGTCGGGTAAAAGAAGCTGCACCCCTGGATGGCTTCAAATGCATCCAAAAATTGCATATGGAATAGGAAAAGACCTTGTGGGTTTGGGCAGACAAAGCTGAATTTGCTGAGAGCACATAGGAAACAGCACCTTCAGGAGTAGCAATTATTGTTGGAATGCTCCCACATGGAGCAACAGAAGAAGGTTTTCATCTTGAGCTCAGATGCTCTTGTGCAAGTGAAATATCAATATAATAAATAAGTATATATGTATTTATAGGATAATATGACCTTCATGTTTATATTAATAGATTTATATAGATATATTTCTATATCTGCGTATCTGTATCTATATTTCTATATCAATATGTACATGTAAAATAAGAATAATGTAAAATATTGACAATAATAATGTGAAATGCTGACAATACTAATTTGGTATCTTTGGCTGCTCAGGGATGTAACACTAAATACCCTACAGAACAGGATTGGCCAGGACCCTAATATCAGTGGTCAACTTTGTGAGATTGTATACAAAGGCAAAAGGAGAAAGAGATGAAATTGGCTATTTTTACAGGGTTCCCTGATACTGTGATGCAGAGTGCTTTGTCTCTTCCTGTGAAAAATACAGTGATTAGGCCTGCAGGGTTTTTCATGTACCAGACTATGCACAAGCTGCAGGATTGGTTGAAAGGGTGAAGGGGTTGTTAAAAGAGCAGTTGGAAAAATGAGGAGATGGGAACCTTTGCCCATGGAGAACCCATCTCCCAGATGTGCTCCATGCCCTTACAATGGCCCACTGGGGAAATGAAACCCCCTGGCTATGCACGGCTGCCCCCAATTTGCAAATCCAGCCATGGGCAGTGAGACTTGGGCTGCCTGGGAAATTGTTCTGGCTGTGATGGCCCCTGGCAGGGCCAGCCCAGAGGCTGCAGGGCTGGGCCTTCATGCATTGGAATTCATTAGGAGAAATTCAAAGCAAATGAGAGCTGTCAATTCTGAAACAGGAATTCAGATTCCTCCAGGACACTTTGCTTTGGTAACTGCTCTCTTGGAGCTTGGCCTTGCAAAGTGTTCCTGTCATGGCAGGAGGAATTGATGCAGAATATCCAGGAGAAATTACAGTAATTCTGTAAACAATAATGAACAAGATTGGATTATTCAACCCCATGACAGCGTAGCACAATTATTGATCTTGCAATTTTAAGAACGATTCTGAAAACAGGAGATCCAGCTCCCATCACCACTCTTTGGGGAGATAAAGGGTTTGGATGCAGCAGCCCTAATAATGGAGCCAGAGTGTGGGTCCGGAGGCCAAAAGGCCCTCCCGAGGCAGCTGAAGGAGCAGCTCCTAGGAAAGACAACTCTGAGTCCTAAAACCTGGGCAGGAACAATGGGAATGTGTCCCTGCAGCCAGGGATTCTGTGTGAGAACAAGTAGATCTGACAGGATATTGTTTTACACATCCTGCCAGACCAAATCTCCCTGTTTGCCCCAAGGGCCCCTGTGGAAAATGCTGTGATCCAAGGGGCTCCATGTGAAGGCTGCTGTGACACTGAGGGACTTGCACAGGAATTCCATCCAGGAGCCTGGGTGCCCCTCAGGGACTGGGACCCGGCCCCTTCCAGCCAGAGGGGAAAGGGCCCCCCAAGCCTTGTCAGCCACAGACAGCATGGGAAAGCTGAACAGCAAAGGGCCTTGGGGCATTATTCTGGAATTAAAAAGGTGCCAGCTCCATGGACAACGGGATTCTTTTTCCTAACTCGAATGAGATTGAGAAAAAAGAATGAAGAACGGTGTCACTAAAGTACTGCTGATGTCTGTAAGGTGTACCTTGATAGTCAGCCAGAATCTTTGTCTGCCACAAACACCTCTGGTGTTTCACCAAGGGATTGGTCATCAAAATGTAATGATGGGTTATGATGGATTGCTGAGCTTCTTTTGTAATTCTTTGCTAATGATGATGTGCTTTGCTGACCTTATCCTTTTGTAAATCTTTGCAGCTGTGCATGATATAAATGACACAATTCCTTAAGCTGGTGTCTGTGTTTTTGGTAGTGACCCCAGGCCCTGGTGAAACAGGGCCCCCTCTTGCCCAAGTGTTCCCTGGGAAGGCAAAAGCCCTCACTCCAAAATTTCCCCCTTCCTCCCTGTTCCCCCCTTCACACTCTGAGCATGATGTGCTCTGGTCTGGGCTATGCCCGGGGTCAGTTGGGGTCCCATGTCCTCGCTGTGTCCCCTGCCCAGCTCCCCTGCAGCCCCAGCCCCTCCCCAGCGTGGCTGACGAGGGGCAGGACAGGCCTTGGCTGTGCTGCAGCTCAGCAAGAACAAAACCATCTCTGCGTGCCCAGCGCTGGGCTCAGCACCCGGCCCAGCAGTGTCTCAGTGCCAGGGGCTGTGCCCTCAGTCCCTGCCAGGGGTTTCCATGGCAACTGCCAGGCCAGGTGACCCAGGTGTCCCCCCAGTGCCGGTTGCCATGGAAACAGTGCCCAGCCCTGCCCCTTTCTGTCTGGCTGACCTGGCCTTTGGCCCTGGCAGTGCCTGTGGCTGCTGGTTCCTGGTGCCTGAGCGGCCAGCGCGGCACAGGGCAGGTGGCCATGGCACAGCCCCCAGCAAGGGATCCCCTCTGGCTCTGGGCACTGACACCAGCCCTGAGCAAGGGCCCAGGGCAGCTTTCCATGGCCACCAACCATCACAACGGGGCCGGGCATTGGTTGCCATGGTGCCAAACCAAGGACCGGGTCCCCATGGCCATTGCCATGGCACCTGGTGGCACCAATGAGTGTCACTGCAATTGTACCTGGAACAGCCCTGACACCGCTTTGCCAGGGTTGCCATGGCAGCCAAGGACAGCAACAGCTCTTCAGGCAATTGGCCATGGAACCTGGCTTCAGAAATGGCTCCTTGGGCTGGTTTCCAAGGAAACCTGAACTGATGGGGGTTGCCATGGCACCCAAACCCAGCAGTGGGGTCCTTGCAGTGTCCAAGGCAACAGTCCCTTGCAATGGCACCACTGCATGTTGGGATGATGATCCACCCTCACAGCTGGCCCGGGACAGGTCTGGAGTGCTGCTGGTGGCAGCTTGGGCTTGGCACACACTTGAGGAGGATGTCTGTTTGCAATGGGGAAACTCAGGAGTTTTAGATTGCTTCAAAAATCAAAGAAGGAAAATCCCTCTTTGGCTGTGTGCAGCTACTTCTCCAAGCAAAGCAGGTTCCAGGTGAGTGAGGAGAGACACGATGGGCTTTGGGAATGTGGAGCAAGGTTGTCTACACTGGCTCAGAGCTCAAGGCACCACTTCTCTGAGCAGGCCAGGGCTCCTTAGGAGAGTCCCTGGATCAGTATCAGTCACTGAATGCTGCAATCACCTCTTGTGTAATAGGAACAGCAATAAAAGACACCCTTTAAAATAGGACTACATATTTCCTGGAAGCTCTTTGAACTATTTCTCCATAACTGTCAAAGGAAAACCTCCTAATGAACTACACTGGAGCAGAGGGAAATCAAGGCAGAGCCAGGGTTTGTCAGGACTTGCTTGATCCTCATGAGCATAACTGTGCATGTGGAGCTGAGCCCTTGAACCTCAGGGCCTGGGAGGAGATTGCACAAACCTTGCCAGGAGTCAAAGGCAGAGGAAACACCCCAAGTGTCTCCAGGCATTCATGGCTCCCTTGAGGTCCCTCTCCAAAACAGGCTCCTCATGGACTCCTTGGAGGAGAGAATTGGTGGCCAGGATGGCACAAAAACCTCTCAGACAGTGTGGAAAGGAAAATCCAAAGCACCTTCAACACCTTGAGTCTCAAAGCATTAATGAGCCCCATTTCGTGTCAGTACAAAGCTCTCCAGGGACTAATTAACGCAGATAATTGGGGCCATGATTGCACAAACCTGTCACAGAGTCTGTATCCAAAGGGAAACACCAAGTACCTTAAAAGAACTGAAGTAACTTGAAGCATTAATGAGCCCCACTGAGTGGTATTACTGAGAAGGCCTCTGCAGGGACTAATTACAACACATAATTGGAGGCCATGACTGCACAAAGCTCTCAGAGACTCCAAGGCAAAAGCAAAACCAAAAGTCCTTTGAAAAACCGGCAGGCCCTGGGAGCATTGAGGAGCCCCCAGGGCCATTCCTGAGCAAGGCTCCCCAGGGACTCCTTCCAGCAGATCCTTGAGGCCACTGGGATGTGGGCTAGGGGGGGATGCTGAGGGCAGGACAAGGGGCTGACAGTGCCCAGCCTGGCTGGGGCTGTGCCAGGAGGCCCCAGGGCCTCAGGAAAAGGTGTCTCCTCACAGCCCTTGGTGGCACAGACCCTGCTGCTGTGCTCCAGGGCACCAAGAACTGGCTTCTCATTGTCCCCAGCTGCCATCAGGGCCTGCAGCTCTCTGCTCTTTCTGGGGCCTGGGGAAACTTTCTCTGTCATGTCCCTAACAGGGATCTCTTCAAAGTACAAGAAACTTCAGTGTTTCAATAGAACTGAGTTCTTGAGGGTTGTGTGACATCACAGAGCTGGCTGTGACATCACAGAGCTCGCTGTGACATCACAGAGCAGGGTGTAAGGTCATAGAGCAGTGTCTGCCATCATAGCGGGTGGCTCTGAGGCATCAGAGAGAGGGTTGTGACACCACCTGGTGGCTGTGTAACATCATAGAGGAAGCTGTGACATCACAGAACAGATTGTGACATCACAGGGTGACTTTGTGACATCAGTCTTCTGTGATGTCCCAGCCCTGCTGTATGAAATCACAGGGTGACATAGAGTTGGCTCTGTGACATCACAGGGTCAGTGTGATATCACAGGGTCAGTGTGACATCACAGAGGCTGTGTGACATCACATGGGCAGAGTGACATCACAGGTGGCAGTGTGACATCACAGGGGCTGTGTGAGGTCACTGGGGAGGTCACTCTGCCCCGGCCCCCCTCACAGCTCCCCCCAGAGCAGTCCAACCCTGCTCGTGCACAGCGGGGTCCCCTGTCCCCCCGGGTCCCCCCGCCCCCGGCCCTGCAGCCTCCCCCAGAGGATGTTCCACGAGATTGACCCCAGAGCCTGACACAGGGACGGGGGGCCGGGGCCCTGGGGGTGGCACAGTGGGACAGGGACCCCCCGGCAGCATCCCCGTGTCCCCCAGGGCCAGAGCCTGGGTCAGGGCTCCTTCACCCTGTTACAAACGAGGGCTTGAGAGTGCTGAAAAAATCCCCAGCAAGGGATCAGCCAAAGCCAGATTTAATATTAAGGGACAGCAGCACAAAGTTCCTTGGCAAGAGTCACTCTGCTCCTGACTGGGCACTTCAGGCACTCCAAGGAAACAAAGCATCAAGAAAACCAAACAGAATCCAGGCAATAAAACCAGAAATTAACCTAGAACTGTCCCTCTGTGTGTGTGTGTATGTGTGTGTGTGTGTGACACAAGGACAGCAAGGGCAAGGATAAAAAGAACATGGCCTGAAAGCTTAACAGAGCTCAAACTTAACAGGACTATACTTATACATTAACCTTAACTGATACTTTCAACGTCACAATTTAGCAAAAGAGCAGATTATAACAGCATGTAACCTAACTTAAACCTATGACTTCGCAATTTAACAGAGGAATAACACTTAACAATATTGAACTTAACATATAACTTATACTAAAGGTAACCGCTTAGCAAAAGAAAACCTCTCAGCAGCATTTAACTTCACTTAGGCCTTGTGATTTAACCTTCCCTACAGGCCTGACTGACTCAGCTATCCAAGGCACTCAAACCCCTCAGAGAGCAGCATTTCTGCCACATTTCCCCAGCACAGGCACTCCTGTGTGCACACAGACACCAAGAGTCAGTGCAAGGCACCTGTGAGCAATTCCCCTGAGGGCAGGGAATGCTCAGTGCTGATTCTTTGGCATCTCCCCAGCGGGTGAAGGGTTGAGCCTGGAGGAGTGGGGGGATCGGCCTAGGTTCCGTCGTTGTTCAGGATCCCCGAGTGCAGCAAACGGGAGAGTTCCCGGCTGGGACAGGCCCCACTCAGAGGGAGTTGCTGGCCCAGGAGAGCTCCAAGGGCTCCTTTTGGAGCGCTGTTTGCAGGGCCCCAAGAGAGGGGCTTCAGTCCCAGTAATGGTTCATCCTGGCCGCACTTGGCATCAGCAGCTTTCTTTGGCAGTGTGAGAACAGGGATGTTGTGCCACTGAGGGAACAGAAACAGTTCCCAGGACTGTTGCTAAAGGAACCAGGAGCTGGTTGGGCAGCAGCAGTGCCTGGAGCAGACAGTGTTTGTGATGAGCTGCAGAGGAGCTGAGCCCAGGGGCTGTTGGCCAAGGCCGAGGCCCAAGGAGCATTTCTCAGCTGGCAGGGCGGCCTGAGAAGGGGAGGGGGGAATGCAACAGCACAGAGCCCATGGAACCAAAAGGGACTATTGTGACACTGTGGGGCCCTGTGAGACCAAGGGAACATTGTGACACTGTGGGGCCTCATGGAATCATGGAGAGCACTGTGACATTGCTGGGCCTCATGGAACCAAGGGGACTGTACTGACACTGTGTGGCTCCATGGAATGTAGGGATCATTGTGACACTGTGAGGCCCCATCGAACCAAGGGTCCATTATGACACCACAGGGCCTCATGGAACCATGGAGACCATTATGACACTTTGGGGTGTGATGGAACCAAGCGACCATTGTGACACTGTGGGACTCCATGGAACCAAAGGTTCCTTGTGACATTGTAAGGCCTCGTGGAACCATGGAAAGACAATTGAGACACTTTACAGCCTCATAGAACCAAAGGGCTATTGTGACACTGAGGGGCCCATGGAATCACAGAGACCATTGTGGCACTCAGGGGACTCATGGAGACCATTGTGACACTATGAGGTCCCATGGAATAAGGAAAGCATTGTGAGACTGTGAAGCCTCATGGAACCAGTGAGACCATTGTGACCCTGGGAGGACCATTGTGATATTGTGGGGCCTCATGAAACCAAGAGGCCTTTTTGACACTCCAGGGCTGCATGGAACCAAAGCTCCAGGGTGACACAGAGTGGCCTCCTGTAATCAATTGTGACAATGTGGAGTCAAAGGAGAGCATTGTGACACTGCAAACCCCCAGGGTCCAAAGGTCCATTGAGACATTGCAGTGCTCATGGAACAGAGGAGTCACGTGACATTTTGGGGCCTGGGGAACCACGGAGACCATTGTGACACTGCAAGGGCTCATGGAATCCTTGGGACCATTGTGACACTGCAGGGCCCTATGACACCTGGGGGCCACTGTGACATTGTGGGACTCCATTGAACCTGGGGGCCAGCGACACTGCAGGTCTTCTTGTAATCAAGTGGCCATTGTGACATTGCTGGAACCCATGGAATCAAATCACCATGATGACACTGCGGGGCTCCATGGATCCAAGGCACCATTGTGACACTATGGAGCCCCATAAAACCAGGGGAAAACAGAACAGGTCTGGCTGGTTTGGCTTCCCATAGACTGCCTGACTGGTCCAATTGACCTTTGCATGTTCAGGGTCACTTCTCATCTGCTGCTGAAACACTGGGGCTCTGTGCTTTCCTTCCCAATGGAAAAGAACTGTCCTTCTGCTCCAGACACCCATGGCCACAATTGGGATTTCACCTCCAAAGTTCCTTATATCCAGGGATTGTTCCCATAGAAATATTGCCAGGACAAGTCTGGCTGGCAGTAGTTTCACAAGGGTCACCTCTCATCTGTCCCCAAAACACTGGGGGAGGCTCCATGCTCTCCTTCCCATGGGAAAGAACGGTCCTGCTTCTCCAGGTGCCCATGGCCGAGATTGGGTTTCCACCTCCAAAATTCCCTAAATCCAAAATCTGCTATTACTGACATGTGATTTAACCTTCCCTACAGGCCTGACTGACTCAGCTATCCAAGGCTGGCCTTGGCCTACTGAGGCTCTCACCTGCCTTCCAAACCTTGAGGCTCTGTGCTTTCCTTCCTATGGAAAAGAACCGTCCTTCTCAGCCAGGTGCCCCTGGCCAGAATTGGGATTTAACCTCCAGCATTGCCTGTTGTGACAGACCAGAGGAGATTGTTGGCTCTAAACATTTTGTGTGTGGGGGAGGAAGGGGCAGGTCCAGCCTTGCCCTGCCCTGTGACCCCAGTCCCCCCAGGGGCCTCCAGTGGGTTTATGGTTTCTACCTGAACCGCGGCACACTGAACCCCCAGCACCGCTGTTCCACCCAGGGCACTGGGGCCCTCTTGGCTCTACTCAGTGCTGCTGCTGTACTCGGGGCACCCTAAACCCCGCTAGGGACCCGTGTCCCCCCACTGCAGGGATTGTGCGCGACTCACACTGCCCCGATCCTCCACGCACCCGGAGCTCCGTTTGGGGTTTGCGTGCCAACTCACCAATTCATCTGCCACCTTTACTCGAGTTTGGTGCACAGGAAAAACACCAGCCAGATATCTGCAAGAGGTCAGGAATTACACAAAATTTTACAGGCAAAGTACAAAAAACCAAGAAACTTTGGAAGAAGATTTCATGCAACATCCAATTACAAAGAAAATACTTATCATAGCAGTAACTTCATTAACTAGTTCATTTGACGTAGAAATCATTGAACATGTAAGCTGTTGAGGTACCCAAAAATGTTCCATATAAAGAGCATTAGAAGGAGAAGAAAGAGAGAGAGACAGAAAAACAGAAGCTCTATAGAAAGACACACATATGACTAACAGCTCCTAGGGTTCCAGTGTGGGTGAGACACAAACCCCAGGAGAGGGCAGAGTCCATACCAGGGGCTGACCCTGCGCTCCGTGTTTTCAAGCCTCCGGGCCTTTGTGGGCCTCCCCCCAGGTGGGATTTCTGATTGCTCAGGCAATCAGGGCTGGGTTAGCACTGTCCCCACTGTGTGACTGATTGACAGCTCATCCCAGGCTGTCTCAGGACACTGATCTCATCCATCCTCTGATAGCGACTATGGTGACACTGGGGAACTTCATGGAACCATGGGTCAGTTGTGACCAGGTGGGTCCAAGGACACCACGGTGACATAAGGGAACCTCGTGGGAACAAGTGGCCCTTATGATGCTGTGGATCCCCATGGAACCAAAGGAACATGGAACAGGCTGATGCCTTCAGTTTTAGCTGTCATATTTCCAGATTCTCTACTGCATTAGTCTGTAACTCTGGACTTCATACACAGTGTTAGCAAGTTCTCTTCACAGTGTAGTCAGACAAAAAAATCCTTTTCCAGCCCCAGAACCGGACACTGTTGCAGCTTCAGGCACATAAAGTGCAAACAACAGCGAATTGAGGAGAGCAAACCGGGAGGATGGGACTGCATAACCTGAGGCTGTAATTGGACAACTAACCCCAATATTTAAACCGACCAAACCTTATGAAAGTGTGAAAACTCCTGACCAGCCATCCATTTTGAGTGTAGCCTCGGCTGGGCTCTTGACCTGCTCAAGGTGAATCCTTTGAAGGCCTTTTAATAAATCCCAGCAAGAGGCAGAAGCCATGAGAAAGCTGACAACTCTTTGTGAGAACAGAGTTGTGGAGCAGTGAAAAACAACTTGTTTTTACTGAGACAGAGCTCTAGGACTGTGGAAAACAACCTACTTTCCCTGAAAAAGAGCTGTAAGACTGTGATAAACACCAGCCACCTGTATAAACTGTATTTTCCCTCTTAGATAGAAAAATGACGACTATCTCACAAACAACTTTTGCTGCACATACACACCAGGGGTTTGAGTAACCAAACAATACAGGGTAACAACTTGTTGCTGACCAACTGGGGATAGACAGGGGATGTTCTTAAAAAACCCGACAAAAAGGCCTATAAAAAGACCGTATAAAAATAGCACAGGATTGGTCCTTTCTTTTTGCACCATAAAATATGTCCTGCATCCCTCTTTATCGGGTGCTGTTGCAGTGCCCTTTTACTTCATAGCTTTTTGGAGGGTCTGTTCCAGTTCACCCCCGGTATGTTGTCTTTCCCCAAGCTGGATTATTCCCAGGTTATATCCCTCCCCTTTTACCCTTCAATCATTATAATCCCCACCCTGTATTCCAGTGCCTTCCCTATCCATCCCTGTAAACTCTGCCCCTGTTCTGGACCCTTCCCTGTCAGTCTCCTGTAAACCCCTCCCCTGCAGGTTCCGCCCCTCAGGAATTCTCCTCATGGATGATGCCCCATTGGCCCATGTGACCTTCCCTCTCCACCCCCCTTATCCCATTGGTCCCTGAGATGTATTCCCCTCCTTTTGCTCCTCCCTCCCTGGTTCCCTATTGGCTCAGCGATCGTGCCCACCTGCAGTTCTAGTGCTGTATAAAATCCTGAGCACACTGGTGCTCGGGAATCTTTGGTGCCTGTTTCCTTTGAAGAGTAAGTCTTTCTCAGAATCTCACACCGAAGGCCTCCTTCTCCTCTTTAGTCTGCTCCCTGATGCTGACACCATTCCAGCTGTGGAGCAGGTGGCTCCAAGGTTCAGCTATCCCTGTTTCAGGGGAAGCTGTTCCCCGCTCATGGCACCGCGGTGCCCCTGAGCCAGCTGTGGACTCCAGTGCGGTGTCAGCCCGGGGCTCCTGCTGGGCTGAGTCTGCCCTCAGGCAGGGCTTAACTCCCCCACAGCATCTCGGTGTCACCTGTGAGCCCCGTGGAGAAGACACCTCTGTGCCCTCTGCTCAGAATTTCACTGCCAGGACAGCAGGAATGCAATCCAAACCTGCCTTCAACCTGCTGGGGTGGGCAACTCCTGCACCAGCGGCTTTCTCGCCATTCTGCTGCTCATGGCCAAGACAATTTCCCTGCCCTTCTGCCAGGGCAATGCCCTGTGCCAGCTCTGCTGTGAGGCTTCCCTGGGGCAGTGCCAGCACCAGTGGTTCCTTCAGTATTGGAACTGGAGTCAGCCAACATGACTGAGCCCTGGTGAGCTCTCAGGATGGCCGGGGACAACTGATCCACCTGGCCCACCCCAAAATTCACCCAAGTCCTGCTGGAGCCGATGGACCCAGCGGCCAAGAACAACCCCAGAGCCAGGTAGAACCACTCACCCTTTCCCAGGACACCGTGGTGGCTCTACTCCACTGTGGCCAGGCATTACAGGCGACCGTGTAGGGCCCCTCACCCAGGAAACCCCACAGCCCCACAAGGCCCTGTAGACAGGTAGACCCAGCAGTCCCATCCTGCCAGGGTACCAAATTTCCAGACCAATAAATAATTTCAACATACTTTTGACATATGAAGATTTTTTCTGGCATTTAAATTTTTTTGATTAAATCAATAATTTTGGGGGTGTTATATTGTATTTGCAGGGATGCCCAACGAAGGCAGCAATATTGCATTTGACTCCATGTTCTCAGAAGGCTAAATTATTACTTTACAATATTATATTTTATTAAAGAACACTATACTATATTATACTATACTAAAGAATGCAGAAAGGATACTTAGTGAATGTTCAAAAGATAATAATGAAAACTCCTGACTCTTTCCAGAGTCTCGACACAGCTTGGCCATAATTGGCCAATGAGTCAAAATAACTCACACCAGAATCCAATCAAACAAATCACCTGTGGGTAAACAATCTCCAAACACATTCTGAACATGAGCACAACACAGGAGAAGCAAATGAGATAAGATTTGTTTTCCTTTTTCTCTGAGGTGTCTCAGCTTCCCAGGAGAAAAATCCTGGGCAAAGGGATTTTTTCAGAGAATGTGAATGCCACAGTGTTAGAGATGAGTAATGAGATGTTTGGCTCTCCCAACTAAAGGGTGAACATGATAAGTATGTTAAGAAAAGTTGTACAGATGTATAGTTCTGTTACTGCAATGTGTCCCCCCCGCCCAGCATTGTTATCCCAGGATGATCTTGGTAGTCCAGCATTTGGGGAGGGGCAAATTGTTCCTAAGGGGCAAGGCTTAGCACCAGCTGTCCTCCAATCCAGTTCCAAGAAAGCAGTCTACACCAATGGACAGTGACCGAGAGTCAACAGACAGCCTTTGGGAGGAGCTAGGGCTGCCTGTTGAAACAGCAAGGATATAAAAGGGAGAGCAGCCATTGTGTGGATGAGCCAGCCACGTGGTTACCAGCCACAAAGTGGGGGAGGCTCCCAGCGCCATAATTTTTTCCTTATTTAGTCCTTTTGTTGTAAGTTTTATTAAGTTTTTAATAGACCTTTCAAAATATTGAGAAGTAAACGGTGATTTCTCACAGGCAGAAAAAGTTGTAAAAGAAAGTTTCTTTGAAATTATTCCTTTTTCTTTTAAACCCAGGCCATTCCTACCACGCTGACAGTGAACCACCACCTTTCTCACCACTTGGACACCCACCCTCCAGTCAACCCACTCCCCCTGGAATCTGCTCCAACAACTCCCAACACACCATTTGTCTGGGGGAAGGCACAGACTGTGTAAAGGCAGCAAAGCCCAGACCTGGCCTGACTTCCCTGGACCACTGGAAAGGAGGAAATCCAGATCCATGGACACACATGGACACAGAGTAAAGCTTTGTTCAAAGGGTTTATTGATTTGTATGACTGATTCTTCAGGGGAAATGGCCCAGGGCTCAAAGGGTTCAGGGGTTTCTTCCAGTGATGATCATCTCCTCATGCCACTGGAGAGGAAAAAGTACACTGGTCCTTCCAACCCTAAAAGACCAACCCCAGAAGGTGACCTCTGGAGCCCACTGGGCCGTGGCTGGGCTTTGTCTCCAGCCCTGTCCCTGCAGGCACGGCTCACCTAGGCATCCAGAGAGGCAGCCAGGCGCTTCTGCTGCAGGAGAGCCCGCAGCTCTTCAGCCACAGGGGGCTGGGGACAAAGGCAGCGTTAGAGACACACTGGGGGCACCGGGCTGCACTGGGAGGCAGGGGAGAGCAGGGGGGCCTTGGGGAAGGGGCTGTGGCAGCAATGGGGTGCAGGAGCTGCTGTGCTGCTGCCCAGAAGCACTGGGCTCCTGGCCATGAGCCACAGCTGGGGCAGGGGCTGCGTCCTGGCTCATCCAGGGGGCCCTGGGGTGACAGGGCTGGAATGCAGCAGGGCCCTGGGCAAAGGATTCCCTGGGGAGGAGCCCTGGGGCAGGCCATTGTCTGGGCTGTCAGGAGGGGTGCACTGGGCTGTGCTGGGACACACTGGGATGGCCTGGGCTGTGGTAGCCATGCAAGGGGAGGGTCTGACACCAGCAGAACTCGTGGTACCTACCAGAGGCATCTCCAGGACCGCGACATTGTCTAAATCCAATTCTAAATCCAACTGCAGAGAGACCAGGAGACCTCACTGGTCACTGGGATGTCCCCAGTGCCAGCAAAGGATGGAGGAACACCACTGCCCCCCCAATTCCCTGAGGGGATGCCCTGCAATGCCAGCAGCCCACTCACCTCTTGGAGATCATCTTGGGTTCCTTCCAGGAGTGCCTGGAAAGGAGAACAAAGGCTGGGTCTGGACTGGACCTTGTGGGGCTGTGAGGGGACACGGGTGCAGGGAGCAGGGAACAGGCAGAGGGATGGGCATTCAGGGCCTCCAAGGAGATCTGTTTGAGGTGGGGGGAGACCCAAAGACACTGATCTGGGGTCAATGGAGAGTCCAGGGGACAGGGCTGGGGGTATGGAAGGAGCAGGGTGTGAGGTATGGGGGAGGAGAAAGGAATTGAGGTGTAGGGACATGGGTGGGCAAGGGATGGGCTTCGTGGGGACAGAAGAGCAAGGACGAGGACGGGTGGAGACAAAACCAACAGTACTGGGAGATGCTCTGGGAGTGGGGGGTGAGTCAGGGAATTGTACAGGGAGACCCCTCTGCATGGCCAGGAAAAAAGGCAAAGGATTGAGAGGGGACATGGAAAGAAAGGCCTCAGGAATGGTCAGTGGGAAGGCACCTGGGCACCCTGAATGGGACACAGGGGAGGGACCAAAAGGGTAGGATGGGAGGCCAGAAAGGGCAGGATGTGGGGACAGTGTTTGGCTGGTGCCTCACCTTGGCCTGTGCGGGGGGGCACAGCAGGATGGAGAAGAGCAGGGCCACGCTGAGCACAGCCACCTTCATCTTCCTCTGGCTCTGGGCAGCACTGCCTGAGGCTGCAGCAGGCGAGGAGCACCTTTATCCCTGCCGGGACTCCTCCCTGCACCCTCCCTGCCAGCCCCCAGGCCAAAGCCCGGCTTGGCACAGCCCCAGCCCTGGCCACAAGCCCAGCCCTGGCACAGAGTCCATCCCACCCCATCTGAGGCACGGATCCAGCCCCCTTGCCCGGCATCCCTCCAGCTTCCTGCACGGGGCAGCTGCCCCTGGAAGGGCCCAGGCACCTGGGGGGCCAAGGGGGGCAGCCAGGGAGACAACAGCACCTGGGGACCCTGTGGGGACAATCCAACACAATCCATCCTCCAACAGCCCCAGTGCCAGATCCCCCATCTCCTGCTGCCCCTCCCCTCCCAGAGCTTTCCCTGGGGGATACCCCAGAGCTGAGCCTGGCCCCAAACCCAACATGTGGGAGAACAAGGGGAACAAGGGACATGTGATCAGGTGGCTGATGGGCATCTCAGGCACTGCAGACCCTGGGGAGTACTGGGCAATGCTGATCACCTGCAGACAAGGCTGAGGGCTGGGGAATGGCTCAGCAGTGACAATTCCCACATCCACACAACCCGATATCCCTTTCCCTGCAGATGCCAAACCTGACCAAGCTCCATGCCCAGAGCATTGTCCAGAGGGGAATATGCCCTGCCCTGCCCCTCATCCAGTCACACCTGCAGCCACAGAGCCCTCCCAGAGCACCTGGGTCATGGCCCTGGCTCTGGGCCCAGGCCAGCACTGGCCCTGAGCAGGATGTGCCCATCCCAGGGACATGGGGAAGTGGGCACCTGTCCCCAGGCAGCCACTCAGAGCTAACTGGGGTAACAGAGGTGCCCTGTGAGGAGGAGGGGTGTTGGTGCCCTGCCAGCATCTCTGACATCTCTGGGCCTATTTACCCAGGCCCTGAGGCACCAGGAGGACATTTAGACATCCTGGGCCTCCAGGAAGGAAAATCCACAGTGAGGTGGTTCCTGAAAGCTGTCCAAGGCTGTGATTCCTGTTTGACATTCCAGGGCATTAGTGAAGGGTTCTGCACATCTCTTTCCCCAGGCACAAAGTGGATCCATCAGAGAAGTGTTATGACCCAGCCGGGAAAGCATTTCAGGCCACTGCCTTGACTGTTTGCTCTGGAACTCACCCAAGGAGGCACAGGGCCCAAGGGAGAAGATTTTTCTCAGGGGTTTGGTGCTTTGTGCCATTGGAGGAGAGACCAGAGTGTCCTCATGGGAGATTCTTGACCAGATGGACAAGAGCTGTGACATCATTGGTGGGCTGAGGTCACCTTGGAGAGAAATTTAAGGAAGTGTCTGCAGGGTCCTAAATGGTGAATGAATGGATGAAGGAGATTCTCACTGTCCTGACCCACTATCCAGCAAAACCACAGCCCAGGGAAGAGGCCTGGTGGAATCAGGGGGGAAGCAGACCTTGTTGAGCCTGGTGCACACTGGGCAGTGTGGGGTGATCCCCTGCTGGTGTCCCAGCTGTCAGTGCAATACCACTGCTCTGATGGACTGGGTCCTTAAGAAACAAAAGAAGTGATCAAGCTCAGGGGAGGAGGGGATCTGATCACACTTCTCTTCTCTGGGAGTTTCTTTCCGAGGGGGGACATTCCATGAGAATGGGGATGCGGTAAAGGACAGGGCTGAGAGCAGCTGCTCCCTCCATCTCTGGGCTTCGGAGGAGGACGCTGGGAGCTGCTGCTTGGGAAAAGGAATTGGTTGAGCAGGTGGCCAGAGCAGCTTCCCCAGGCAGGTGCTGTCAGGTGCCTGCAGCACTGAAAGCATCTCCACTTGGGGCTGCCTTGACAACTCCCCCAGCCCAGCAGACCCTGAGCCCAGATGGTGCAATCAAAGCCTCAGCAGAGGGACGAGAGGACTCCTCGCAGAGCAGATCCAGCCAGGTTTATTAAGGGAAAATCCAAGGGTCCAGGTGAAGTGAGGGTGAAGAGGGAAACAGGAGCAAGCAGGAACGCAACCTCTACTGAAGGGAACCAGAGACGAACAGCCAGGAGCAGGGCTGGGGCCAGGGTATATAATTGGAAGAAGGCAGGAGGGGTTCAGGGCACAAATTTTCCAATGGGGGAGGCAGTCAGGGCTGGAGCTAAGGTGGGGTGACACGGGACTCACCAATGGGGGAGCAGAGTGGGAAGGGTCTCTCAGAGAAAGCCAATGGAGGAACGGGGAGTACAGAACTTTCTGGAACTGGGGGCCGAACAGCAGTCGATTGACAGCAGCACATTAACATTAACAGGCAAAGAACCATGGGGAATTGCACCAGTCCCTCACCTTAACTGAAACAGTGGTGTCCTCCCATGGCATTCCAGGTTCCTCTTCTCCGTGGCTGTCTTCCACATCTCCCCCTTTTTTATTTATTAAATAAACATTTCCCAGTGTTTTGTCAATTGTTTTCTTAAAACACATCAGTGCTGCTGGAAGGATAATAACTATGAGAAGGACCCACAACAAACTGTTAAGAATGGGGCCACCCACACAGGAATGCCCCACTGCATGAGCGTTTTGTCCATCATGTCCACAACTTTGTTTTCAGTAAGAAGAGTTTTTATTTGCTCTTGCATTTGTTTGATGTTGGCCTGGATCGATGTGCTTTTCTATGGCAGGTTAAAATAACAAAGTCCTTTGAAATCTTCACAACCATGGCCATGGGAGAGCAGCAGGAAGGCGATGGCCGCTCTGTTCTGAAGGGTGGCATGTCTGGTGGTTTCCTCGTTCGCTAGAAGGTCTGATAAGGCAGCGGATGTAGCATTGGTTGGCTTACTAAGCCAGCACCCAAGGTGAGAAAGCTCACTGAGGGCCTTCGCAGCTGCAACCCATGGTAGAAAGATGGAAACAATGACAGTGGCAGCAGCTGTTAAGGTATTTCGGGGTGTCCTGGGAGTGGCCATCTGGTCCTCAAGTGAATCAGTTATCAACTGTTCGAGCACTGATAAAAACATGAATGGTAAAGTCAGTTGTCACTGTAATTTTCTTTGTTTTGTCCCTATGGAAGGGAGGGCGAGGGATTGGCAATTGGGGCAGGTGGAGACAATTGCCATGGCTTGGTCTCTGGAAATCTTAAATTGACATACCAAAGCGTGAGCATTCTGATGGAAGATTGCATGGCTTAGACGAGCCTGTTGAAAGACGCGGTGCAGCAGAGGAAATGTGGGTGGCACTTGCTGCCATTGCTAACAAGTCTGCTCTCCGGTTGCCCTCAGTGATGTATCTTGGCAGCTCTGTGTGCGACCGGATGTGCAGGATGTGATAAGGTTGCTCTCTGTGGGAAATGAACCAAATTAATTCAGAGAGCAAGCTGTATAATTTTTTATTTTGGACTTTCTTGAGCAGGGCACACTCTGCCTACTCTGCTATCCCAGTGACAAATGCAGAATCTGTGATTAAATTGAAGGGCTGTTGGAATGTTCAAAATGCCCTCACTGCTGCAGCAAGTTCTGCAGTCTGGGAGGAACCTTCAACAACCTGGATATCAGACTCCTCCTTCTGAGTGTCAGGGTCCCTCAAGGTGAACACTGACTTGTGAGATTTGCCTGAGCCGTCAGTGAACTCTGTGATAGCGTTTTTGAGTGGAGTTTTACTTTTATATGATTTTGAGGACAAAATCAGTGAATCTTTAAAAAGTCTGTGTTTAGGATAATGAATTGAAATTTTTCTGGGATATCTGTCTAATGAAATTTGCGGATGTTCATTTGTTTGTAATAGAGAATCCAATTGTTCCAAAGTATAAAAGAGGGAAATGCATGCCAGATCGCAAGCCGCGAGGGTCCAGAGGCATTGTTGGCCTTTAATAATATGTTTGGCTACAAGTTCTGGTGGGGTGGTAACTGTTTGTTGTGGTTGGTGCTGCAGAAAAAGCCACTCGATGATGATGAGTGGCTTTTTTGCAGTATCATCCCACTGAAAGAGCAATGCATGGGAGTTTGGGCACTTACCAAAAATACCGAGGCTGAGGGGAAGGGGCCAGTCTGTCTGATGTGCCTGGCGGTGTTTGATGGCGTTGGCGACTCTCTCCAAAGTCTCACAGGCTTCTGGTGTTAACGAGCGTGGGGAAGTCAGGTCGCTGTTTCCTCGTAGAAGGTTGAAGAGCGGTACCAGTTCTTCTGTGGTGAGGCCCAGGAGAGGTCAGATCCATGTGATGACGCCGCACAGCTGTTGCATGTCTCTTAATGTCTGGGAGTGCTCATTGATGGATAGAGTTTGAGGCACAATGGTCCTTCCTGTGAATAAAAAGCCGAGGTACTTCTGTGGGTTCAATAGCTGGATTTTTTCCTGAGCTATCTGAAACCCAGCGCTTTCAACAGCTGCGACACTCTTGGAAAGTGCTGTGTCTAAGTGAGACTTGGTGGAAGCACAGATTCGTACATCGTCCATACAATGTAGGTTTGAGACTTTGTCCGAAGTTTCTCTCATCTGCCTCATGATCGTCATTGGGGACCACTGAAGAAAAGACCCTTGTCTGAAGTTTCTGGCCCTGTTGGAGAAAGTTACATGCCAAGGGCCCCGAGACCTGAGCACAGCTCCTGGCATTGCTAAGCTATTGTTCACAGGTATGTTTGCTGTATGCTACACCAAACCCAATGAAAGGAAGAAGGGGGCACCTTGCCTTTTTGCAACAATAACCTTGGAAGTTGTCCCACCTCTCAGCCTGGCTGGACTTCTGAGTTTTGGGTGGTCCCCACAGAAAACCCCTCACTTGTCTTACAACTGCCGTGACAGACAGACTGAGATGTAAGAAGCCTCTCCATCAAAGACCGAGACATGAAATCCCTACATGAAAAGGCCCCCCCCCCGACTCTTTCCAAGGACTGGGACTGAGGCCCCTAACCTGGGGGAGGTGTGTGGGGGAGGCAAGCTGACCAAAGCAAGATGGATGTTGCAGGTGTGAGCAGTGGACCAAGAAGACAATGGCTCTCGCCCACTGCTGAGAACATGGATTGTGTGTACCTTTCTCTAAATACCATTTTTTCCCCCCAAAATACAATAGACTACCTTTGATTTGGTTTCAAGTTTTACCCCTTCCCCCATCAAAAAAAAAGAGTATAATAGAGTTCGGATGAACTGCAACCCTGAGATCTTCCCGGACGTGACCTGGTGAACTCCATTGGCTGGACATTGAAGAACTTCACAGTTTCTATGTTTGGTAGCTCTATACCTTCCTTTCCCTTCCTCCCTCTTTTTCCCTTTTCGCCAGTTCCTCCCCAACGCATTTTGTTGTGGTTATTCAATAATGGTACATTTGTTTTGATTATCACTGCAACCCCCCATACCGTGTCAGTGTTTTTTGCACTCTGAGATCAACCCACAAACCATCACGAAACCCATTCGTAAGGACAGATCACGACACTTGCATACATACTATAGAACCCTTCTGTCAAGCCTTAAAAATTCTCTACAAATTCATTTCCAACATTACTGGGTCTGGCACTGCCCAGATCTGGTGTTTGCTGCCACCACTAGTGCCCAGATCTGGAAATTCCCTTGTTCCAGCAGAGCCAAGTCCAGCAATTTTCTGGTAAAGAAGGACAAAATCTGGCAATTTCCGCTTCCGGCATTGGCAATGCCAAGATCTGGTGTTTGCTGCCACTGCCCGTACCCCAATCTGGACATTTCTCAGTTCCAACACAGCCAAGTGCAGCAATTTTTTGGAAAAAGAGGACAAAATGCAGCAATTTCCTGGTGCCAAGACTGTCACCACTCAGACCTGGTGTTTGATGGTACCGCCCATGCCCAGATCTGGACATTTCCCTGTGCCACCACAGCCCAAGTGCAGTAATTTGCTGGCAAAGAAAGCCTAAACCTGGCAGCTTCCTGGTGCTGCCACCAGCAGCACTGTCTGTGTCTCTCTGGGAGCCCCTCAGGATCCCCGGCCAGTCTCGAGTCGGCAGACACCGGGGGCAACCCCGGCACGGCCGACAGCGGGGAGACGCTCTCTGTGCCCCGAGGGTACTGAGGGCACCTGGGCTGGGTGGCTTTGCAGCACAAGAGACACCAGAGACATTGGTAGGAGATAAATGACCAACTCTTAGCAGGGGTTAATCCAAGGTTTTATTCTAGGAGTCCCAAAGAAGCCCCTACACCTCAGGGGGCTCCTGCTAAGAGCCCCGGGAGATGTGCCAAGGTTACATTTAAAGGGAGGTGGAAACCCAAAGTAGATAACATTTTATTGACCAATAAGTGACCCTAAGGGATGGGTACTGAGGGATGGACATTTAGGACAGCATATGGGGCAAGGCTTGGGGGCTGACCCCTGGCCTCTGGCTGATCACTCGACATCCTGGACTAAAGCTTCTAGATGGAGGGGATGGGATGCTGAGTGATTGACAGAGAGCCAGGGTGGGGATTTGGGGATGATCTCAGCAAGGGGAAGGGATTACACAGGTAAAGGGAGGGGGGTACAGTCTGGAATAAACCATTTGGGAAAAATATGGGGATACAAAACAAAACTACTTCCAAGTATTACAAAGTATAAAATGCATTACAACATTTGTTATAAAGATACAGTTTTTATTTCTGTTGTTAATTATAAGCTTAGACATAATCGTGAAATAGCTGATATAATTATGCTTGTCTTTAGTTGCCTGCTCGAATGGGATAACATCCAATGAACATGAGATGAAGACACCTGGTGCAGATGTGCCAGCCATCAGCACTCACTGTCTGAAGGCAGTGTGGGCATTGGCCAAAACTGAAGATGATGACAAAAAAGGACCAAAACCACAACCAAGGCATGTGCATGCTCTAAAAAGGTGGAACCGAGGAGGAGCCATGCTAAACAGTTCTTGGAATATGGAAACTAGTTTGGGAAAAAAGTTTACTATGCATGAGGGTCCATGAATATGCAACAGGCTGATGGAAGGAAAAGGTATTTAAGGGATATCCCGAAGATAACAGGGTGGTCTTGGTTCAGTGCCAAGATGCACCCGGCCGTAATAACCTTTGCTCCATGCTCCTTGTCTCCCCGTGTCCTTTATTAAACTCTGAATTTTCCCAGTAGAGTTACCGTGTTTCTCCCAGCCCCGAGCAGAGAGCTCTGCCTGGGGGCTCCGGGCAAAGGCAGCGGCGCTCGGCAGCGGCCCCAGCCTGCCCAGGCCCGGGCATTGCCCCGCACCGGGACAAAAACCCGCCCGAAGGAGACCTTGGAAAGCCCGCCCGTGGCTCCTCCGCGCCCCAAAGCTGCCGGTGCTGCCCCCGGTGCTGCCGCAGCTGCGGCTCTGGAGCAGGGAGGCTCTGCGGGACCCCCGGGCCGGGCCCCCTCCCAGCCGTGCCCGCCCCGGGGCTGATGCTCGGCCTGGGCTCTCTCACTGCTCCAGCTCCCCCACGGCCCCACTGGGAGCAGGCCCCGAGCGCCCGGTGCCACAGGGCCCCGAGCCCCTGCCCGGCCCAGGGTCAGTGTCCATGGCTGGGCCCTGCCCAGGGCTGCGGCCCCTGCCCGCCCCCGGCACAACCTGCGGCTCCAGCGCAGCTCCCTCCAGTCGGGCACTGCGGGCTCCAGCCAGGCACAACATTCTGGTCATGGCATCTCTGTTATCTCTGCTCACATGGGCACAACATCCCAGTCACGGCATCTCTGGTGTGTCTGCTCACATGGGCACAACATCCCGGGCATGGCATCTCTGGTGTCCCTGCTCACATGGTGTGAAAAATAGATGTATTTTATGATTGGCTTTTTGCAAATATTAAAATCAATATTATATGTGTTGTGTTAGAAAGCAATGCTGAATTAATTTTCTTAAGTACTGCGTTACATATAGTTTTAGGTTATAAAAATTGTTAAAATAGAAACTATGCTATGTGAGATACTTTTTTTAAAGAAAGGACTTGCAGTGAGATAGCAGCCACAGGACACTGAAGTCTTTCAGAGAAGAAGAATTTATTGCCTTCTTATCAGAAGAAACAAACTTCTTCCCACCTCGAAGGCATGGTTAGGATTAGAGGGAAGAAGTTGACACTGACCAGACAGAATCCTGTGTTTGAATGGAATTTATGCATCATGTATGAATATGCAACGGGCTATTGTTTTTAAGGGTTAGTCCTTTGTTAACAGGTGTCCTTTTTCGGGCTCGTGCTGCCCAGAAAAAGGTACCCGAACACCCGTAACTCTTTGCTTTTATTATCTCATATTGTCCTAATTTAATTTGTCCAAATTTTTATTACTCTAATTGTGTCACTATTCTTTTTAACCATTTTATTACTATTAAACTTTTAAAAATTTTAAAAACAAGTGATTGGCGTTTTTCACAATTTGGTAGCAGAGGATGTTTTGCCGGCTAGGAGCAGGCTGGCTCTGTGGCAGAACTGCCGGGGGGGCTCCCAGACTGTCGGGGTCCCGAGTCCAGGATGGCAGCATTTGCCCAGGAAGTGGGCTGAGAGAGAGAAGAGCAAAGGAGAGAAGAGAGAGAGAGGGTAAAAGAGATCCAAGGCATGCCCCCAGGGTCCCCATGCCCGGGGCTGCTCTCCCCTGCTCCTGCTCTGCAGCGAAATGGCAGCAGCAGGGGAAGGGCCAAGAACAGCACTGATAGCAAGGCCGTGAAGAGAAAGAGAGGGGGAGGGGGACTAGCACTAAAAGATAAAATCAAAGCAGAGATTGATGACTCTCCAAACCTCACAAAGCGGTTTGTTTTTCTTAAGTAAGAACGTTTTTTGGTTTCTTTTTTTTTTTGTGGTTGTTTTGTTTGTTGTTAAGGAGAAGGATTTTTTCTTGAAGAAGAGGCTGCTGTAGAGAAAGCTTTTAGCTAAACCCAGAAAGTTTAGAAGGAAAGCGAATAGTAAAAGTTAATGCAGTATTATCTTTCTTTTATTACTATGCTATTAAGAAGTCCTTTCCACGTACTACTGAAGCAACAATCAAAATCATGGAAAGAGAGTGAATTCATGCCAGCAGAATCAAAGGACTTGTGAAGAAACCTGAGGAACAGACTATCACATTTAAACTGTGTGATACCGAACTGACTTTCCAATGGGAACTGAGTGGCAAGAGTTTGAGAAAACCCAAATGATCCAAGAAATGTTCAAAGAATAACACTGAATTAAGAAATAAGATAACGCTTATATCACTAGTTTTGAGCACTACCTGAATAAAACATCTCCTTGGGGGAGGAAAACTTTAGATAGAAGGATCAAGAATGTTTTTGTATTCTGACCTTAGCCTGAGAATTGTACAGAGGAGAAGGGGAATTACCATTTCCATTAGTAAACTTTATTTGATTCATTCCAATACTAGACATGCTAGCTGGGTTATAAGTAAAAATTGTGAGAGTAATTAGTGTTGTAGTTCACAAAATTTATGCTCTTATTGCAAAAAGTGTTAAAGAACTGACTTGGTTTTGTGGATGGGAATTATTAGTGCCTGTTGAATGAGAGATACCTGAAGAACAGTAAGAGACCATGTTATGAACAAAAATTCAGTTGATTTTTTTCTGTGAGAAAAAAAGTTACCACTACTGCTGGGCTGCTGCCTGTGTTATGGTAATTACAGGTCGTTGTTGTTAGTGGTTGTTTTTGTATTAGTAAAAGCCCTGGCTGGGGCAAGGTAATGGCCCTTCTCCGAGACAGTAACGGGTGGGGACCTTCCCAAACAGTGAGGAGAAGAGACCTGGGGGGGTGGTTTATGCAAAGTGACTACAGGATCAGCATGCTGTGGGGGACTACGGCTCCAAACGCATAGAGAAAACCCCAAAAACAACGAGCCAAATAAGAGTTGAGAGACTGGAGTGATGTCTGGACGTGAGGAGCCGAGTGCTGAGCCTGCAGAGATGCTGAACACCTTCGGAGCCCCTCTCTCCCTGAGCATGGGAGTCGTCCCGAAACCGGGAGCAGGCAGGAAGGAACAGAGAAAACTGACATTGGACGGGATCACCACGCCCTAAAGGCTCCCACGAGGACGTGATTCCCCAGCTCTGCCCCTAGAGGACAGAGGTGTGCTTATCTTCCTCCTCTGAGTTGCCCTGGGAGAGAGGACGGGAGACTGCAGCCCCACCGAGCTGCCCAATCCTGAGCTGATCACTTTTAACAAAGGCATTAAAAAGGAGAAGAAGTCTCCTGGCCCTGTTTATTTCAGACAACAGTTAAAGAGTGTCAAAAAAATTTGCTTAGAAATTAGTTAAGACAAAGTGATAAGGAAAGAGAGGGCAAGACCAGATTGGCCTCTGTATATTGCCACTGAGAAGATCAAATACACCTGCTGTGGGTTGCAACCTCACAGGCATGGGAGGTGGGAGTATAAGCCATACTGGACCTCTGTTATTCTGGCACTCATTTGTTGTCTTTTCCCTTTTGGGATACGAGCAAGATTGTGTCAAAAATGCTACAGAAAGCATCACATGGAAAGTAATCAAAGTTCCTCTTTTATTACACACACCTATGTCAACAGCGACTGTTCTAACCCATCCAAATTAGAAACCTGTAGGCAAAACAGAGTAAATTATTGGATTACAAGAAATTTAAGAAAAATTGGTAATAGATTTAGAACTGAATGTCCAAAAGGAGAGAGATGGATTTGTTTTAAATTTAATCTTGAAGATACGGTTCAAGATTTGGTAAAAAAACAAATAATAAACAAAAAGGTAAAATCAGCACAACAATCTAACTCTGTATTGACTCCAAATTATCTGTTGAGTCGTATTACAAGACTCCAAGCAGTTACAGAAATGGTAGCAAATAAGGCTGCCCAAGCATTAGAGTTAATATTAAGTCAGCTAAGCCAAACAAAAATTGTAGGGTATCAAAATAGGTTGGCTTTGGACTATTTATTGGCCAAAGAAGGGGGTGTTTGTGGAAAGTTCAATATATCAGATTGTTGAAAATTGATGACCACAGAAAAGTCATTCTAGAAAAAGCAAAAAAATCAAAGAAGAAAAATATATATGCATATATTAATCCAGGTACCAGTCCAAAAATTAGAAAACAATGTTAAAATGTAGCTGGTGGGGTAATGTATTAGAAGAAATTAAGATCTTTCATTTCGTGTTACAACTGTTTTTGTATTTCTTCCTTGTGTAATCCCCTGTTTTATTTTGCCATAGTCCAGAAGATACAAATAGATAAGAAATATTGCTCAAGCCAAATGATTTACAAAGAATAAGAGTGGGAATTGTGAAAAATGCATGTATTTTATGACTGGCTTTTTGCAAATATTAAAATGAATGTTATATGTGTTGTGTTAGAAAGCAATGCTGAATTAATTTTCTTAAGTACTGCGTTAAATATAGTTTTAGGTTATAAAAATTGTTAAAATAGAAACTATGCTATGTAAGATGCTTTGTTTAACAGAAAGGGCTTGCAGCGAGATAGCAGCCACAGGACATCTAAATCTTTCAGAGAAAGAGAATTTATTGCCTTCTTATCAGAAAAAATAAACTTCTTCTCACCTTGGAGGCACTGTTAGGATTAGAAGGAAAGAAGTTGACCAGACAGAATCCTGTATTTGAATGGAATTTATGCATCATGTATGAAGTATATGAATATGCAACAGGCTATTGTTCTTAAGGGTTAATCCTTTGTTAATGGGTGTCCTTTTTCAGGCTCCTGATGCCCAGAAAAAGGTACCCGGACATCCGTAACTCTTTGTTTTTATTGTCTCATATTGTCTTAATTCAATTTATCCAAATTGTTATTATTCTAATTGTGTTACTATTTTTATAACTATTTTATTACTATGAAACTTTTTAAAATTTTAAAAACAAGTGATTGGCGTTTTTCACACTGACTGTTCACTGCTGCCAATGCTCACAGTATTCTCCTAACACACTTGAGCTTCCTGTCTTTCAGTGAGAGAAAGATTCAGCTAAAGTCAAGGAAAGAGGGCAGGGGAGATGGAAACCTTCCCTTGAGATGCTTTTAGGAAGGCCTGAAGGGACCCTGCCTTCCCTTGGAACAGAGGTGGTCACCATGCATGGTGTTGCCTGACCTGCCCTAGGTGCTCCTCTATTCCAGAAGGACTTTTGCTCACTTCATCACTTGTCTGTCCCTCCAATTCCAGGGCCTCAAACCTGCTCTGTGAGATACTAAACCTGTAAGTCAGCTGTAAGTTTTCAGAATATGGCACTGACCATGGCTCTAAGTAAGTTTTTTTAATCAGGCTTACAATATATTTTGAGAAGAAGAAGGAACAGAAGGGGTAGATACCACACAAGAATCCAGCAGAGTCTTCCCAGCTTTTTTGTCTGGGTTCTATGAAGCACAATGCCCAGTGCTTGCATTATGCTGTCTTTTCATGTGTTCTGGTGACCAGAACCATCCCATGGCCAGGCCCAGGATAATTTGGGTGCCAAAGTCCCATTGCCTGCAAACATCACACTCTTTTACCCAGCTGGTGCTCAGCTCAGCATATTTGCTGAGACGACTTTAGGACTGTTTTCCTTAACTTGGCAGTTCTAGCAGATGTCCTTATGGCCCCTAAATTCTGCATCCTTTGTGTCCACTATCAATGGGCATCCTTCTTCCCAAGCTTTGTCAACCTCCCTCTGGGTCTGAGATCAGTGAAACGGGCCCAGCCCTGAGTCTTAAAGACAATTCTAGCAACAACTACTTTGCTTTTCTAATACCTGGCCATCACTTCGAGCTTGTAGGCTGCTATGTGTGTCACAGGTTAAATGTCTCTTCCTGTTGATCAGGCTTGGAAGCGTGGACAGCCCAGGCATGACAGGATATGTTTTCTTCAGGAAATGGGACGTAGGGCCCAGCTTGCAACAGGTCCAGGCCCGCGCCTTCCAGAGCGCCAGAAGGTTCGCGGCGCCATTGCAGGGCTCAGGGCGCCGCCTTGTGGGCAAGAGTCGCCTCGACAGCGCGGGCGCCGCGCGGCGGGGCCAGAGGGCGGGAAAGGGCGGGCGGGTGTGAGGGGCGGGGCGGTTCGTGCCTAGAGCCGAGCCCGCGCTGTACCTCGGCGCCTTCCCGGCTTGGTGTTGGGAGCGAGCCGCCGCTGCTCGGGCTCTGGGAGAAGCGTGCGGCCGCTGCGGAGTCCCAGCCCGCAGATCTGGCTGCTGGCCGAGGCTGCAGTGCAGAGCTGCTATGCCAGAGCTGCCGTGTGCCGTGGCACTGCCAGAGGCCCTGGCAGAGCCGGGCTGGAAGTGCCGACAGCTGAGGGAAGCCCTGCCATGGCAGCGCCCCAAGCTCTTGTTTATCCCACAGAAAGAGAGGATCAGCACCTGGAGGTGACTGCGTCATTCCTGGAAAGGGACTATCTGCTTACAGTTGCGTTGTCTGGCAGCAAGCAGGACGGCGCTGGTGCCAGGGAGCCAGGTGAGGGCAAAGCAGCCCTGTGACAGCCTGGCCCAGGGGCTCTTGTGGCAGCAGGCAGCGTGGGGATCAGAACACAGGCAGGAGGAGGCAGGAGCTGCTCGGCCATGCCAGGGCTGGGAGCCTCCTTCCTGCCCAAGTGGGGCCCAGCTGGGCCAGGGGACAGCTCCTGGGACAGCCGTGCCCGCAATGGCCCCTGCTCTGCAAGGCCTCCAGCGCTGCCCATCAGCCAGGCAGGGACAGAGCAGCCTTGGGGCCGATGCTGCTGCAGGCTCAGAGCCCCGCACAGCTGCTCATGCCCGGTGCAATTGGCTCTGTCCCCTGCAGCCTGCATGCTGTGTCACCGTGCAGAGGCTGAGCCCTGTGCCTCCCCTGGCCCTGGGAACTGTTCCTGTGCTGCTCTTGCACTGCCCAGGGCACCCACGGGCCCTGCTTGGGCCGCACGCAGACCAGAACCAGCTGGGGCTGTGACAGCTCTGCTGCTCTGGGCCCAGCCCTTGGGCAAAGCACCCGCCTGTCCCTGGGCTGGGGGCAGTGCCCAGGCTGGGCTTGGCAGAGCCCATCCGCTCCTGGAGGGCTGGGGGCACTGCTCTGGCCTGGCCTGGCCCGGCCCTGGGGTCCCTTGGCATTCCTGCTTGCCCTTGCATCCACCAGGGATGGGCTGCAGCTCAATGGCCCCAGCCTGGCCGCACACTCAGGCCTGGAGCCTTCCTGTGGCTCCCCAGGGCACGAGAGCCTCAGCCCCAGCTCCCAAACATGGCCTAACAGGGTTTGCTGATATTGATCCCTGTTAGACCTTTGAAAGCATTTTGAAAGTAACCTTGTTTGGCAACTCCTTCAAGGAACAAACGTGATTCGCTTCTAATCAGTAAAAACTTTATTGGTTTGCTTGCACTTCCTATAGGGTATCCTAATGCTTCCTTTGGCGTTCCAGAAAATAATGAAAATCTAACAAATTCTAAAGAGAAGTTCTTGAATCCACTATGAGGAGAAGTCTCTACATTCACTATCCTTACATACACTTAAGTAGCTGCTCCTGTAACACACAAAGATGTAGTGGTTTACCTGACTGGACCACACAACAGGATGTTATACACACCGCTACACTAAAAAACTTCTCTTCCCTGTTCATCACAAATTTAAAGCTCTTCTCGAGGTCCTGACTTAATTTTGCATGCACATTCATACCTGCAATCCCTCCCCATGCTCAGTTTTCACCTAGACTTACCAGGGAACAGATGTTCCATACTCACCTCAAGCAATAATCTACGTCTGTCTTCCTAACCCTCTTTTTCTTCACTGACTTCTACTAATCTACAAAATAACTGTGGACCCTCTGCACAAAAGAAACATCCAATTAATAGCCTTAAACACTTGTGATTGTGCTGCTACTTCTAACAATCTTGACCACCACAGCACTAAAATCAGAAATCAATTCTTCACATCCTTCCTGTTCTCCTGCCCCCACCACGCCTTGGCTCCAGCAGAAATGTTCCCTACTGCAGCCTGGTGTGCTAAGAACAATCAAAGGCAGCAGCACTTTTCCTCAACATGCTGCAATCTGAATTGCAGTGAAATTGCAGCTGTTGCATTAGAAGCTCAGCACCAGCACCCCACATCTTCCCCCAGAACTGAGGCCTGCTGAGGCCTGAGCTCTCCATTTCAACACACCCTGTAAATCAGGCTGCCTGGAAGATTGCAGGCCGGTAACTGTGTGAACACAGCAGTGCATTTCAGCAGAGTTATGGAATCAGTCTCATGGAAGGCACATCCTTTAAGCTTAAGACTCTATTCTACAAAATCTAGCCAGCAATTGTTTTGGTGGCCTGTGCAGGTTCTGGGGACTCTGCATGTTTCCTTTGGATGTTGTTTTCTTTGTTTCTAAATACAAAATTCACTGGATTCAGAAGCGAAACCCCAGATTCATTAGAACAAAGAACCACAGGGACATATGTGGCTGACAAGAACACTCCTCATTTCTAACGGTAACACCAGAAAGAGAGGAAAAAGATAAAGATGATTTAAATACCTGAAAGGATCCGAAATGTCTACATAAGCTGTCAAGTGACTAAGTTTTTGGTAAACTCTAAAAGTCCAGATTCCTTTTTGGTAATTGTCTGAAAGAAAAGAAAGCCAGAAAATCTGGTTAACCTTTATTTTGCCAGGACTTTCTCACGGGATTCTACCACAACTTGGATCACAAGTGAGGGTGGCAAATTTTGACTAGAAAACTTTGATAACTAGGCAGCATTTTTTCCTCCTCACTGAATTACAGGAAGGGTTTAAAAGGAAAAAAAAAATAAAAGAGCGTAAAGAAATTCTATCATACCTCTTAGGCATTAATCATCTTTGGAGAACAAAAAAAAAAAAAAAACTCTAGCACTTCCTGTGCATGGTAAAGAAAGAAACCTAGAAAAGGACAAAGGGATTTGAGCATCCTAAATTGTACTATCAAATTTCATGAACACAAGTTAATCCTGTAGTGCTTCAGAGAAATGCCATACATTGAAAAGCTTTATTCCCTAGAAACCAAATAAATCTTTTTATTTTCCAAATCCTCTTTTAAAGAGAAAACTGACTGTGTCTTTGGCTTTTGGCCAAACTCAGTTTGGAGTTGGTCAAACCAAAATGACCTAGTTAATTTCCTGTGCTCTGCTCTTTCGTTCCATATTCACATTCACATCCAATGAGCTGCTGGGAGTTTTGACTCTGTGCAGCACAAACGGTTTTCTAAGATGACTTTCATTGCTCAGAGGTGTGCAATGTCAGTTTCCCATTCCCTGAGTGCTGCTATTAATATTCCCACAGCATCCAACTACTACAGCCAAGTAGACAACAAAGAGAAATGCAACTTGCATTTCTTGGTCCTGTTCCATTTCTGTCATCTCAGGCTCATCGTCACCCTCAGAACTGCTGTCCTGGAAACGTGGATCCTCTTGCCATGTGGCTTTTACTGGCTTTATTGTCCCAAGCGCATGAGGCTCTGCAATGACAGCACCAATAGAGAAAAAAAGCCAAAACCAGATTATTCCTCTAATCATCAGGAAAAATTCCTCCTTTCAAGTGAAATACTTACAGTGGAGAAGAGATATTTAGGAAGGACAGAGTCTGCCCCTGCCAGATTTTCTAAGCTACATTTCTGCTCCAGTATTTTCCACTTTGTTCCAGGGATCCCTTATGTATTCTTAAACATTTCTCATTGCATTCAGAAGACACTGAATACCTTTTCAGTTCAGCACAAGTCTGGGGGGCTCATTGCTTTGTGCTGTTGCATTGGGTTTTTTAATATTTGGGATAACTTCATGGGGTTTCTTTTCTCTCCTACATGACTGGGACTTGAGTTAATGTTGTTTCATCTTCATTTCAGATGGCCTCATTTTATCTAAGGTTAGGACACCCCAATGATCATGTGTCATTCCATTTCCTTTTTCTAAAGGTCCAAGAGTAGAATTCAGTAACAAACAGAATGTTCATGGATCTTGGGGCCAGCTCTCGGACTTTGCTCCTCCCTCTACATTAATGCACATTTCCTTAAAAGCATTGTGAGTTCCTATGAAACTTGATATGACTGGTGTGTCACCTTTTTCCCTGTTTGAGGAATTCAGGGCATGAGAACAAGCTTTTCCACCACTCAGCAAAAACCCCCAATGCCTTCTCAAAGCATGCCTTTCAGAATTCCTGAGATGCAAGCATGAGGCACCTCTCAATAATCTACCACAACCCTAGCAAGCAGAAATGAAGATCAAAATGCTTCTGCCTAATTACTGACTTCTGTTGCTGAAAATCCCCTGCATCCTGACCTTTTTTACACCATATTGCCCTACAGTGCCTGCCAGAAGCTCTTCCTTAGCAATGGCACTGTTAGAAGGGTTCTGCTGTTACCTTCTTTGATGCCCAACTCCTCTGTGCCTCCAAAGAAAGAAAACTTGAAGTAACTCGTCTCCTGAGCTGCATCATCCTCAGGCAAAGGTCCCAAATGGTCATCTGGGGCAGAGTCCTGTGCATCCTCTTTGTCCCAGGGTATTTCCTCAGTCTATTCTGGTTTGCTCTTTGAAGGTCTTTCAAAGAATAAACCAGAATAGACAGAGGAAATACCGTCTATTCTGGTTTGTTCTTTGAAAGGCCTCTTTCAAATCCGCAGCAATGGTGTAGGAGTTGTCTTCAGACAGTGAGGCAGTGTCTCACTCTCCTTCTTCCTTTTTTGGCTTTACTGAAATGAGATTGTTCAAGGATAGCAACACAGCACACGTCCTTTTCGGACACAGCTTCCCTAAGAGCCACCTTGCTCTGAATGTCTCCCTAAGCATATCCAAGCCCATTAAGGAGTGGTTCATTATCAAGGGTAAGCAGTGGGGAAACATCTGAGGTTGAAGTCTAAAGGCAGGAACAAGAATCCTTTTTAATTAGCCACATCCTTAAGTGACTTTTCACTGAATACACAGTTACACAGAAATCAAGGTATTTAGCCCAGACTTCTTCCTGCCAGTAGAAACATCAAGAGCTAATAGGGTTTGCCCACAGAGCTGCACATCTCAGGGTCCCTGCACTGACCGTTCTCACCTTCACTTCCGGCAAGGAACACATGGCCTAGAAAGAAAAGATGACGGCGCTACGTGCTGCTGTTGGAGGTCCCAGTTGAGGTCCGACGTCGCTGGTGGGAGCGGCTGCTCCTGCGGGATGTCCCCGACCATGTCCCCCTACGCCTGGGCCTCTCAGCACTCGCTGCTGTCCTCCTGCTCCTGTCCTGGCAACTCCTGGACCGCACAGTTTGAGTCGAGGCCCGGCACTGCTGGCGGGAGTGGCTGCGTCTGGGGAATGGCCCTGACCATGTCTCCCTTCGCCTGGGCCTCTCAGCCCTTGGCCTTGTCCCACTGCTGCTGCCACGGCGACTCCTGGAGCGGACAGGTGGACTCTGGGCCCAGCCTTGCTGGCGGGAGCGCCTGCGTCTGGGGGATGGCCCTGACCATGTCTCCCTTCGCCTGGGCCTCTCAGCCCTTGTCCCTGTCCCACTGCTCATGTCATAGCAGCTCCTGGAGCGGACAGGTGGACTCCGGGCCCAGCCTTGCTGGCGGGAGCGCCTGCGTCTGGGGGATGGCCCTGACCATGTCTCCCTTCGCTTGGGCCTCTCAGTCCTTGGCCCTGTCCCACTGCTCCTGTCACAGCAGCTCCTGGAGCGGACAGGTGGACTCTGGGCCCAGCCTTGCTGGCGGGAGCACCTGCGTCTGGGGGATGGCCCTGACCATGTCTCCCTTCGCCTGGGCCTCTCAGTCCTTGTCCCTGTCCCACTGTTCCTGTCACGGCGACTCCTGGAGCGGACAGGTGGACTCTGGGCGCGACCTTGCTGGCGGGAGCACCTGCGTCTGGGGGATGTCCGTGATGGTGTCTCCCTTTGCTTGGGCCTCTCAGCCCTTGGCCCTGTCCTACTGTTCCTGTCACGGCGACTCCTGGACCGGACAGGTGGACTCTGGGCATGACTTTGCCGGCGAGAGTAGCTTCGCCTGCGGCTGGGCCCAGCACGTCTGGAATGGACCCTGTCCTCAGGGTCAGGGGACGTGCTGCGTGTTGCCCTTGATCTGCTGATGCTGCTGGTGTCCAGTGAGGAAGATGGCAGCGCCTGCTGCCATGCTGCGTGTTGGGGCCTGCTGTGGCTGCCCGTCTCCGGAGATGGAGGTGGGAAAACCAGCACCAATGGCACAGGGCTGTGGGAGCTGGGGCTGATGGCCTCAGATTCTGACCAGCCACGAGCAGATTGTAGTCCTGACTGTCTGGCCGGCCTGGGGCCATTGAGCTCTGTCTCATCCCTGGAGGCTGTAAGGGCAAGCAGGAATGTCAAAGATCACCCAGGCCCCGGCCAGGCCAGGCCAGAGCAGTGCCTCCAGCCCTCCAGCAGTGGATGCTGCGCTCTGCCAAGCCCGGCCTGGGCACTGCCCCCAGCCCAGGGACACCGGGGACTTTGACTCATACATGTTCCGAGCCCAGCACAGCTGTCACACTCCCATCTCTGTGTGCTGTTCCTCAGGCCAGAGCAGCGCCTGTGGGTGCCCTCAGCAGCACAGGAGGAGCACAGGAGCAATTGCCAGGGCCTGGGGAGGCAAACAAGCTCATAGCACTGAGAACAAAAAGTGTACCAGCACGTGGTTGTCTAGCCAAGCGTTTCTGCTTCTTCCTGCTTTGAGCCCTTGTCGAGACACAGGTTCCCTGCAGAGCCCCAGGTGCAGCTTCCCAACTTACCCCTGTTCCTCTGCCTCCTCCCTGCCCCCAGGGTAAAGGCAATCCCTGGCATTGCATTGGCCGTGCCTCACTCCTAGATCTGCGAAGGCATCGTTGTCCTCCCACGTTGGCTGTCTGATGGAGAAAGGAAGAGATGATGAATTTCTGCTGCTCTCCCTCACGGAGGTCCAGGGTGTCCCAGCTCTTTCTCCAGCGCTTTTCCAAGTTGGGGGTGAAGCTGAAGCCCAGACTCACAGGACAGGACAGGGCCAGGGCTCCTGGGGCAGGGCCTGGCACAGCACAGCACTTGCACCCTCCTGGCTGGTGGGCCAGGCAGAAGGACACCAACCTGAAGGGGACTCGGATCCCCAAGATGAACATTTCAACAGGGAATTCCCCACTGTCTCTGCACAGGGGGCACTGGAAATAGAAAGCACCAGTGCGCAAGGCCTGTCCCTGCAGGGCAAACACAGGCAGGGTGAGCGAGGCCCTGCTGCTGCTGCTGCTGCTGCTGCTGAGCACCTGCTGTGCCCCAGGGCTCAGGGGAGGGCTCCTACCTGGATGCAGTCCCTGTGGAACCAGGCCTTTTTGCACGTTGGGCACACCAATGTTGTGAAGGTCTTTCTGTCCTCCACAGGTTCCATGCAGATGGGGCAAATGGTGTCCGGCTCAGGAGTCGCCTCCACCTCCTGCTCTGGACGGTGCTCAGGGCAGAAAGAGCTGGGGGCAAAGGGATGAGGAAAGTGAGAAATGCTGGATCATTCCCCAGGGGTGGCTATAAAGAGAGATGAGGTACCTGAACGGAGTAACGTATAGATTGACACAGCCGCCCTCCTTGGAACAGGGCAAGTGGAACCATCTGTCACAGTTCTCCATGCAGCACATGATGGTTGCCCCGCTCTGGCCGCAGACGCAGCAGCGCTGGAAAGAGCCAAGCAGCCCCATCAGCAGCAGCAGCATCAGCAGCAGCAGCCTCGAGGCCTCCCCAGGCAGCCCCAGGGCTCCAGGCAGGGCGCAGGACGTGGCCACTGCCGGCTCCCAGCCCACAGAGCTGCCAGCTGGAGGAGGGAGGCTGCTGTGCCAGGGCCTCTGTGCCAGAGCTGCGGGGAGCCAGACTTTGTCCCGACTGTTGGGCCGGCCTTTCTTTCCTGCAGTCTGGGCTAAGCTCTGGCAAACCTCGCCTGGCACAAATCTCCCTGCTCTTGTCAGGCTCTCACCTTCTGTGCCGCCCGCCGCACTGCAATTAGGAGATCTCGAGGGACAAAGTCCATGAGTCCCCTGCGGTCCGTCTCTTGCTGAAATAGTAGACTGGCGAAGAACTGCAGCCAAGGGGAGAAGCTGATGAGGAGAGGGCAGGAGGAGCTGCCCATTGCAAAGGTGGAGGGAGCGCCCGGAGCCACTCACCATGCAGAACACGTGGGCACAGAGCCCACCCTTCTGCAGTTTGTCACCGCACATGTCCGGGTCAGCCTCGGCACGGCGACACAGCATGCAGGCTGCAGGGGACAGAGCCAATGGCACCGGGCATGAGCAGCTCTGCGGGGCTCTGAGCCTGCAGCAGCAGCATCGGCCCCAAGGCTGCTCTGTCCCTGCCTGGCTGATGTGCAGTGCTGGAGGCCTTGCAGAGCAGGGGCCATTGTGGGCACGGCTGTCCCAGGAGCTGCCCCCTGGCCCAGCTGGGCCCCACTTGGGCAGGAAGGAGGCTCCCAGCCCTGGCATGGCCGAGAAGCTCCTCCTTCCCCCTGCTTCTGCTCTGATCCCCACGCTGCCTGCTACCACAAGAGCCCCTGGGCCAAGCTATCAGAGAGCTGCTTTGCCCTCACCTGGCTCCCTGCCACCAGGACCCTCCTGCTTTCTGTCAGACATGGCGGCTGTCTACGCTGAGTCTATCTCCTCGAGGGATGTGGTCACTTCGAGGTGCTGTTCCTCTCTGTCTATGGGAGAAAGAAGGGGGGGGGGGAGTTTGCAGAACAGGCCCAGAGCCACGAGGCTCTACTCCCTGCTCAGCCCTGCGTGAGCCCTGCTCCTGTCTGTTTCTCCTCCCGTCGTCGCCTTGAGTAACACTGCAGTGTCCTCCGGCTGTTCCTCTGCTGATTCTGTGATTTTGGGAAGGGAGAGGCAGGTGAGCCTGCAGCACAGGCCCAGAGCCCCGAGGTGTGGGGCCCCTCTGGTCCCTGGGCAGCCACATCCCCGCCCTACCTTCTCCTCCCGTTGTCAGGTCGCACTGACACTCGGCTTGAGCCCCGCGTTCCCTTTTGTGGCCTTGGTGGCACAGGTCACAATGGCCACTCTGACATCAGCACCGTGTACCCAGAATCGGGGCAGCCATGGCCCCAGGTCCCTGGCAACCACTTGTGGCGGCCCGGGCTTCTAAAATGGTCCGAGCGTTTGCTCAGGGTGGAAGCAGGGCCAGGACTCCTGCAGCAAGTGCAGGGTCAAATGCCAGGCCCTGGGGCAGCCATCCAGGGTGGCACTGTAGGCAGGGAGGTGCTGTTCAGGCACTGCCACACTAGGGCTCCGGCCCCGGCCAAGGGAAATTTCTGCTCCTGCCCCTGGCAGGTGGTGGCCCATAGAGCCCGTGCGGAGTCAACTGCACTACAGGGATTCAAACCCTGCTCTAGGTGAACTGATGTTTTCATCAAGACCTGTCTGCAGAAAACTAAGATGAACCTGATTTGATGCTGCTGCTGATCACCATTGGGTACAGGAGATAAACCTGGACACCACCACAGCTGCCTCCGTTATCCTGCCATCATATGAACTAACAACTTTGACTTTCCATATAAATGGAAAAATTAGTATTAAGCTTCTGAGAAACGTCATCTTTTATACTGACTCAGCAGAAAGACAGAAAATTCACTGAGAATTTTCTGTGTACATTTGACAGGAGAGCTTGCAACTGTCCTCAACTCAAGTCAAATAGAGGAGGATGCTTTTCCTACATTATAGGAACTTTGCCAGTTTGGTCCATGCTTTCCTACTAGAAAATACATAGGAAAAAATTAGGAAGAGAAGCACAAACAATTCTTGTCAATTTTTCTCTTTCGTGTCTTTGCAAACATGCTCCTGGAAATGCAGATCCATGACTTCTGGAACAATCAGTGGCATCTCTGGGAAGCAGGGCAGGGACTGACAGGCAAGGACACACTGCACCTGCCTGATGCTGGGGCAGCAGGAGTTTGCCCATTTTCCTGTCTCCATGGGAGAGCCACCTTGGCTGGGAAACGATCCCTTCACTGGTCTAGGAGGGAGGCACAGCCAGTGCAATGCCAGGGAGTGCCTTTACCCTGGAGGCAGGGAGGAGGCAGAGGAAGAGGGGGGAAGTTAGGAAGCTGAACCTGGGGCTCTGCAGGGCTCCCGGCTAGGTCTCGAAGCACAAGGAGCCAGAAGAGCTTGGCCGGACAATCCCGAGCTCTGGACACCTTGTCCTCAGCACCGGGAACCCGTTTGCTTCTCCAGGCCCTGGGCACTGCTCCCGTGCTGCTCATGCAAGTTACACACAGACACAGAGCTACCTGCTCTGTCTCAACCCTCTTCAGCACTGAACAGCACAACACAGTAACATGTTCTCTTCAGTACATGGTCTAATTATTAATAGTCCTGCAAAGACTCACATTCAAAGCACACACAAAAACCCCAAACCCTGGTACAAACCTTGCATCAACACAAAATGCATGTTGCTGTTCAGAAACACAGGGCAGCACTTTTGGCCAATGCTTTTTCCTATAAGATCTTTCAAAGGATTGCAAAAGTGACATTGTTTGGCAACTTCTTCAAGGAACAGACAGGAGAGGCTTCTGAGTTTTTAAAGATTTATTGGTTTGCTTTCACTTTCCTTTTGGCATCCTTACACTTCATCCAGCATTCCAGAAAATCGTGAAAATCCAAAATAATATCAGGGGAAGTTTCTGAATTCATTCATGTTTCTCCCAAAGACTTTCTTGACATACATACAAGTGACTGGTCCTATGACATACAGAGACGCAGTGGTTTCCCTGACTGGACATTACAAGACAACGTTATAGATTCCACTATACTAAAACACTTCTGTTGCCTGGTAATTACAAAGCCTGAAGCTCTTCTAGAGGCTTTTCCCAGTGCAACTTCATTAGGTTCCTCTCTGCCCAACTCTCGAGCCTCTCCAGGTCTCACTGAAGGGCAGCAGAGCCTTGTGGTGCTTCAGGCCCTGCTCCCAGTTCTGTCCCATCAGCAAACACTGAGGGAACACTCTGTCCCTTCTGCCAGGTCACTGGGGAATAAGGCAAACAGGGCTGGGCCCAGCACGGCGCCCTGAGCTCACAGCTACCTGAGTTTGGAGCTCCCCTGTCCACTTCTCTGCCCCACTGTCCCTGAGCTGCCTCAGGGGCCTGTTATGGGAGGCAGGGACAAAGCCTTGCTGAAGTCCCAGCTGGCAACAACCACTGCTCTCCCCTCACAAGCCCAGCCAGTCACTGCAGCACAGGTGGCTATGGGATTGGTCAAGCATGGTTTCCATTCCTGTTATTCCACAGGCTTAGAGATGGCATCCAAGAGGAGCTGTTCTGTCACCTTTCTGGGGATGGAGCTGAGGCTGATGGCCCTGCCGTTTCCTGGCTCTTTCTTGGTGCCCTTTTGCAAGACTGCAGTGATGTTGGCTTTCCTCCACTGCTCATGCCTCTCTCCAGGGCTGTCTCCTTCCCTGACCTGCTGGCAGAGCACCCTGTGCCAGAGGCAGGAGCAGAGATTTCCCTTGACCCCAAAAGGGAACACTGGGCTCAGGCCGAGTGTCAGTGTGACCTGACAACGGGAGGAGAAGGCATGAAGGAGCAGAGCTCACACAGGGCTGAGCAGGCAGTAGAGCCCTCGTGGCTCTGGGCTTGCTCTGCAAGCTCCTTGGCCTCTACTTTCTCCACAGAGAGAGAGGAACAGCACCTCAAAGCGACCAGGAAACCCGGCCATGGAGCAAGGCTGGGGCTGTGACACCTCAGGGAAACCGGACACGGAGCGGGACTGGGGCTGTCAGCCCTCAGGGAAACTGGCAATGGAACGGGGCTGAGGCTGAGACACCTCAGGGAAAGAGGCCATGGAGTGGGGCTGGGGCTGTGACACCTCAGGAAACCGGCCATGGAGCAGGACTGGGGCTGTGACACCTCAGGGAAACTGGCAATGGAGTGGGACTGGGGCTGTGACACCTCAGGGAAACCGGCCATGGAGCGGGACTGGGGCTGTCAGCCCTCAGGGAAACCGGCCATGGAGTGGGACTGGGGCTGTGACACCTCAGGAAACCAGCAATGGGGCTGGGGCTGCGGCTGTGACACCTCAGGGAAAGCAGCCATGGGTGTGGCTTGGCCTTTGACACCTCAGGGAACTCACCATGGCAGCCACCTCCAGGGGTTTTGAAGTACTTGTTTCTTGGTTTAATGCCCTTCCAAGATCAATTTTCCTGATCCTTATCCATGTTTTGGACAAGTATTTCCTCCTGAAGAGGCCACCTCCTGGATGTGCAATGATTCCATCTGATCCAGCTGTGCCTCTTCCTTTCTCAAGGGATGGATAGAGGGGCTCTATTGAAGGTGGCATTTCCTGCAGGAAGGGAGGCGATGCCAGGCACAGCCACAGGAGGTTATTGCTCTGCCTCTGGGCCTGAGCCCTGCTGAGGCTTGAGCTGCCCTCTCCGCTGCTTGGCACTGCGGGCACAGCCCACACAAGATCAGCACGGCCCAGAGGAATTGTCCCGAGCAGGCTCAGGGCACGCGGGTACTGAGCTGTCCTGCTGGGCTCCCTCTGTGGGAGACACGTCCCGAAACCTGGGAGTGGCTGCACGGGGTGCCCATGGTGGGGAAAGGGCAGAGGGGGAGAGCAAGGCTCCAGTGTGTCCTGAGAGGGCCTGGCTATGTGCCCGTGGGCTGTGGAAGCTGTTCCATGGGCAGGTGGGCAAGCAGGAGGGAGGGACAAAGGTTGGGAGCGACTGCTGTGGCACTGCAGATTTCCCCAAGCATTTAGAGAGGGTTTCCTGTGTGGGAGGGAGAGAGCCCCAGGGCCCTGGGCTGCTCCAGCTGCCCCTCCAGGCATGTTGCACAGCACCTGCAAAGGGCGTGGAGAGTGACCAGGAAGCACAGCACAGGCTCCCACAGCCTTACCCTACCCCCCTGCAGTGCCCAATTCCCCAAGGCAGAAGGGGATCCCAGCACACCATGGCAATGGTTCTGTAGCATCTGTGCTCCCTTTTCGACTGGCATGTGACTTGGAGTAGTTGGAAATGCTGGTGAATGGTACTTTGAAGACCTTGCCAGATGTTGAATGCACGTTTGCAATGTACCTTTCCTGCCAGAATAATCCGTGTCAGTGTGGCAAGATCTCACTTGTGCCATTTCCCTTAAATTTCACTGAAGGTTGATCAGTTCTGGAAACCTTGCCCAGCTCCCTTCTGGAGCCCTGAGGGATCCCACAGGATCGCTGTCAGTGGGAGGAAGGGGCATTTGGCTGTCTAATCTCCTCCCGTGTGCAATGGGACTGTGTCCTTCTGTGTGCTCTGTGCAGCCACAGAGAAGAGCAGAGAGGGAAGGGGCTGGGCCCAGGGCTGTGCCCCGGGGCTGAGCCTTTCTCAGCTCCTTTGCTGCCCCCAGGGAGCCTGAGCTGCTTCTGTGGCCACTGCCAAGCCCTGGCCCTGCCTGGGGCTGGGTTTGGATCTGCTGGCAGCTCCAGGGAGTCCTTTCTGCCCTGACTGCCCCGCATGGGGCTCCTTCCATCCCAGTGTGGGGCCACTGCAGGCAGGAGGTCCCCCTGGCCCTGCTCCTGAGTGGAAGGCAGAGCCCAGGGAATGCCTTGGAGGGCACCAATCACCCAGGTGCCCTCACTGCCACTCGGGCCTGAAGGAGAATCTTCAGCAGTGCCATTGGAGCTGTTGTGTCCTGCCTTTCTTTGCAGCTGAGCCTGTTTCTAAAGATGATCTGGCTTCCCAGCCCACGTTCAGGATTGAGCCTCTGGGAGATGGTGAGGGTAGGTCAAGGCCTTTCCCCTGGGAGAGCTGCCAGCTCAGAGCCCAAAGCTCGGCCGGGGGGCATCGTGGCAGGTGCCAGAACAGAGCCATGGCCGTGTGTGCCCTCGCCCTGCACAATCCACTCACAACTTCTGCTCAGCACTGGCAGCTGTTTGGAGGAGGGTGGGCCCTGGCCCAGCTGAAAAAGTCCAGATGATTTTTTGATTTCACCCGATTTTGCAGAAGCATGACATCCTGAATATGCCATTAAAGAAATTGAGAATTTTTCATTCTGTTAAGTTGTACTTTTTGTTTCTCAAGTGATGGGCCAAAAGGCAGGACAGAAGGAGGTGTTTCCCCAAAGAAGCAGAGGCTGATTGGCAGCTCCTGCTGCAGGATGGAAGGCCAAGCCAAACACAGGCATGGGCATGGGCACAGGCTCAGAAGGTAATTGCTGTGCAGGGCTCAGCAGGGCTCAGCCCTTGGCAGGGCTGCGTGGCTGCAGCTCTTCCCCCAGGGCCTGCCCTTGCACGGCCCAGCAGCAGCCAAAGCTGGAGGTGCCTTTGGAGCTTGTTCACAGCCCCGGGGAAGGGGGACTCATGCACCAACGTCCTTCCCACTGCAGCTGCTCCGGAGCTGGCCCTGAGTGCCCAGAGGCCCAAGGCACAGGAGCAGCCCCGCGCGGGAGCCCTGCCGCGAGCCCAGGGCCAGAGCCAGCCTTGGCTCCCAACTGGGCAGGGGCTGCACTGGGTCCTGACAGGGCCTGACTCTGTGCCCTGGGGCTGGGGGAGCTGTCACGGGGCAGGGAGGGCCAGGGCTGGCAGTGGCTGCTCAGGGATGGCTTTGGCCCGTGTCCCTCCAAGCAGCAACTGCCCAAGAAGCTGCCCCCCTCTGCCCTTTCCCCACCATGGGCACCCCGTGCAACCGCTCCCAGGTTTCGGGACGTGTCTCCCACAGAGGGAGCTGTTTTGCGGAGAAAAGAAGAAACTTCGCAACTTTATAAAAGTTGTAAAGCTCAGTGTGCTTTTATTACGACACGTGCCGGACGCAAGCCCCCCAAAAAGGCATGCGTGCCTCTGAAGACCCCGGGTCTTCTTTTATCCCCCTTCCAAATGCATATGCATACAGTTTCACAATAAGTTCATACAGATTCATTCCGTGTGACATTTAGCACCAGCTCTTCTTTATCAAAGAATTTCTAGGTCGGGGGCAAATTGACCTTGTGGTCTTTTCTGTTTTTCTTTCTCTGTCTCCTTGTTGTCTCTGGAATGTGGCTTTTCCTTCAGCTTTGGCCTCACAGACTTTTCACCCTTTCCAGACATTTCACCTAATTCAGAATGGATCTCTACTCTGTCTCATTCCCCCCTTTCCTAGGAAATAAGTAAATTCTTTTACTTAAGGAAAACCTCCACGACAATAAGTGTCTTTTAACGCTTCACGATGTACGTTTGACAAAGAGGTTAGTACAGCTATTCGTTGTAGCAATCTACAGTTCCAAATTAACCATGTAATAGATAATCCTAAATTTATCCCAACTAATATTAGTAAAACTACAGTGGGGTGGCATAACTTATTAAAGATTCCATTCGCAGTTGGTGGCTGCCCAAAGATCACATCCCACCAGTGATGATCTGTATTTTGTTTCATTCTTTGTAGAACCCTGGTTATCTCCTTTGTATTGTGTTGGACAGTAATTAAGGTTTTCTTTCTATTTTCTTGGATTTCCTTCAGGATTTCCAGTAGGTCTTGGTGCTTAATTAATTGTTTCACTAATGTAAGGTTCATCCCAATAGGGGTAGGTGGTAGTCTGTGATACATCGTGTAATTAGCTTTAATCAGCTGGTGGGATGTCACTGGGGCCAAGTATGAAAAACCACACCCAATAATCTTAACAAAATTACAAATACAGAAGTTAGAATGATTTCTACTAGACAGAATAACATCATTGCTATCAATTTTTACTGCAGCACAGGCAGTCCTCAGACACACACCCTTTTCCAGTATATACGAGCACAGTTTTCTGGTCAGTGACTGGATGAACTTCAAAGTGACAAATACTCTGTTCAGTGTCCAAACACACATCCTGAGCATTAATAGTATTGCTTTCGCAAATGAATCCCATCTGTTCTCTAGTAATGCAGGATTCTAAGTTTACTGTCTGCCACTTTCCATTCATCTTTCGTGCCCACACTCTATGTTCTGAAGGATAGAGTATTGTTTTTTCATGGTTTAATCCTAGGGCAATGGTGGGATGGATAACATAAACAGTGGCATTACGTATGGTAAGCACAAAGGCAGTTGCTACATTAGAAACAGAATCATAGGTGAAATTCACCATAGTCCACCAAGATTGAAACTTCCTTTCAAAATCAATTGCATTATCCCACACAACCTTCCGAATTTCAGCTGGAAAATTACCTTCACTCCCTTCCCGTATGATCAAAGCTGCTGTTGCCTGCACCCATAACTGTGCTTGTATACAACTGAAAGCTAAAGACACATTATCTTGAACTGTACTAAGTGCTTCTACTATCAGCTTGTGGTCTTGGTCCCCGGCCGTTTCCCACTTTGACAGTACTTTTGAAATCTGCCACTGGCTAGTTCCTAATGCCAATAGAGATGACTGCAAGGGTTGCTTCAATTTTGTTAGGCTACCTGCTGCAGCAGCCAGTTTATTCATCAGTATTTCTGAATCAATTCCATTTAAAACTCCTAATCCTGTCCCTAATATGCCAGTTAGATCCTTTCTTGTTCTGCTCCTGAGATATGCCTGTTTTTGTAACCATGTTGTCCAGCCCTCAAAGGAAGTTTTTAGGAAGAAGGAGCAGGCTGGTTGGATTTTTGAGATGTTAATTTGCATTATCAACACCACACGTTTGAGAGACCATTCTGGATTGAATAATAGTTGTTGCTCACCCACATTCCTTACTACATAGGGGCCTATTCCATACACCTCAGGTTCAAGTTTGGGTTGAGTCTGAACTATTTGAGTCTTGCTGTGGGCTGTATAGGGTCTTGCTGTGGTAAAAGGTGTAGTGTCTACTTTGAATTTAAATGAAAGCCCGATATCATCTTGTGCCCAAAGGCAAGTTATTTCTACAGGCTGTATTAAGGTGAAATTACACCAGTAGTCTGATTCATTTAGGCTATCACAGATTTCCTGGTGTTCATATGCACCAGGAGAGGCTGAGACACTAATTTCATTTGGTCTCTCATAAGCCGTCCCATTTATCATCCGGCACCCTACCTTGATTAATTACCCTCTTATCCCTTGAAGTGTCCACAGTTTCTGTTCCTGCCATTCCTGCTCCTCATATACCTGATCTCCATGAATTACCACAGTGGATAGGTTTAAATCCTTTATCTCAGAAGGTTTTCCCATGGATCCAGTATACTGATTAGACGTCTGGGACCAAGGCCATTCAGCATTGCTCTGAATAAAGGTACTCTCAAGTTCTAAAACTTCAGCTATGATTACACACAAAACAATTCTACAAACTAAAATATGAGCTACTCCCGACCGCAATATACTCATTTTGCCCAAGTAAGTTTTAGTCTCAGTTCATTGTCTCCTGGCGTCACTCCTCAAGGGGTTTCTGGGCCTTCTTCTCCCGAGAGCGATGAATCCAGGCGTTCTGCTCCTTGATTCTGATTGCAGTGAAGGTGGTGAGGAGCACTTGGAACGGTCCCTCCCACTGTGGTTCCAAGGTCTTTTCTGTAAGAGACTTAAGATATACATAATCTCCAGGTTGTATGTTATGTACTGGCCCATCTAACCCCCGGCTCCGAGTTCCAGCCACATGTTTCTCAATTTTCTTGAGCTGTTGGTTTAAGGCCACCATGTAGGTGGCTAGTGTTACCTCTCCAATATGGGTGGACAGTCCCTTTTGTATTCCATATGGTCTTCTATAGAGTATTTCAAAAGGGCTCAACTTTTCTTTAGCTCGAGGTTTTGTTTGAATTCGCAATAGTGCTAGTGGAAGAGCTTAGGGCCAGCGTAGATTAGCTTCCTGCCCCAGTCTTATGATTTGCTGCTTAATCAAATGATTCATTTTCTCCACCTGGCCGCTTGATTGGGGGCGGTATGGAGTGTGAAGTTCCCAGTTGTAGAAGTCCATCCGAAAATCCTTCATTTTTTGCCTCACAATTGTCATGAGAAAAGACTACCGAAGGGTTAAAGCTGCTAAGCCGGTTGGGAAAGAAAGTCTCCTGCTTATCTAGTGTGCTCACAAGTGATGCTTGCAGAACACGCCATGCTGTACTCGAAGGGGGCATGCTGCCCTTTTCTGGACAATTGAACTGGACTTTCTTCCAAACTCCTGACCTGGCTGGACTGAGCTCTGGGGTGGCTCCCCCCCGCTCCATGAGAAGACCCCTCTTGCCTGTCTTCAACCACCGTGACGGACCAACAGAGATGCGAATCCCCTCATCAAGGAACCAAGAACCCCTCTGGCACCCTATTGACACCCCCATGGCACCCCCATGGCAACCTCCTTCCAGAGACTGGGACTGTACTCCCTCCCAACTCAGGGAGGGGGAAAAACCTAACGTGCCTGTGAGCATTCGGCCATGAAAACAATGGACTTCTCCCCTCCATGGAAACCTAATTTCAGTTACCTTCCCCCAACCAAGAACAGTATATATATTGGGGTTCGGTCTGACTGTCCTTTGAGTACTCCCCAAGACATGTACCAGCGAGTTTCGGCGGCGGGACCCCGAAGACATCACGTTTTGGTAGCTATACCCCATTCCCTGACCTCCTTTCCTCCCTTTTTCCTTGTCTTACCCTTCTCTTCCCCGGATCCCTTAACCAAACGCATATTTAGCTGTGGTTATAATCAATAAATTGTACATTGTTGATTTGTTACTGCAAAACCCCTGTGCCTCTTGTTGGTTATTTTTGCACCCAAAAATCATTCGTCACCCGTTCATTTCGGGCGGACCTTCACATAATTGGCGTCACGGACAAGGATTCCAGCAGCCAGTGAGATTTTGCAGGTTTTGTGTAGTTTGTAACCTCTCGCAGACTACACATGCCAAAGCCAAATCTCACGCTCGATTGAGCACACAGGCTCCAGAATTGACACAAAAGATTTTTTCGGTGCAAAAGCAGGGGAAATTGTCACTGTCACTTCTGTTACTGATTTTACCGGCACGGACACTGACACTGATACATCTACTGGTCCTGATATTGATGCTGTTACTGATATTGATAATGTTGTTGTTGTTGTTGTTGTATTTGAATTGAATCTGAACCTGTTACTGTTGTTTTTGAGGTGAATTTGAACCTGTTACTGTTTTTTACTGCTGTATTTTTTGTACCTGGACTGTCTAAAAGGGAAGGGGCAGACTTGAAGTAATTAAGCAGTGCCTTTTAGACAGATATTGTCCCTTCACCTACACAGGGAGCGAGGGGCGGCCCGGCAAAGGCTGAGTGGCTTTTTCCCTGTTCTAGGTTCTGGTCTCCTCACAAAGAAAACATTTCTGTGTGTATGTGTTCATGTGAGTGCATATCTGTACTGTCTGGGAAGGAAGAGACAAATTTGAAGCAACCTCACAGGGCCTCCCAGACTGATTCTGTCTCTTCAACTACCCAGGGAAGCAAGGGGACAGTGGAAAGGCTGTGTGATTTGTGTAACTTAAGTTAACTCCCTGGTGTAGCTTTGGTCCCCTCACAAAATGACTAAAAACTTCAGTGCAAAAGGTAAAGCTGAATTTTATGCTCTGCTTGCTAAATACAATGCCACACCTTCTCCGGAGGGAGAAGGATGGGCAAACTGCAATTGGTTTAACTTAGAAAATGTTATTGATAGAATATCTTCTTTGCAACATGAAACAAAATTTAAACTGGGCAAAAATAAAACCATCCTCTGCTCAGTCTTGGGTGCCTGTCTCACAGCAGCCATAGAAACTCGCTTTAAGCGAAAAAGTGAGGAAAATGCTATCATAGACTCCCTCCAAAACTTAGTTGAAGTTTTGCAAAAACAATTGGATGAAGAAAGAAATGTAAATAACTTGTTACGGACTGCCCTGAGAGAGGAACATGTTAAAAATTCACAGAACTCTGATTCCTCAAAAGAAACAGAGGAGAAAGAAACTCCTCACACTAGTCAAAATTGTTCTCAAACAGAATTAACCCTGATGAAAAATTGTGGGAAACACTGCTGTAACAACATAAAACCTCTAATTAAAACAGAATACAACTATATCAATAATGAAGGTTTTAGCCCGCACAAAACCACTAAAGAAATCCCGTACACTGCTACTGAATTAACAAAACTTGCAAAGCAGTACGGGCTTCTCCCCTCAAAATCTGAAACAGAACACATTTGTCAAGTGTCTCTCACTGGGGGAGATCAGATTCTTTTGTCAGAACAAGAAGCCGGCAGGTGCTGGAGACATGGGGTGTTCCTAACAACAGCAGACAGATGCATCCCATGGTCCCCAAATCAGCACACAGCTCATTGGGCTGAGGGGCTTAACCCCTTGGAAAGGAGAGACCCTTTGGTTGGTACCCTTGACCAACTCCTGGAAAACATTCACAAATCCGGCTGCCTGCAATTGATTCATGAAAAGAAATTAATTCCTGGTTTTGAATCTCCAATCCAATCACCTGTAAAGCCTGAAATTATGACCTCTTTAACTCAAAGGCTTCCGGGAACACTTAAACCTACAGCAATTCTCCTTCAGAAAACCATAGTAGCTCTGTCTCCTATAGAAAGACCAGATAAACTTCTTAGTAACCAGAATGACCCTTTTGTTCCCCTTTATGACTTGCTGAGAAAAAGAATAAAATGGGATTGGACTTCTTCTCAGAAGGAAAAATTGCAATTGCTGATTCTTGAAGTGACAGCTCACCAAGCACTGGACCCTATCTATCCTACAGACCCCTTTCAGGTGGAGTGGGGATTTGCCTCCTCACAACTTTCAGTACACATTTGGCAGCAGGGTCCCGAGGGTCTGACAAAGCCTGTTGGATTTTATTCCTATGGTTTCAAAGATGCTGAGAAAAGGTACACTACCTGGGAAAGTGTGTTTGTGGTTGGCTTGGCTCCCAGGGAGATAGAGGAGAACTGGGCAATCCAAGAAACTGGGAGCTTGGGTAGCAACCAAAATAAACCTGCCTCTGTGACTAAAGCAACCCCTCCTCTCTCCCCCACTTCTGCTAACAGAGAGGAACAGGACAATGCCCAGATTGGGGAACTGTTAACTGTTTGGAGTATTTTCCAAAGTGAGGGACAGAATTACTTTCTTGTCTGTATTAACACCAAGTCCTATGCTATGTTTATATCTGGGTTGCTCCAGGCTGATGCTTTTAAAAGAGGTACAGGAGATAATACTGTTAAAGCAATGCAGGGATGGTTTGGGATTTTCCTAAACCCACAGGAAATTCAATCTGGTAATGTTTCTCACTTTACTGTCAAAAGTGTGCAGGATAGGGCAGAAGGTGAAAAGATTAAATGGACTTCTCACACCTCTTACTATAGATGGGGGGTAAATGAGTGTTCCAAAATCACTGCTTTTTGCCCAACAGCTCCAAGCACAATTCCTTCACTACAGGGAGCAGATGATTTCAAGAACCCAGGGCATTACCCTGGACAACCTGTTTTTGGTGGACCCCCTGCTGCTGTAGGGGAAGTACCACTGCTGTTCAAAACCTCTCTGGCAATTCCATTGTTCTAACCTTTTCTGCCTCTTCGTGGCAGAGTCTGTTGTGTTTACTTTTTCAGAAGAACTCCGAGGGACATGAAGACCTGACAAACCATGATAACACTAGTGATGAACAACAGAAATAATGTTTTTCCTTCCCCTTATGGTAACACCAGGTGATGATATTATACATAACATGTAAATTAATTGAACTTGAATAAATTGGCTGCCACAATTAGAGATTTGACCAAATTACAGCAACTACTGCAGTCATTCTTATTGGCTTTTGCGAACACACCAGAGACTGCTATCAAGCATATTACCAAATTGGGAAAGAGTGAATGTGGATGATCACAAATTGGTAATTGATGCACTTAGTGCTACACAGAACAATGTTTCCTTAGCCCTCAGCTGTATCCAGGCACAATTGTGGATGCAATCTGTCTCTGCTGCAATCATAAGAGAGGGCGAGGAAGGCACCTTCCCCACAGAAATTCGGAAAATAATCTGGGACAGTGCCACTGAATTTGAAAGAGAATTCCAATCCTGGTGGAACCTGGTGAACTTTACCTATGATCCCATTTCAAACACAGCCACTGCTTTTGTCCTAACCATACGCAATGCCTCTGTACATTTGGTCTTCCCTGTTATTGCATTAGGATTAAACTATGATGGAGCTGTTCTCTATCCTACTGAACATAGGGGATGGGCCCGTCAGGTTGATGACAAATGGCAAACTGTTAACCTGGAAACTTGTGTTGTCCGAGAACAACAAGAGTTCATCTGTGAAAGCAATGCAATCATAGATCAAATATTTGTTTAGACGTAGAGCAAAATATCTGTCATTTCAAAATTCGTCCACATGAGGATACCCAGACAGCTCTTATATACATAGGCAATGGCTGTGCATGCTTTAGAACCACATGTGATTCTGTCTTTGTAGAAGATGTTGTAGTAGATGCAAAGAATCATTCAAATTTTTGTGCTTGTAACTTTACTAAGATAGTAGGATGCGATTTCTCTTATGAAGCTCCAGTTACTTCTCACCACCTACTGCAATCCAACTACACACTGATCCAGAAGCTGATGCCCACTCCTATCGGAACAAACCTCGCCCTCGTGAGACAACTATTGCTCCATCAAGACCTGATTGACATCCTCGAGAAAATCAAGGAGAGCGGACAGAAGAACCTGGTGACTGTTCATCACAACGTGAGACAAATACACCGGGTTATGGAGAGGGTAAAGCAAGATGCTGAGCATAGGTGGTGGGATACTCTCTTTGGGTGGTCACCTACTGCCACAGGTGTTCTGAACAGTGTGTGCCATCCAATTGTTGTTCTTTTGATCCTAGTTACGCTTGGCTTTATCTTGTCAGCAGCCCTATTCATTTTGAATTGGAGAATGATGAAAAAGCTTAAGAGACTGTCAGCTGTAGTCAATGCACACCGCTTAGCTGATGTACTCAATACAATAGATGTCCCCAAAACACTTGATACGAAACGGTTATGAATCAAGCATATGTGCCTTAGAACAACTTCTTAAATATCAAGTATGATTTGCAGAAAGTTACTTTAATTTTTAGAAAATAATTTTAAAAGACGATGATAATATTATGATTTGTTTGTTGTTTTGATTATTTGTGATTTGTTTTAATCATTTTGAAATTGTTAAACAAATGATATTGCTTTCAGTGATGAATATTTTTTGAAATTGTTAAAATTAATCATAATTTTTTGAAATCGTTATAAAAAATAACCACGTGTGAAGTTGTTATGATGATCAATAATAATTATGTTTATGTTTGTTGGTTCCCCTTTTCCCTTTTTCTTTTCCTTCTCTTCCCCTTTTATCCCCTCTCTCCTGTCATCCCTACTTTTCCGGGGTTATGCTACCAACGTGCAACGAGTTTCGAAGACACTCTAGAGCTCTGCTGATGAAGATTCCTCAAGACAATCGTGAGTCACGGGGTCGTGTAGAAGTCCATCCGAAAATCCTTCATTTTTTGCCTCACAATTGTCATGAGAAAAGACTACCGAAGAGTTAAAAGTGCTAAGCCGGTTGGGAAAGAAAGTCTCCTGCTTATCTAGTGTGCTCACAAGTGATGCTTGCAGAACACGCCATGCTGTACTCGAAGGGGGCATGCTGCCCTTTTCTGGACAATTGAACTGGACTTTCTTCCAAACTCCTGAGCTGGCTGGACTGAGCTCTGGGGTGGCTCCCCCCGCTCCATGAGAAGACCCCTCTTGCCTGTCTTCAACCACCGTGACAGACCAACAGAGATGCGAATCTCCTCATCAAGGAACCAAGAACCCCTCTGGCACCCTATTGACACCCCCATGGCACCCCCCTGGCAACCTCCTTCCAGAGACTGGGACTGTACTCCCTCCCAACTCAGGGAGGGGGAAAACTTAACGTACATGTGAGCATTCAGCCATGAAAACAATGGACTTCTCCCCTCCATGGAAACCTAATTTCAGTTACCTTCCCCCAACCAAGAACAGTATATATATTGGGGTTCGGCCCGACTGTCCTTTGAGATCTCCCCAAGACGTGTACCAGCGAGTTTCGGCGGCGGGACCCCGAAGACATCACGTCTTGGTAGCTATACCCCATTCCCTGACCTTCTTTCCTCCCTTTTTTTTTCCTTGTCTTACCCTTCTCTTCCCCGGATCCCTTAACCAAATGCATATTTAGCTGTGGTTATAATCAATAAATTGCACCTTGTTGATTTGTTACTGCAAAACCCCTGTGCCTCTTGTTGGTTATTTTTGCACCCAAAAATCATTCGTCACCCGTTTATTTCGGGCGGACCTTCACAGACCCCTGTTGCTATGGTCGGTCCCTTGGCAGCTCCATGGAGACCCCATGCCGGGGTGGTTGCCATGGACACCAGCTCAGGCCTGCAGCCACAGCCCGTTGCCATGGCAACCATTGGCAGCCCCATCCCCAGGCTCATGGGATCCCAGAACCACAGAATTGGCTGAGCTGGGAGGGACCCATCAGGATCCTCCAGTCCAACTGCTGGCCCTGCACAGGACACCCCAACAATGCCAGCCTGGGCCTGGCAGCGCTGGCCAAACACTGCTGGAGCTCAGAGAGCCCTGGAGCTGGGACCCTTCCCTGGGGAGCCTGGGCAGGGCCCCAGCAGCCTCTGGGCAAAAACCTTTTCCTGACATCCAACCGGAGCCTGCCCCGACTCAACTGCAGCCGTTCCCTCCACTCCTGTCCCTGGGCACCAGAGGGAAGAGGTTCCCACAGCCCCAGCCAGGGACCCGCTCCCAAGGCTGTTGTCATGGCCACCAGGGCTGGGACCAGCTGGGATGCTCGGTTTCCAGGGCCTGGGGTCCAGAATGGGATTCCGCAATTTCCTGCTCTTGCTAAAACCGCGCTGCCCTCGCTGCCCTCCCATGGAAAGCACAAAGGCAAAGGTCCGGGCTAGGATAAGAACAATTTATTAGGAACACAAACAAGATAAGGGACAAACAGAACTGAAACAATATTGATAACAGAAGGGATAAATTAAACAGTTTACTGGGAAAACCAAAACACAACTAACTGGGTCTTCCTGGCCACAATTTCCCCTGTTTGGAAATGACACCCTTCTTCTCAGGGAGAGAGAGAGAGAGAGTGTCCCTTTTCTGCATCTGGAAATTCTCTGAGGTGGGAGTGAATGTAATGACACAGCCATGGCAAGACCCTCATGTTTTTCAATGCCACATCATGACACTGGTAGGGGCAGGGAAAGGGACAGGTGTCTTCCCAGCATGGATCATGGGGAACATGGATCACCAGGGTTCTTCCCAATGTGGGTTCTCCCATGGGGGATGAAGCTGGAGTGGTGGATGAAGCTGTTCCTGCATTTGTGGCATTTGCAGGGATCCCTTACTGGTGGCTCCGTTGGTGTCTGGTCAAGTGAGAGCTGGTGGTGAAGCTCTTCCCACACTGGGGACACTCGTAGGGCCTCTCCCCTGTGTGGATGCGCCAGTGCTTGATGAGGTTGGAGTTGTGCTTGAAGCCCTTCCCGCACTCAGGGCAGTGGAAGGGCCTCTCATCTGTGTGAATCCGCTGGTGCTGGAGGAGACTGGAGCTGGTCTGAAACCTCTTCTGACACTGGGGACACTCGTAGGGCTTCTCCCCAGTGTGGATGCGTTGGTGGGTCACAAGGTTGGATCTGTAGCTGAAGCCCTTCCCACACTCCCCACACTTGTGGGGCCATTCCCTGGTGTGGATCCTCTGGTGCCTGATCAGGTGGGAGCTCCGCCTAAAGCTCTTCCCACACTGCAAGCACTTGTGGGGCTTCTCCCCATCATGAAGCTGCTCATGGACCACCAGCTCTGAACTCTGGCTGAAGCTCTGCCCACCTTCCTGGCTCAGGGTGGCTCTTTCTTCTTCAGAGCACCCTGGGCTGGGTTTGGAGCCCCTCCTCATGGGGGATGTCTGAGGTTTTTCTTCCCTGTTGGATTCCTGTGCGCTAGAATCACTCAAAACGGCCTCTTTCACGAGGTTCTGCCATGCAGATTTTTCCTCCCTGGTCTCCATCCTCAGTTCCTTCCCTGGGGAAGGAAGGACAAGGACAGGATGGGATTTGCCTCCATGCCAGAGGGAAGGGGAAGGAGATTCCCCCAGTGCATCCCTGGCAGGATGGTGTTGGCAGCAGGGTTGTCCTGCAGCCAGGGGCTGTGCTGGGCTGGGAGATGGAGCAGGAGAGAGAGTGATATAGGATTTGACTTCCTCCTCATCTATCTGGGTGTCCTGGGGATCCTTCCTCTTCCTCACAGCCTCCTTCTCCATCCAATCAAAGTTTGGGAATGGGAAATCCTGTTCTGGAAAGAAAACAAAGGGTGCGCACATTGTCTTTTGTACTGGTTTGAAGGCAAACCTGGGGAGGGTCTAAACCAGAATTACAATTTAAAAGAAAATGAAGATCAAGGCAATGATACAGAAACACTGCCTTAAACTGACAGAGTCAGGATATAACCTGACACCCTGTTATTCAGGGTGGTGGCAGCAGTCACAGTAAATGGTGGTGCAGTCCTGTTGGAGAAATGAACACGATTCTGTCAAAGCAGTGATACTGTAGAAGGGTCTGGTCTTCCTCTGGATGTCCAGTGGTGGTTAGGGAGTTCTTGTCCTCTGGCAATCCAGTAAGCAAGCTGCTCCTGGTGTAGCAAAGTGTCAGCTTATATCCAGGTAGGAATGCTTGGATCCTCCCCCTGGGCGGAGCATCCCACAATGGGAGGATGGAATTTTATCAGTCCTGCAGTGACACTCAATGGCCCATTCACAGAAGATATCTCCCCTGGAGGGCGTTATCAGGGCTGAGTCATGGAAGAGATAAAGAACACTGCCCCACCTGTTTATAACAGTTGCTGAAGGTGGGGATTGAAAACATGCATTTGGTTACATCTTGCATGGCAACCTGAAGCAGTGGGGTAATCCCTGCTCAGGGGGTGAACACCACCCCCCTTACCCAAACTGGCTCAGCTGTAAAACCCCCACCCTGGAAATGCCACACACACAGGGGACAATGTCACACTTAACCCTGCCCCAGGGGTTGGGCTCTTTTTCCTGACATTCCCTTCCTGTCCCCCCTGATGCCGAATTTTGCCCCAAAAGGCAAGAATAACTGCTTAAGAGACTCAGCTTAAGTCAAATAAGCAGGAGGTATTTTATTGCGACGCGTCAGAGAAATCACAAAATGGATTTCTGAGTTTCCCGTAACAAAGGCAAGCCTTTTATACAGTTTTTAGATATAGGATTACATCAGATCATATACATAATCATATCTTTGCATGAATATTCATATGGGGCGTGGTGTAGGCGGAGCGTGGGCGGGGACCCCTCTTTCGAGGATCATCTTGGTGGTCGTTCCGGTTGCCTTCATCATGGGCTGGGGTCTCCTGATGAGTCTTCCTCCTTAAACTTTTGAACTCCTTTCCTAATTTGGCCATTTCCCGGTGTACTTGGCTTGGTCCCCATGGCTTGGCAAGGCTCCTAGGGTCAGTTTGACATTGTTGGCTCTGAACATGCTTAGCCCATCAGTTCCCCTATCCCTATCTCTCTTTCTTGTCATTGTGTTCCATGCTTTAGCCGATTTATTGCTCTATGTGTTTCCTAAATGCTATGCTTTCTTCAAATGCCTCACATTCTATGTTTTAACTCATTATTTCTTGAACGCTATCTGTTTTGGGGCTTCACCCCTTTTCTATCCCATTTGCTTTTCAAGAAAATTCATTTTGGGTTTGGTCTCATTATCACCTTAATTGGGGCAGAGGAATCTCTCTAACACTTTTCTTAACCAGACTCACCAGACTGTGAAATTATTTTGGCACAGTGAGTTTAGGCGCTGTTCTCTGACCCCAAGTTCCTTTGACAACAGCATGGTTCCCTCCTCTGAGGAAGTTGTGGTTCTCTCTGGAGGAACTCTTTGAAACTGGGCTGCAGCTTCCTCTGAGTGACTTATGGGAGAACCAATGAGGTAAATCGCCTTTGTGGGCCCAGAGTGTAAAGAAAATATTTTGTTGTCCTTCTATTACAGCGACCTGATGAAGGTCTTCAGGGTGAGAGAAGTGGACGAGAATCTTGGTTCATGATCAGAAGGCTGGATTTATTGATATATGATATATAATACATTATAACTATACTAAAAGGAATAAAGAGAAAAGTTGCAGAGGCTTGCTAAGCTAAGAATAGAAAGAAGAGAATGAATAACAAAGTTCTGTGTCCAGCAGAAAGCAAGGACCAACTCTCCCGTGAGTGGTCAGCAAATCCAAACACTCACAGAAGGCCAATCACAGATGCTCCTGTTACATTTCACATCAGCAGATAATTATTGTTTGCATTTTTCTTCTGGGGCCCCAGCTTCCCAGAAAGGACAAATCCTAAAAGAGAGGATTTTATGAAAAAAATGTCTGTGACATCCTTCCTTGAAATGTTTTTTAAAATCACAGGAGGAAAGGGAGCAAATGATACCAGCGAGACTGACAAGGTTCATTCACCCCATGGTGAGGAACACAAGGCTGCTAAAAGTCCTACAAGAAGCTCAGCTCAAGTAGCTAAATTCCCAAATAACTCCTGAATTCCCAGGCTTGAGTGCTTTGCGAAATGTGAGAATCATTTTTCTCTTCATCCCTGTCACCTTTGTGACAGCTACAAAGAGTTTCCTTTCCTTTTTATGATATCTGTATTGGGCTGAATTTACACTTTTATCAGAATGTGCTAGAAGCTGAGCTGGAGCTGTGCAGGAACCAGTGGAACTTGGAATTGCCACAAAATGGCTTGTACTGTCAGTTTATTAATGTTTGGGATTTGTTTGCGTTTTCATCACATCTGACTTGTGGGAAAATCAAATATTCATCAAAGTGATTTATGCAGAGTCAAGTTTGATTTCTGCCAAATTATTTTGTCCAGTGCCCAAGGGATGTTTGAGGGGTCTCTGTGCCTCTCGCCATGGGGGATATTTGGCAGGGGTTTGGGGGGGTTGTCCCTGTCCCTGTCACCCCAGGCCATTCCCCAGGGGGTCTCCATAATTCTCACCCCAGAGAATGCCTGGAGGGTCTCCCTCCCTCTCACCCCTGTGCCAGGGGGTACTCAGGGCAGTCTCAGTCCCTCTCAGCCCAGGGGATGCTCGGGGGTCTCTGTCCCCTCACCCTGGGGGATGCTCAGGGGGTCTCCATCCCTCTGGCCTCAGGCAATGCCTGTGCAGGGCTGGGGACCAGGGGCTCTGTGTCCCTCTCACCGCTGAGGGTGCTCGGGCCTGGGGGGGCTCTCCCACCTTCTCACACCTGGGGAGGCCGGGGGGGTCTCTGTCCCTCTCAGCCCTGCTGTGACCCCACCCAAACATCATCGGGCTCAGAGGGACAGAGACACCCCCAAACCCCCAGAAGGGCTGAACCTGGGATTTGGTTTGGGGCTGAGGATTTAGGAAGGGGCTGGAATTGGGGCTGGGATTGGAGTTGGGGCTGAGGTTTGGATTAGAGCTGGGCTTGGGGTTAAGGCTGGACATGGGATTGGCTTTAGGGCTGGGGTTGGGATTGGGTCTGGGGCTAGACAAGTCTGGCACTGGGATGTGATTAAATACAGAACTGTGAGTGTGTCTAAACATGGAGTGAGATTGAGACCAGGATCAGGGCCAGGTTTGGGACTGAGCTCACCCAGGGCAGGACAGGGGGGATGTCACTGCAGGATGTCCCTGGCGTTGTCCCAGCCCTCCTCAGGCACCTCCAAACATGGGGAGCAGCTGGGTGCTCCAAGATCCAGGTGCTCCCACACTGCCCATCAATATCAGGCAAGCATTCCCTGAGGGCAGCCCTGACTGTGACCACTGGGGCTCTGGGATCAGCCCTCACATCCCTGTGGGAGCAGCAGCAGACAGGATGAGAGATTCCCCCACCCCGTTTTTCCTGTGGAAGGGTGAAGCCCAGCTGCCCTTTTCTTCTGGTGCCTCCTCCTCTCCTCAGCTGAGGATGTCAAACTCCCCAGGAGCAGGAAAATCCCCATTCCCTGTTTGCTTGTGGCTGCAGCCTGGAACATCCACCCAGAATGAAGGACTTTCTGACAGCCCTGCTGAATGACACTGGCAAGAGGTTTGTGAGAAGGGGAAGAAATTGTATTTTGATAGTAAATAAAAGGTGCAAAATTATTGCTTTCTGTTATATTCCTTTTCAGTCAGTTCTGGTCTGTTTTCAGAGTGCCACCTTCTCAGCTGACTGTGTTCGTGCCCTCTTTTCTCTCCTGCCTCTCTTTGCCTGCTCTGTTTCTCTCTCAGTGTCTCCCTTGACCCAGGGCAGCTCACACCAAAGACCGTGCCCAGATTTAATTCCCAATTCAAAAGCTACAACAACCATGGGGGAAGTTATGAAGGCTCGCAGTGAAATGCCACTGTAAGATCTTGTTCCACTTGGCTTTTGGCTCCTTCTTGGCAGCTTTGCCCTCAAGGGCAGGAACATCTTTTCATAACTGAGAACTGGAATTCCAGACCCTGGCAGTGTGTGCCGTGGATCCCAGAGGGGCATTCCCGAGGCTCCCAGGGTGCTGCTCCTGCCGTGCCTCCCAAGGGGAGTAGATTCAGCAGCTCTGTGGGCTCCCAGAGCACACTGCAAAGGTGGCTTTGAAGGACATTTTTCAGGGACTGGGGTGGGAAGGGACCCTGTCCATGGATTACGACCCCGCGAGGGAGAGACGCCTCTGCCGCACTGAAGGAGGGAATGAGAGCGTGGGAAAGCAACCGACGATTACTGAGCGTGGACTGAACGGAACAAGAAATGGGGAGGAGAAAGGGAGAGAAAGAAATCAGGAAGAGGTCTCAAAGAGAGAAAGAAAAAGGAAAGAGGTCTCAGAGAACAGAAAGAAACAGGAAAAGGCTCCCGCCCGGACTCCGCAGCTCCCAGGAACACCCGCAGGGCGTAGCGCCTTTTACAATTCCAGCCAATCAGAGGACGCGGTAAACAATTTCCAGCCAACCAGAGCATTTCTCGCCGATGACTCACCGGTTGCCAGGCGGGCCCGCAGAGCCCGGCGGCCCCGGAGCGGAATTTGGGGCTCGGGCCGGGGAACGGATCCGCCCCGGGGGGGTCCCCGAGCCCCTGCCCAGCCCTGGGGCCGATCGGGGGCTCCCCCAGCCAGCAGCCGGTGCTGCGGGGCCGCGGGGCAGAGCGGTGGGAAAGGGGGGTCCGGGCTGGCAGCGGAGGAAATGCGGGAGGAAGAGGAGGGAGAGGAGGAGCAGGAGCGGGAGAATCGCGGCGCTCGCAGCGCCCGCACGCCGAGCCTGCAGCACCCCCTGCCCCGGGAGCATCGCCCCCAGCCCCGAGCCGCAGGGGAGGGCGGAGGCCGAGCTCGCCCCGGCTCCAGCCAGGGGTCTCAGGGAGGATTTTTTGGAGAGTGTTCGGAGCCGGCAGATCCCGGACTCGAGCCCCGGATACCTCCGGGCTCCCCAAGGGGAGCTTTTTCGGGGGCAGAGGAGCCGCGATCGCCCCTCGGAGGGTCCCGGGGGTCCACGTGGGGATGGCCCGGTACCGACGGGGCGGGACATTGGTTTTGGGGATCCCCATGAGAGCCGGGGCTGTGGAACGGGGGACCCCCGGGGTGGGGAGAGGGGAAGGGGCGATACCGGAGCTGGGGGACCCCCGGCAGCCCGGAGATGAGGCGGGGACGGGACCCCCTGACCCTGAGAGGGGTGTCCTGGGGTGACTTCATGATGCTCGTACCCCCATCGGTCTGTTTAGCCCAGAAATGAGTTCTGCACCTTTAAGGCTGGTTCTGAGAGCGAAGGGGAGGAGGAAGAAGCTGCAGTTTGTTTTCATACACTGCACTCACTCCTCCACATTCCAGCTGCTGGATGGACAGACAGCAGGACAGAGCTCTCCTTTGCTTTTAGTTAGTTTTTAGCTCGCTGAGGCAGAGAAGTTCCCTGGACTGTGGTTTTTCTTTTTCATGGAGCTGTTTAAACCTTCTCTGGACTGAAAAGCCACAATACCACTGGCAGCTCGCACCTGTGGCCCACTGGGATGGGCAAGGGCCGAGGAGGCATTTCCAGCGCTGGACGGACTGATAAGAGACGGATAATAGACTGATAAGAGACTGATAAGGCACTGGTAAGACACTGAGTGCGCTGAGCTACAACCCAAGGAGGGACTTTCAGAGTTTGTCATATATTTTGGAGCAGCAAGAGGTTTTTTTGCTTAATATTGTTCAATTTTTGTGCTGGTAAATGCTTTGCCTGTAAAGTAACTTTTTTTTCCACTTTCCTCTAAGGAAATATTTTCCCAAACTGGCTGAGGGTGGGGCTGCTGAATCGGCATTCTAGAGGAAACTCCTTTTGGAGGGTTTCAACCGATTTTGCCCTAAAGCAGGACAAGGTGGTAGAAAGAAGGGGGAACCCCAAGTGGCTGGACTGAGGGGAGGCTGGAGAGGGGAACCTTGGGACCCCAGAACCTCCCAGAATCCAAAAGCAGGACCCTGGAGAGGAGGGATCCCCAGGCCCCATGGGATCCCCACAAGCCCTGAGATGGGGGACCAACCATAACCCAAGAGGGATGAGACTGGAAATGGGAAACTCCTGGTGGCTTTTTTTTATTTACTCTTTATTTTGGGACATCAGGTGACTTATAGAAATGGACATGGGTGGGAGGAATCCCCAACCAAAGGCATTCACACCTTGTTTTTCCCCAAACCAGGATTTTCCCCAAACCTTCCCACCATAACATCCCCTCTGTCCCACTCTGGGTGAGCTCAAACCCAAACCCTGATCCTGGTCTCAATCTCACTCCACGTTTAGACACACTCACAGTTCTGTATTTATTCTCATCCCAGTGCCGGACTTGTCTAGCCCAATACCCAATCCCAACCCCAGCCCTAATGCCAATCCCATGTCCAGCCTTAACCCCAATCCCAGCTCTAATCCAAATCTCAGCCCCAACTCCAATCCCAGCCCCAATTCCAGCCCCTTCCTAAATCCTCAGCCCCAAACCAAATCCCAGGTTCAGCCCTTCTGGGGGTTTGGGGGTGTCTCTGTCCCTCTGAGCCCGATGATGTTTGGGTGGGGTCACAGCAGGGCTGAGAGGGACAGAGACCCCCCCGGCCTCCCCAGGTGTGAGAAGGTCGGAGAGCCCCCCCAGGCCCGAGCACCCTCAGCGGTGAGAGGGACACAGAGCCCCTGGTCCCCAGCCCTGCACAGGCATTGCCTGAGGCCAGAGGGATGGAGACCCCCGAGCATTCCCCAGGGTGAGGGGACAGAGACCCCTGAGCATCCCCTGGGCTGAGAGGGACAGAGACTGCCCCGAGCACCCCCTGGCACAGGAGTGAGAGGGAGGGAGACCCTCCAGGCATTCCCTGGGGTGAGAATGATGGAGACCCCCTGGGGAATGGCCTGGGGTGACAGGGACAGGGAAAAACCCCCCCAAGCATCTCCCAGGGCAAGAGGAACAGAGGCTTCACAAGCATCCCCTGGGCATCAGACAAAGTAATGTTGTTTCTTGTCAGAAATCAAAATTGACCGTAGATAAAATGCCTTGAATTTATTCTTCCCACAAGTCACTTGTGATGGAAAGGCAAATAAATCCCAAAATTTTATAAACTTACAATAGAAGCTATTTTGTGGCAAATCCAAATTCCTTTGGTCCTGCACAGCTCCAGCTCAGCTGCTGGCACATTCTAAAAAAAGAAAAGTGGAAAATAGGCCCAATATGGATTATGAAAAGGAAGGGGAAGCTATGCGTAGCTGTCACAAAGGTGACAGGGACAAAGAGAAAAATTATTCTAACATTTGGCAAAGCCCCCAGCCTGTGAAACAGACCTCCCCTGGAGGGGGCCAAGTGTGTCATTGTCCCCTGTGTGTGTGGCCTTTTTGGGGTGGGGGTTTTACAGCTGAGCCAGTTTGGGTAAGGGGGGTGGTGTTCACCCCCTGAGCAGAGATTACCCCACTGTTTCAGGTTGCCATGGAAGATGTAACCAAATGCATGTTTTCAATCCCCACCTTCAGCAACTGTTATAAACAGGTGGGGCAGTGTTCTTTATCTCTTCCATGACTCAGCCCTGATAACGCCCTCCAGGGGAGATATCTCCTGTGAATGGGCCATTGAGTGTCACTGCAGGACTGATAAAATTCCATCCTTCCATTGTGGAATGCTCTGCCCCGGGGGAGGATCCAAGCATTCCTACCTGGATATAAGCTGACACTTTGCCACACCAGGAGCAGCTTACCTACTGGATTGCCAAAGGACAAGAACTCCAGAACCACCACTGGACCTCCAGAGGAAGACCAGACCCTTCTACAGCATCACCGCTTGGACAGAATCACCTTCATCACTCCAACAGGACTGCAGCCACCATTTACTGGGACTGCTGCCACCACCCTGAACAACAGGGTGTCAGGTTATATCCTGACTCTGTCAGTTTAAGGCAGTGTTTCTGTATCATTTCCTGGATCCTTATTTTGTTACTGAATTGGAATTTTGGCTTAGACTCTTCCTCAGGTTTGCCTTAAAACCAGTACAAAGCTCATTGTGCTCAACCCTTGTTTTCCTCCCTTGTTTTAGGAATAGCCCATTCCTAAAACTTGGTCAGATGGCGGAAGACACCTCAAGGAAGATGAGGATGCCCCAGGACACCCAGGCAGGTGAGGAGGAAGTCAGTGCCCCTTTCCCCCTCTCTCCTGCTCCATCTCCCAGCCCAGAAAATCCCCTCGCTGCAGGACATCCCTGCTGCCAACGCCATCCTGCTGGGGATGCACTGGGGGATCTCCTTCCCCTTCCCTCTGGCATGGAGGGAAATCCCATCCTGTGCTTGTCCTTCCTCTACCAGAGAAGGAGCTGAGGATCAAGATCAGGGACGAAAAATCCCCACAGCAGAACTACATGGAAGAGGCCGGTTTGAGTGGCTCCATGGGAAAAGGATCCAATGGGGAGGAAAAGCCCGGAGATCCCGCAGGAGGAGGAGGGGCTCCAAAACCAAACCCAGGGTTCTCTGCGGAGGAAAGACCCACCCTGAGCCAGGAAGGTGGACAGAGCTTCAGCCAGAACTTGGAGCTGGTAGTCCATGGGCAGCTTCATGATGGGCAGAAGCCCCACAAGTGCTTGGAGTGTGGGAAGAGCTTCAGGCAGAGCAGCACCCTGATCAGCCACCAGAGGATCCACGCTGGGGAATGGCCCTAAGAGTGTGGGGAATGTGGGAAGGGCTTCAGCTCCAGCTCTGCCCTTGTCATACACTAACGCATCCACATGGGAGAGAGGCCCTACGAGTGTCCCCAGAGTGGGAAAAGCTTCACCCAGATCCCAGATCTCTGTCTTAACCAGACACCAATGGAGGCACCTGTAAGGGAAGCTCTGCCAATGCCCCAATGTAGGTGGACTTTTGTGCACTGCCCCAACTTCATCCATAGTTGGAGGATCCATGTTGGGAAGAGCCCTGGTGATCCATTTTTCCTTCTGATCCATGCTAGAAAGACACCTGTCCCTTTTCCTGCCTCTGCCAATGACATGATGTGCGATGGAAGAACATGAGGGTCTGGCAATGACTGTGTCATTACATTCACTCCCACCTCAGGTCATTGCCAGGGACAGGAAAGGGACTCTCTCTCTCTCTCTCTCTCTGTCCCTGAGGAGAAGGGTGTCCTTTCCAGGCAGGAGGAAATACGCGGCCAGGCAGACCCAGTAAGTTGTGTTTTAGTTTTCCCTGTAAACAGTTTTATTTATACACTCTGTTATCAATATTGTTTCTGTTCCATTCCTTCCTTATCTCATTGTTGTTCCCAATAAATTGTTCTTATCCCAGCCCAGGATCTTTGCCTTTCGTGCTTTCCATGGGAGGCAGGAGGGCAGCGAGGGCAGTGCGGATTTAGCAGGAGCAGGAAATTGAGGAATCCCATTCCTGAACCTCAGCCCGTGGAAACCGAGCATCCCAGCTGGTCCCAGCCCTGGTGGCCATGGCTGTAGGGGCCTGAGTTAACTTATGTATTGTAAATATATGTATGGCAGTGAAAGATCTTTGTATTGTATTAGTGACCCTGCCCTGATTCTAGTTATTGTAAATGGGCTGCAGCTGTGATGTCCTTGATTGGGCAGCAGCTGTAGCCCATGGAGGTAGCTGAGATAAAAGGGGGCGGGGTGGTCAGGGAGAGCCTGGGAGAGGAGTCCTGACCGAGAAGCAACAACACCACTGCTGTGAAGATCTGCCATGAGAAAACCACCAAGAAGCTATGAGACTCAGGAAATATAATTATGCAACAATATGAATACAACATCTGGTGACCCCGACGTGATAAAGATCTGCAGCCACAACGAACATCTAAAGAAGGTATGGAATCCCCCGGACAGCCGAGAGCTGTGGCAGCCAGAGAGCTGGGACAGAAGATAGGACAGCTGAGAGCTGTGGCAGCCTGAGAGCTGGGACTCTAGAAGAAAGGACAGCTGAGAGCTGTGGCAGCCTGAGAGCTGGGACTAGACAGCTGAGAGCTGTGGCAGCTGAGAGCTGGGACTCTGGAATATAGTAAGGCCTTTAAATCAAGGAGCTGTAACAGCAGAAAGCTATAGGATTATGGCTTTTCAGAGAGCTGTAAGATTATGGCCTTTGAGGAGAAGAGCCTGGGAACATCTAGGGATTTGTGTGTGTGTTTAAAGACAGCCGAGAGCTGTGGCAGCCTGAGAGCTGGGACTATAGAAGAAAAGACAGCTGAGAGCTGTGGCAGCCTGAGAGCTGGGACAGATATGTATATTGTAATTGTAAAGTTGCTAAAAGAAAAGGGGGAAATGTAGGGGCCTGAGTTAACTTATGTATTGTAAATATATGTATGGCAGTGAAAGATCTTTGTATTGTATTAGTGACCCTGCCCTGATTCTAGTTATTGTAAATGGGCTGCAGCTGTGATGTCCTTGATTGGGCAGCAGCTGTAGCCCATGGAGGTAGCTGAGATAAAAGGGGGCGGGGTGGTCAGGGAGAGCCTGGGAGAGGAGTCCTGACCGAGAAGCAACAACACCACTGCTGTGAAGATCTGCCATGAGAAAACCACCAAGAAACTATGAGACTCAGGAAATATAATTATGCAACAATATGAATACAACACATGGCAACAGCATTGGGAGCAGGTCCCTGGCTGGGGCTGTGGGAACCTCTTCCCTCTGGTGCCCAGGGACAGGAGTGAAGGGAACGGCTGCAGCTGAGTTGGGGCAGGCTCAGGTTGGATGTCAGGAAAAGGTTTTTGCCCAGAGGCTGCTGGGGCCCTGCCCAGGCTCCCCAGGGAAGGGTCCCAGCTCCAGGGCTCTCTGAGCTGCAGCAGTGTTTGGACAGCACTGCCAGGCCCAGGCTGGCATTGTTGGGGTGTCCTGTGCAGGGCCAGCAGCTGGACTGGAGGATCCTGATGGGTCCCTCCCAGCTCAGCCAATTCTGTGGTTCTGGGATCCCATGAGCCTGGGGATGGGGCTGCCAATGGTTGCCATGGCAACGGGCTGTGGCTGCAGGCCTGAGCTGGTGTCCATGGCAACCACCCCTGGCATGGGGTCTCCATGGAGCTGCCAAGGGACTGAGCATAGCAACAGGGGGGCTGGTGATGGTTACCATGGAAACTGACCATAGCAGCAGGGAGCTGGTGATGGTTGCCATGGAAACTGCCCATAGCAACAGGGAGCTGGTGATGGTTGCCACGGAAACTGCCCATAGCAACAGGGGGCTTCTGATGGTTTCCTGCTAAGGATCAGGTTTTTCACAGGCCCTCAGAGGGGTTCCATGGGGACTTTCCAGCAGTCTCCAGGCTGTTCCAGAGCTGGAATGTCACAGGCACAGACAGGGGCCCCATGGAGACCTCCCACGGCTTTCTGGGAATGGTAAAGAGCCCTGTGGTCAGAGGCAGTCTCAGCCATTCCATGGTGACATCCCAGGGGACCTTGTGCTGCAAAGGCACCAATCTGTCACAGGCACTCACAGGGGCTCCATGGGGACATCCCAGGAGTCCCCAGGCTGCCAAAGGGCCAGGATGTCCCAGACACTCACAGGGGTTCCTGTCATGGGCACATGGGGAGCTTCAGGCAAAAGCTTTATTTCTTTATTGGAGAAACTCCTGCCACGACGTGAGGTGGAAAAATTACATTCAATAGCCACCATGGTTCCTCAAACTTGTGCAGGGCCCCTAGACTTCTAAAATTCCTTCTAAGAGAGGAGACTGGGAGTGGCTGGATCCAGACCCAGCCCCAGAAAATTCCCAAAGGTGTAAAAGATTGGACATTGGAATTGGACTTTAATGCTATTTGTCCCACAGGATTAATCATAGAATAGCAGATAAATTTATATAAATACAGTTCTGATTTTTTTTCTGATCATGATTAGACAGAATGGTTTATTTACACCACAGATTAAATGAAAAAAATGAGTTATTGCTGTAGTCTTAGGTGGTCAGGACAAAATCTTCCCCGAGAGTGTCTTGTGGAAATGGGTAGGAACCACGAGAGCACCAGCACACAGACACACACACAGACACACAGATACACACACACACACATACACACACACATACAGAGAGAGAAAGAAAGAGAAACGCTGTAAGTGTCCAGAGGCCAAAGACAAAGGATTTTCCAGGGCATAAATGGAGGGAAAGAGGGTGCAATGGAGGGCACCAGGTATCCACCCCTGAGTCTGAGGGCTCAGGGGTGGTACACTGGGAAGGGACCAGTAGGGAATGCCAGGGTAGATGGACAGGGTTACACACCAATGGGAAGGGAGAACTCGTCAGAACATGAACATGTAAGTGTAAAAGGGGTAGAGAAGGCCAATGGAGAGGACAGAACTGGGACAAATTAACATAATGCTGCAGAGCACCATGGGGAAGCCTTTTTTCTCACCTTGAGCTGTGAGGAGTGCCCGGAGCCTCTGGTGTGTCTTTCCAGGGCATTGCTACTGCCTTTTCCCTGGTAGGCTCACAGGTTTGCACAGTTGTGCAGTGTCACAATGATCTCCTTGGTTCTGCAGGCCCTGCTGTGGCTGCTGTGTAACAATGTGCCTGTGATACCATGAGGCTCCATAGTGTCACCATGGTCCCTTTGGTTGCACAAGGCCCTGTTGGGACATGATGGACCCTTGGTTGCATGAGGTGCCTGGGCTCCCACAGCCCCTCACAGACCCCTATGGCCTCTCAGAGTTCCCCATGGCCCCTCATGGCCTCTCAAGGCCCTTAATGGTGCTTCATGACTGATGGCCCCTCAGAGCCCCTCATGGCCCTTCACAGCCCCAGGCGCAGGGCTCCTCCAAAAGGAGAAGGGGTCGGGCCCTGCTTGTTCTCCTTTCATTTCAGTCCCTTCACAGCCGCGAGTGCAGAAGGGCTGAAATGGAGCCTTTCCCCAGCGTTTCCCTCAGGGTTAACTGCAGGCTGAAGCTCTGTGCTGGCCCCGGCCCCAGCGCCACCATCCCTGCAGCCGCCAGGCTTTTGCTGTTCCCCCGTGTCCGTTCCCTGTCCCCGAGTCCCGCCCGGCTCTGGCAGCAGCAGCAGCCGCAGCGCAGGGGGCGCCGGCCCGGCCCAGCCGGGGCTCCCGGCCAGGAGCAGCAGCAGCGCCGGCCCCTTCCCGCCTGCTCCTGCCTCGGCTCCCAAGGGCTTTTCCCAGCTGAACTCTGGAGCAGAGCAACCAGCACCCACACACAGCCCTGACTGCTCAGGGCCCACCTGTGCTGCCCTGAGCCAGCCCTCAGAGGAAGAAAGGATTGGGTTCCAGCGCTGTTTTCAGCTCTGTTTGACTCACCCTGAGGTGACAGCAGGAGGCTGCTGGCGCCTTTGCCTTGGGAATTGGGGATCATGACTGCTCTTGGCCCTCTTCTGCTTGCCACCTGAATTTTATCCATAAAACTGCAAGTGCCTCTTTCAGTTGGTGCTACCCATGGTGCTTTCATGACAGTGAAGTCAGTATTTTTGTCACAGGCATAAAGATCAGCAGATACTGGAATGTCCACCAGCCCCTGAGCACTAAAGTGAGGGGAATTAAAGCCACACAGGCCACATTTGCAGTGCTCAAACAGAGTCCTGTTGCTGGCACTGCTGAAACAGAATAAACTGACAGAGGCCATCACAGAAATTGCCTCCGCAGTGTGGAATTAAATTGAAAAATCCACCAGGAGAAACAGAAACCAGAATTTCTTGACTCACTTCATTGCTCCTTCCCAGCAGCAGGAAATGCAGATGCCCAGAGGTGTTTTGCACTGCTGCTGCCCCCAGTTTGAGCCCAGGCTCTGCCCAGTCCCAGCGGGAACCTGAGCCCAGCCCAGGGAGCTCAGCGCACACGGGGCCAGGCCCAGAGCCCCGGGCACGGCCGCCCATTGTGGGGCAGCGGCGCAGACGGAATGTCCTGCGGCCAAACCTCCTGCTCCTGCCACACAGCACCAGCCTTCTTCCCCTCCTCCTCCTCTCCCAGCACGGCACAAATTCCAGCTTGGAGGAGGCTGCCCCAGAGAGGGCTTCAGCTCCTGTTCCAGCCTGAATGTCCCTGCAGAGGAACAGGGCATCTTTCAGGCACTTGCACAAGCTCAGGCTTCTCACTTCATTGGGAATCTGGGATGCAGATGGCCTTGCTAAGAAAGCCAAAAGCCAAGGGAATGGATTATAGATTACTGAAAAAAAAGTCACCCATCTTTCAGGCAAGGTTTACCAAGTCATTTCCTGCATTTCTTCTTTTCAGATTCTTTCAGTTGGCTACTCTGGGAAGTCCAGCTTGTACTGGTGCTTATCATGGACTGATTGTGCTCTTGATTTACGCAGCAAGACACCAAATGTGGAATCATCTATATGGAAGTGTTATGAATGATCAGTCGAAAGCCAAATTATAAAACACGCGAAAAGATTTCTTTATCTTTTTCCGCGACTAAAATATGGTCTTCAAAACCACCACAGCCAAAGAGACAGTATCGAGCCCAGGTTCGGTGCTGGGTGAACCTGGATCCCACCTCTATTGCATCGGAGCCTCCACCATTCACGAGAGCTGCTTCTTGTAGGGATGCTTTATATAGTTTATTATGCCTGAGCTAAGAAGTCCCAGTTTCTTTTGTAACTCTGCATATTCATAGTTGGATCTTTCAGTGTGCAGAGCTGGACAATCGCCATTTCCTTGTTGATAGCCAGTGCTGGTCAGATTCAGGGAAGTCAGGTATTCACAGGTATCTTTCTGGCGACTTTGGCTATCTTGATCGATGTTATCAACAGGGCAATGATCGCTCTTAGGGGTCTTCCCATGACTCGGGATAACGGTGATCATTGCGCTGGGTGTGTCTATTCTTGGGCTAAAGTTCCGATCCTTATCCGACCACCTTCAGGAATTTCGGAATTTGAATAGATGCCCGCCTCTCAGGTTGCTTGTGATCAGAGACTTGGTTGGATTTTGCAATCTTTATATGAAATACATGCTTTCATAGCATTGATTATTTCCCAACATATATTACAACACCTCTACAATCTCACAGAAGAAGGCAATCATACAGATCAGTGTATAGTCAAATTGCCCCCTAATTCTCATAAAGTCCATCTACTCTGCATATGCTTACTTTGTATTTTTGTTTCTCAGTCATCACAGAACTGAGAGCTGCAAGAAAAAGAGAAAGAAATATGAACAGTCCTTGGGTAAGGGAAATACTGGACTGTCAGGAGCTAAAAATAGTTGATAGCATCTGTATCAGGCAATTTTTTTTACTCTCTACCAGTGTCCATTTCAGGCATCCTGTTAGCATGACTTAGGATTTTGCAGCTAAATGCAATGGGCTGCAATTTGAGGGGCCTACAAGAAAAAAAACTTACCAGACTTTTTTCCCCTCCGAGTGACAGGTGCAGATTACAAAATGAAAGGGCCTACGGACATTTAAAATTTTCTAATTTTAGAAAAATATAGTATTAGCATCAGATTCCAAGGGCATAGAGATATAGGAGCAGCAAGGAAATGCTCCCAGAAATGTTTTCTAGCCTGAAGAGACAAGCTAGCCACAGGAACAAGAGAGAGCCACTTCCTTTAAAATGTGTGAATTACTGAATGCAAGAGCCATTGGCCCTTTCAGCTTCTGTTTTTAACAAAAGTAAGCTATTAACTTGTGTTTATGAAGACTTTAGTTGAACTTCAATGTTTTTGGGACAGCTTCTGAACAAATACAAAGAAACTACATTACATATTAGTAAATGCAGCATTTAGAATAACAACTAAATAGTCCTATCTCATAGTTAAATGTTCAGTTCTTCATGTGATCAAGTCCATGAAATGCAGTACCTAATCCAGTTAAATCCCACCTACACCTCAGATTTGCTTGTGTAACTGATATTTTCCACTCCACTCCCTATCTCTCCTCTCAGCACAGTCCTCAAGCCCTCAGCCAGGCACAAGCCAACTTCTCACCTCACATGCTGTTAGCAATTACCAAGCACCTGTTGGTAATTACCTGAGCACCTGCCCCACCCACAGCAGCTGTAGGTCCCTGGCTGCTGGGAGAACAGGTCTGAAGTGCAGACCCCAACACCACCACTCCCCCACCAAATAAAGAAATTAAAACTTTTCTAAATAATTTGAGACTAGTAAAAGATCAGGACATGGAGGGACTTGTTTATCCCCTTTAGACCAATCAAGAAAAAGTTTATAGCCTTCTCTGGAAAGGGAAGACTGGGGGTTTTTTCTTGAAGCAGAAGCATGTTTTATCAGCCCAGTTTCCTTCCTCATTTGTTCCTGCTCCCCAGGAGGCCATTCACTAGGCATATATATGTAAATATCTATGTCTGAAAGCACATCTACAGGAGTACATGACTTACACTGGTGCAATTTAAAGCATAGCTTTTATTGTGCAAAAATGCAAAAATCTGTTCTAGAAGAGGCACATCTTGCGGAGCTGTAAGGACCCTGCCAGCACATCTGCTACCAAAGCAACAACTCCTGCTCTGCAGTGGCTTGAGCGGGCTGAGATGGAAGTGTTTCTTCATCAATGCATAAACCACAACAAAATAGTGGTGACAAGCCTTTTTTCCAAGTCTGACTGAAGGTTTGGGAAGCAGGTCTGCCGGCAGAGGGCACACAGAAGCATGACACATCTGCCTACTGTGCACCTACAATTTCTACACCATCATATCACTACTCAGGTCACTGAGCAAGCTGACACTGTATGACAGGTTATCTGTCCTGCATAGAAAGTCACAGAGAGAAGAAGAGAGGAAGAAAACAGAGAAGATGACAATGCAAAAGAAGTTGAAGAAATGTGGCAAGGATTGAGCATTAAGGGACAGAAATAAGAAGAGACCATACCCTTGAACTGTAAAGTCCTGTCAGGAAACTGCAAGTACTTGCATATTTGAGTTCACCACCCGGACTTGCATGCTTCTCTACATTTTCATTATTTCAAAAATTTTGCTTCCTGGACAAGCTGCCAGATCTCCAGTACCAGTCCTAGCTCCCTTCCAGCAGTGTGCATCTGAGCAGGGAGTTGAAAATAGATCAGGCCTTACCTTTTACGCTGTAAGCATTCAAGACAGCTAAAGAACTTTGAGGAAAAAGGCCATACTGAGTGCCCAGGACAAAGAGATCTTAAGAAATTGGAAGAAGGAAGTATTGATTGTAGGTCACAGTTATGTTGAGGTTTAGCCTTTCAAAGGTTTGTTGCTTTTCTACTGAAAATTGCAGGTGAGAAAGCCTAGGCAGAAAAGGGAAGGAGAAGCTATGTAAACAAACCCATAGGTGTACACAAGGACAGAAGCAGATTTCTTCTTCACCAGGCTGAAGAGAGTGGTTTTATTATTTGAAAAACAAAAGCCAAAGTACCCCAAGTCAAATATATATTGTCCCACTACATTTAGACATTACAACAATAAAAATGCTCTATAAAACTACTGCAGTAAATTAGTCAGTTAGGAACAATAAACAGGGCACATGTTAATAGTATCCATATCTATCTTTGGAAAGATGAGCAATTACAATCTGCATCCCAGCTCATGCTCAGTATTTACTACAATCTCAAATAACAATAAAGTCAAACACAACAGATGACTGATGTTCCTACCTTCTGCTTTCCAAACAGAGTTTTAAAAGATAGTTTATTACAAAATCAGTCTCAAGTATGTTCAAGGCCTTGGGAGCTCTCTAAGCTTAATTAACAACAGAAATAAAAACTATATCTTTATAACAAAGTTATAAAGATCACAACTTTAACATCACACATATAGAATCCATTTTAATATTTCTGTAAAGCCAGTATTCTAATATTATAATTTTTATATAAGAATCTATTTGTAATATTGCCGAAAGACGGCACACTTTTCTAAATACCTTCTTGCTTTGGTAACTGCTAAAGGTAATGTAGATTAAGCTGTACTACTGCTTACTCATCTTTCTGTTGCACAGAAATCTTGGAAACTTTAATGCGTACATCTGTAATTCTGACATTTTCTGAAATTAAAGTAAGAGGAGAAATGGGCTAAATTCAGGTACCTAAAGTTACGTATCAACATTTGCAGACATAAATCAAATACACAAGGAAAGCTTTTCTATGGGAAGAATGCCTGCACCATAGGAGAGAGTGTATAAAATCACACTCTGCATCAAGAGAACATAATTCGTACTTTTTCACAGCCTTCTCCCTTTGCATGCCCCTCTGCCAAGTGCAAGGGGCGTCAAGGACTGAAGGAAACACAGGGAGTCAAATGGAGACACTTGCACCTGTCTCACTGGGGGCTCCTGGGGAAGCAGTTCCCTTGGCAATCCAGCCCCTCTCTGCCAGGGGCACTTCCCCAGGTGTGTACATTTCATGGGCAACACCAACCCACCCTTAAGTGCGTGGTGCGGAGGTTCAGGGACATCACAACATAACCAATATGATCCAGTGAAGCTAAATTTATTATTCCTAAAAAGACTCTATTTATAATAAATCTTTACTGTCCACGTGTCTCTAGCTAATACATGATTGGTTAATCCTAGCTGTTCACACGTCTAAAATAGGATGCTGATTGGATCATCTAATTTTTCACACGTCTGGCTGGGGTTGTCTGGCCCACCGATGGCTCACTTTCCCAAACTTGGTGACAAACTTGCTGAGTCCTGATGACTCTTCTTCTTGTATCTTTCTCAAGGATATACCGAGCCCATTTCTGAATATGTCCATAATTCATTCTTTGTGAACGTGTTCATTGTCCATTATTGCAAGCAGGCTGGATTGTGCATTGGCTGAATATGACCACTCTCTTGCAAAAACTCCTCCATTCTGTCTCTGAGCCAGCATTCGAGCCAGTTAAACAAAATCGTCCCTCTCATGCTGTAAAGAATATGGAATTAGAGTTGGAATGTGGCCCTGAAATGGAAGCAGCTCAGAAACTAAAGTAGAAAAAAGTTATTGCAGAAGCTATTGTGGAAGGGACTTTTCTCTCAAATGATGTAGAAGCTTTTCCTGTAGTAACTAATGCTGCAAGAAGAGTTTGAGAACCTTTCAATTGGAAGATTTTAGAAAAATTGAGAGCTGCATTTTCACAATTTGGTTGAAAATCCCAACTTGCACAGTCACTTCTGCAGTATATTTTTCCATCTAACACATTAATTCCAGCTGATGTGCATACCATGATATGACTTACAATGCCACCCTATCAGCAGGTGATGTGTCATAAAAGCTGGGAGGAAAAGTGTGCTCAAGAAGCAGCAAGACCTAGAGTGCAGGGTGATCCTCTGTATGGTTTAACAGCACAACAGTTACTTGGCAAAGGGCCCTGGGCTACTGCCACTGCCCAGGCTAAGAGCATTGATCAAGTCTTGCAGATGAGCCAACAACTGGCATATAATGCTATTCTTGCATTTCCAGATGGGTTACACACTATTGTTGAAAGCGAAGGGAGACGACCCATCTTTGTTGATCAGCATCAACTCTGATTTATTGATCAAATCAGCCACCTTTTATAACAGTGTTAATTGACTTCATGCATATTGCAAAATTTGAGCTCACGATAGGCTACAGAGGAAACTCCAACCCCTCCTTTTGTTTGCAATACCTGTGGCTTGTTTATTGAAAACAGGCTTAGTGTTCTCACCGTGATATGAAAAGTTCTCAAAACCTTCATATCTGTTCCCAGAGCAGGTATCTGTTCCCAGTACCAGCTATCTGTTCCCAGTAGCAGCCAAGGACAGAATGTTTGCCTGTTATGAGAAGACTGTCTGAGAATCGTATTGTTTATAAAATTACCTGAGAACCTAATTATTTAGGGAATCAAGCCTGGGAAATGCTGCTTTACAGCTACCCTCTACTTTCCCATCAGCTGTATACCCTCATGGCCTCTTTCTTTAAGCCATGCTTGAACCAGGCTCTCCACACACTATGTCTTTTACACAAATTCACAAAAGAAGAATGAAGACTTTGATAAATTTGTAGACAATTGCATGAAGATATCTATAAGCATTCTGATTTCAATTCAGACACAAAGATACAATTGTATGGACTTTGGGATCATTACTCCATTCCAAATAGCTTTCCCTTCAGTCACAAGAGCCTTCCATGTCTTCCAAAAATTGCCTGCTGAAACTCTTCTGTTCCCTTCCAAATCAGTTCACTACTCCAGCATAACCCTCGAAGCACAGACAGATGACTCTTGAACTAATTATAGTAGAAAAGAAGGGTATTTATTGCAGCCCTGGACACATGTGAACTAGTTTCCAAAGACACATGCAAGGAGTTGCAGACTCCTGCTCTCTATTTCTACAGAAAAAGTTTTACATTAGGTTTCTAAGGACCTATAATACATAATTCTTACCTGCCTGCTTCGCATTTTTATCAGCTGAATATCTATCACAGCTCTGCAATTGTACTCCCTTAACTGGGTTGGTGGGATTTTGAAATGAGGGAGTGGTTGTATGGGAGGAAGAAAGCCGTCTCGCTCATGGTGAACTCTTCTCCCATGGCCAGCTGGCGAGACCTTTGGACCTGCTGCTCATGGTCCAAGCCTCTCCTAACTGTTCAATTATTCTTAAGGCAAGGTATTTCTATGGTCTCTGCTTCTTCACAATTGCTTCCTCTATCCCTGTCACTCCTAGCTTTACCTTCCTAATATATTTGGTACTCTTTAACTAAGGGACAAGATTGCTGCTAGCTGTATTACTAACTTAGCTTCTTACCTCATTTTAAAATCTTAACTAAAATATGCAATCTTCTACTATCCCAATTCTATTCCCATCTAGCCCCTCGACCCATCTGCAGTTTTCAATTATCCTAATTCCATTTTCAGCTAACCCCTTGGCTCACCTCAGGCACATCCCCGACTGCCTCTCTCCCAGCAGCTCAGAGCTGCATTGCACAGCGCTTGCTGTGCGACAGAGAGCACAAAACAGGCTGGCCTGGTGGGCCTGAATATTTCTGCCAAACACTCTGCATCTCACACCTTTGCTCTGGCTCAGTGCAGAACTGCAGGATTGCAGCCGCTTCCTCCTAGACCTGCATGAGTCGCTGGCTCCTGCAGATGTGCCCTGCCAAGCTGTCCCTGCCTCACGCTGGCCTCGCTTCCCCTGGCACAAGTGCCGGGCCTGAAGGAGCTGCCCTGTGCTCCAGCCTGCCGAGCAGCCTGGCTCCCTGCCCCGGTGCCCAGAGTGCTGCACACACTGCTGGCCTTTGCCAGGAGTTGCAGAGCAGCCGGCAGAAGAGGAGGAATCCTCAGGCAGCCCAGCGGCCCACGGCTGCCCTTGGCCTTTCTCTGCTCCTGGGCACACTCCAGACGGCCAATGCCTCCAGGCCGGGCTGTGCCCAGCATGGCTGCGCTTCCCCTCGGCAGCAGCCAGCTGCCACCTGGGCTCTGAGAGCAGAGGATTCACCCGCTCCCAGCAAGAGGCACCCAGGGCCCGGCTGCTGCCTCTTGCTGCTCCAAGGGCCTCCTTCCAGCCTGCCTCTGCCGGGGCTCAGGCTGCTCCGGCCTCTGCCAGGGCTCTGCTGGGGCTCCAGCCCGGGCAAGGCCGGGCCCGCTCTCACCTCACAGGCACTGACAGCTCTGCACCACAGGAGACCTTCCCGAGCACCCTCTCTGATCTTTCTGCTTTCTCACTTGAGCAAGGCTCTCCTCCAGCCAAAGACATTGCACCTAGGGATACAAATCCAAGTGGCAGGAACCCCAATGCTCTCCAGTCACAGCTGAAGGCCTGCATCTGCGCAAGATGTTTGGGCTGCTCCATTCTTCCTTTGGTTTTATCTTCAAATGCCATTGCCCTTTCTGCCTCAACTAGAAGTGTCACAGATGTACCAAAACAGGCCAGTGTGCTGGCCAAAGGCAGTGTGCTCTGGAGATGATGAATGAAGAGTCTTCCCAGCTTTCAAAGCACATTGTGAAAAACAACAATCCCTTCTTTTCAAATTTGAACCGTTTAGTAGCAATAAAATGGTTATTAAGATAGTAATAGAAGTTAGAATAATAAGAATTTAGACAATCAGAGTTAGAACAGTAAAGGACAATAAAAACAAAGACATATGGACAGTCCTGGTGCCTCCTGGGCAATTATGCCCCGAAAGCACACACACTAACAAAGGATTAGCCCTTAAAAGAATAGCCTGTTGCATATTCATATATCTCATACATGATGCATAAATTTTTTCCAAACAAAGGGTGTTCTCTGCTTATTGTCAAGTTCTCTCCCTTAATCCTGTTGGCTCCTCAAAGTCGGGAAGGAGGTGGAAGAAAGTTGATCTTTTCCAATAAGGACGCAAGAATTCTTCCCTTGGGGCTCTTGGTGTCCTGTTGCTGTCATCTCTGGGCAAAGAATTTCTTGATTACCCCATCCCTTTCTTGAGCTAGTTAAAAAAGTATCTTACATCACATAGCTCCTGTTTTACATAATGTTATAACCTAAAACTATATTTACCACTGAAATAATTACCAATATAGCTGGACGGGACATACATGAGCTTGTCTGGCCTTTGCTGCCTGACCAAATAGTGGCAACTGTGGAATTTTACCCCAGAGACACTTTTGGCTAGCTGGGTGCTGCAGCTGGGCACTTGGAGGCAAGTCCAGGCATGCAGGAGTTCAGGTTTACCTTTGGTGGAGAAGCTTTAAGGCGAGGTGAAGGAAAGGAGTCGGTTCTGATGGAGGGTTTCTATCCAGAGCTTTATTCCTGGCCCACAGGCCTCTGGATCCAGCAAGGGCTCCAGGAGAACTCCCAACCGCATGGTTTGCTCACCCTTTTACCCGGGGAAGAGGGGCAGGGAAGGAACACGGGGAGCACCAACCAGGTACGGGGCGGGGAAGTGTCAAGGGACAGAGGACACCTGGATGGCCCAATGTCCTTCCAGGAGGGGAGGGCATTTTTTGAATTCTGCCAATCACTCGACACCCTTCTGGAATGCCAGGATTGACAGACAGCGCTCAGCAGGGGTCAGGGTGGAAAGGAGGGATGACTGACACACCTGGCAGGGAATTATCAGGGAGGAACCTGGGGTATCTGAGGCAAACCATGACATCACACCGCAACATACCACACTACTTAATAAAATACAGTACTACTAACTAAGACACCATAACACATATAGTATATTTATTTATTTTTATTTATATATATATATATATATATATATATATATATATATATATATATATAATATTTAATATCTGTGAAGAGCCTGTCCTGTAGTATGTACTTTTTACAACACCAAAGAAGCCATTGCACCTTTAAGAGACAGCTGACAACTCAGAAGGAAATGTTCAGCTTGTTCACAGGGTGAGAAAGAAAGAATTCTTCCAGATGAGTTAAAGTTTCAGAAACTTTATTTATTTACAATCCTACTCTATAATCCTGTAGGGTGGTATTTACAGAAAAATGGACAGGCACTAAATGAACCAGCCTAACCTTCTGGAGCTAACTAAAATAACTAACCTTCTAGGACTAAGTCAGGTTGTTAATAAAGCTGCATTCAACTTTGTGGATAAAAAGGTGATGTTGCGAGCAGAAAGAAGAAGCAGAAAAGTTGCTGACAGACAAAGGGGTAGCAACCCAAATAAAATGTCCCTTACAGCATCTACCAATTCGATTAAGAAAAAGATGCAACCAAACAATGCATGACTACAGAAAGCTATAGGATAGGAACTAATTATAAACTATGTTTAGAAGCATAATAAATGGCTTCTCCTTGATTCACATTAAATTGTGCAGAGTCTTTTTTCTTTTCTCCACATAGTCCTACTCTAAATCCTACTCTAAATCCTACTGTACCGTACTACTCTACAATCCTACTCTAAGATGGCTATGGAGAAAATGGTCCTGATACGATTATAGCACCGTTTGCTTCTCCATCCTCCTCTTCACTGAGATGATGAGTGGTGCCAGGGTGGATGCAGCCTCGGCTGATGTTACAAATGGATGCTGTTCACAAAAAAAAACAAAAAACAAAAAAAGGAATACAAAAACAAAAACAAAAAAGAAAACAAAACACAAACAAAAAACCCAAACCCAAAACAAAACAAATAAACCCAAAACAAACAACAAACCAAACAACAAAAAGACAAAGAACAGTGAACAGTGAACCATTACTTTCCAAGCTCAATGCTTTACAGGCTCAGTTGGGATTGCTCTGGGTCCTAAAAAGACCCAGAAAGAGGAGCAGTGGGACCATCTGCTACCCAGCAGTCATGTGCAGGACCCTGCCATCACAGGCAAACCTGGCCAAGAATCCCACTCATCCATTAATTCAGGTTTCTTTATCTTGTTGGGATTTTTGCCCTGCCAGTGCTCTAGAAATGGTGCTTTCTGTCCCTGGGTTTTCTTCCTTTCAGGAAACTCCAATGGCTCACATGGGTCCCTGCCTTTGAAAGACAGGCACTGTGCTGATTCCCACAGGGACAGAAAGCAGTGTCTACCTTTCCATGCCCTACCCCTCGTGTGCTGGATGGCACCTTCCTTCCCAGCAGGGCCAGCCCAATGGCACTGGGCCCTGCAGTTCCCTCTCTGCCACACAACCTGGCAGTAACCCTGGCGCAGTTCCTGTCTGCTTGAGCGTGCCAGGCAGCAGATGGGGCTGGGACAAGTCCCTCCCAGCTGTCCCTGTCTGCATGGCAGAAACCTCTGAGGGTGGGCTGGGGGGCACAAACCAGGGCCCCTCAGAGTGAGCCCCCCACAGCCCCTCCTGCCCACAGCCAAATCTCTGACTGCTCAGCTGGGACTGGCTTCCTTGGGTTCCTCCACCACCATTTCATGTCTCTGTACCCTGTATTGCTCTACTTCAATTCTTTTGCCATTACATAAAACTGAGCACTCCACCAAATCCCAAAAGAGGGCAACAGACACAGTCAGAGGACAGAGCGCCTCTCCTCTCAGGAAATGCAGAGTGAGCTGGAGTTATTCAGTTTTGTGAAGGACAGGCCCCAGGGAGACTTTATTGCCACTTTCCAAGATTTCAGAGTGGCTTTGAAGAAAGTGGGGGACATCTTTTTTAACAGGGTCAGTTACAATAGGATATGGACAAATATTTTTAAACACAAAGGGAATCTAATCAGAGTAGGTCTAAGGAAGAACTTGTTTTCTCGGAGCATGGTGCCACACTGGCACAGCTTGCCCCAAGAGCTTGTAGGTGCCCCATCCCTCCAACCATTCCGGCTCCAGTGGCAAAGGGCTCTGAGCAACCTGATCTCTTTAAAGATGTCCCTGCTCATTGCAGGACACTGGCACCAGAGGACCTTTACAGGACCCTGCCACCCAGCCCAGTCTAGGATTCCTCACTGTTTTCATTTGAAGAGCACCAAGAATGGAGATGAGGAGGAAGGGGGCTCATCTGCTGCCTTGGGCTTGAGTGGAGGAGGAGCCCATCCCTCAGAGCCTGTTTCACCTGCAGCCCCTTCACATTTTACCTGCAGGAGCTCCTTGGCAGACCAGCGCCGCGCCTCGTCTCTCTGCAGGCAGCAGCTCAGGAAGTCACGCAGGCAGGATGAAAATAGGTTGGGCTGCTTCAGCTTTTGTCTTCCTCCTGTGGCTATCAGGAGTTGAGGCTGGGGAAAAAGGAGACACCAGGCTCCACCTGCTTCTTTCCCATCTGTCACCGCTCTCCCAGATCACATTGATTAAGCTCCACTCTGCAGTGGCAGTTTCTGCCCTGGCAGAGACCCAGAGATGACTTTCCTTTACCAACCAAAAACCCAAACTCCGATGCAGCCACAGCTTTCCCACTGTCCTGCAGATCTTGCCTTGGCAACTGATTTCATTGCCTGACCTAGTTAGTGGGAACTACATCAGCACAAGCACATTGCCTTCCCTGAGGATTCATATCAGCCTCGAAGAAGGCGTTTTGGAAGAAGGACTTTGCTATACTAACTCTACTGTATCCAAGGGTTAGGATATGAAAAGTATCTCTGCAGTGCTTCTTGTCTCTTAAGCACAGCTGCCATAAAACAAAACCAATCAAGCTTTTTGCTTTGTTCTTGAAAACAATGGGAATTGGAAGGAAAGAAAGGAAATCCACCAGGTATTCCTCAGGTAAGGAGACAAACATTTGGAATCTCATCTTCAACACAGACACATTATGATCCATGCACAAATGTACTGGGATGAAAACGCCTGCTGGGACACACAGGAGCCACCTGCAGCTCTGTCTCTCAGCAGCCTGAAAAATTCTGCTTTCCTTACATGGAAAAGAAAAACCTTTCATGGTCAAATCAGAAGGAGAGGTTCCATCCCTACGGTCACCCTCGACTCATTTGGCTACACAAATTAATGCATGAATGGTAGGCCCATCCCAGAAAGTGCCAGGAAACAAATGGGAGGTTCTGGCAGGCTCTCCACATCACCAGGCTCTGGCTTGGTGATGTGGAGAATGTTGCTTTGGGCTAGGAGAGAAACACGGTCACTGAGTGTTTCAGCAGCACTGCGCAAGAAGCAGAAGAGACTCTGTGGCCTTTACACCCTCATTCCCAGGTTTCAGGCATGTTTTCCAGTGAGAAGAAACTGCACAGGGGGTTAAGTTCCTCTCTAAAATACAGTGCCTTAGCAACTTTCTTGTGTTTGGGCTTCCTTTCTTCATTTCTGGAAATGTAACACCACTTCTGAGAGGCTTGCATTGTGGTTTGAGGGGCATCTTCACAGACAGACAAGTGGGAACAACTTGAAACCCAAAGCAAATGTTGCCTGAGAAGAGCTGGGTAATGTTTGCCTGTGGTGAGGCTTGACCTGTCTGGCAATCCCTTTCCATGATGTGCAGAAACATCCAGCTGCTCCCCAGAACTCAGTCCCTCTGGGCATGCAGGCCTCTGGAAACCCCTGAGGATTCCAGCCTTTCTCCTGCTCAAGAGCATCTAACCTAAGCTGAGCTCCAGTTTCTTCAGCAAGGCCAAGGATGCTCACTTCCATGCAGCTGACAGTGTCCATGGAGCTCAGCAGGTCTTTCTGATACTCTTCAGGCCAAGGAATTACAGTGTAGATTGGCAAGACATCAGCTGATCATTATCCAGTGTGGTACATGTGGAACCAAGCTCTAACAAGCTGACAAGTCAGAGGGAGAGAGCTCATTCTGCTTTTGCAAGATGGTATTTAGAAACATAAGACACCAACTTGGAACTATTCAAACCTCAACTTGCAGACTCCATCTCAAATAGACAAAAAGAACAATGGCAAGAGGCCTTGGAGTCTCCATAAAAATGCCCACCACTGTCATGATAACTCTGTGCTCTTGGCACTGAAATAGATGGTGACCAAAGAGACTTTGCTATTATCCTCTTTAAGCCAAAGGAGAATTTCAAAGCCGGAAATGGCAATGCACTCCCCTTGTGTACAAATAATTTATGTGGCTTTCTGTCCTTTTCCCACATCACCAGAGGTGACAAAGAGGGTTTTACCCTGACTCTCAGCTGAGCTCAGCCACTGGCCATGGTGGGGAGCTGGAGCCCTCCCTGTCATTAGAACTGTGCAGGCCAGGGATGGCCCTGCTCCTGTGGTAAAGAAACACAGCACCGGGGTCAACTGCCCACGCTGGATCCCTGCCCAGGCACCTGCCTGCGAGCTCATCAACTTGTTAAAGTACCAAGAAACAGCCAAGGGTTTGGCAAACAATTCTAACTGCAGTCGGAGATAAACACATCCTACACTTATCCAGGCCACCCCCACACGTGACTGAACAATGTACAGATGACTTGAAAGCCTGAAAGTTTCAATGACCACAGGATTTGGAAAAGATGCTACAGAATGGAAGAGAAGAGATGCATTTAAAAAATGAAAAAGCAAGCAGAACAGCTTGGGCATTGCTTTGGTAGTAAGTTTTTTTCTCTTTTCCTTTTTTGTTTACTTTTCTTTTTCCTTTTTTCCTATGTTTTCTATGAAATTTAAACTGGAAAGGTCTAACCTCTATTTCTCTAGATATTTATCACATGTCTACCCTGTCCACTGAAAAATTCTTGTCCTTCAGAAACAGAGTTCCAACATTGTTCAAAAAACAAGTGGGAAATGTCAGGCATGGCTGGAGGCCAAAATGGCAGGTTTCTGAACTGGTTAGGTTTCTGAACTGCCACTTCCCTTTCTGATACAACCAAAGCTACAGCAGATGCTGCTGTGCTGCAGGGGCATTTTTAGAAGGGGACCTTGGTGGAAGTGGTGCCAGCAGATGGCAATGGGATTTTGTCCAATGGCACACAGAACATGGGACAGGTGAGAAAGACAGTGGGATCAGTGAGTATTTGCACCTTACCAAGACAGGAGTTGCATTCCAGGAAGGAACTTCTCGTTCCACCATTTCAATGCCCACGATTCCCAAAGACCATATGTCCACTTTGGGGCCACATGGTTGACCTGTCACCACTTCAGGTGCCAGCCACCCAGCAGCGCCGGCCACGGAGCTCCGTCTGCCCTGCTCAGGGCTGAGCTGAGCAAAGAGGCCAAAGTCAGCTGTGGAGAAAACAGCAAACCATGAAAGCCAGCTCCAATTAGGAAACCAAGCAAAAGAATTCCCCACTCTCAGGCTAAGAATGTGCTGTTGGATCTCCTGGAGAACTGTCCATGCTCGATTTCCTTGGGGCTTTAGCCAAGGGAGTATGGAATTGGCCACTTCCAAAAAATCCCAGGTTTCTTAACGCTGCTCACAGCAGTGGACTTCATTCCCCTGAAGCTTTAGATTGTAGATCCCTCTGTCTGGAAGGGACACACACAGAGCAAGGCCACTCTTGACTGCTTGTGATTCCTTATACCTCTGTGCACATTCCAACTGTGCCCTCAGCTCGCAGCAGGGGTCCCTGCACTGCCACCAGCACCATTTTTGGGGAGCTGGCAGTCACTCCAAGCTGCCCCACACCCACATCTCTGGAACGCTGCACCTGACCAAGAATATACTGACCCAGCTTGACAGAACCGTCAGTTCTGAGAAGGATGTTGCTACTCTTCACATCTTGGTGGATGACGTGGTTTGAATGAAGAAAATCCAGTCCTTGCAGGCACTGAGAGAGAAAACAGAAAGAGGAGGGCAAAAATGAGTGATGTGATTTACTCACACAAGTAAGGAAACAAGGAATCTAAAAGATTCCCTCTCCAGGGGAATGGGGAGTATTGGCAGAACAGTAATGGCCACTGAGAGGAAGAGCTTGCTGCTCCAACACTTGCAGGGCAGGACCTTTCTGAGGAAAGGCACGTCAGCTTTTGAAAGAGCAACAGCACCTGTTGTTGTAGGCTGTCCCCTGCAAACCAGCCAGGGTGACTCCTGCTGCAGTGGACGTGCTTTTTCCATGCAGAGGACAAAGGAGGGGTTTTGAAAGGAAAAGTCCCTCCCTTTGGTGTTTAGTGGATCACTTTTGGGTGGGAGGCTGCATGGAAAAGATTTTCTTGCTGGCCTCAGAACAGGCTTGGAAGTATCACACCAGTCACTTTGTGGAAGCAAAGAGCATTTTTGGCTGCACTTCTATTCTTTTCAGCTGAGGACTATGAGAAATGAGTCTTTTTTCTTTGCTGGTCATTTCAAATCCTGCCACCAGCACCTTTGCTTTTACTGGCAAGGAATGCAGTGAAGACAGACTCCAGGCAAACATTTAGAGAGGCAAGGTGGAGAACAGCAAATACAAATACAAATACAAATACAAGAGACAGAGTGAGAATACTACAGCAGGAGATAAGAGTACTGGCACTGAGTACAGGGAGTGCAGGGGCACTGGCAGGCCTTTCACTTGAGATGCTTTTACTTGCCCATAGAATAGCAGCAACACAGAAACAAAGCTTGGCACAGGAAATCACTCCAGCTCTGAGTCCCTGTTTCCCAGACAATCCTGCCCAAGCCCTTGGAAACACAGATGGGATTGCTGACCTCCCGACTGATGGCTGCCATCTCATCTTCCGACAGGTAGACCTGGCTGATGACATCGCTCAGAGTGCCTCCATCCATGTACTCCATAACCAGGGACAGTTCCTCACTCACAAGGTAGCTGAAAGAGGGAAACAAGGGCATGGAGATGAATGTACATGGCTAGGTTGCTGTTTGGAAAACAAGGGTTGATTCTTCTTTTATGGTCCCTTTGAGACAAAGACAAAATAAAGGAAGAGACATTCCCTCTTCGCTGTGCATTGTTTGCCATCTGTGCAGTCTCAAGGAGAAAGGCACAGCTGCAAAAAGGAGATGTCTTAGATGAGCAGTAAGCAAAATGTGCAGTTTAGAAACAGCCCAGATAAAAAACGTGTCAGGCATGGTGTTTCTGGAAAAAAGCACCTAATCTTCCTGGCATGCATGGCAATGAAAACCAGTGGCAACAATCCAAGGGAAATCCTTGTTAGTTTACCTGGACAGAAGAAGACACTTGAAAAAAATCAAGCTCTAAAACAAAGTGGTGGCTGTGAATATAGAGATCATTGATTTAGTAAGACACGACTCATCCGGGTTTTTGAACAATTTTCAAATACCATGTGCCAGCGAAGACTCATGCAGACAAAATGCAATCTCTTCCCACCCACTGGAGATGAAAAGAGCAATAATAATTAGGCAATAATTACAGCTCTATTTTCTGCCAGTGACCAAAGTGGGATTTTAACTTGCATGTTTGCAATATGTGAACAAACATTCATGGGACAAAAGCACAACTCACCTGTCTAAACAGTTAACCAGGTTGGGATTTCTATTCACCTTCATGACCATGAGTTCGTTGACTTTTAATTCCTTCTTCCTCAGTCCTTGAAGCTGTATTTTCTTGATGGCCACCTAAAATGACATTGAAAATCAGTAACTTGAGAGGTTGGTGGCACGAGACCACAAGGCACATGGAGCGAGTGATTTTGCAATGACACAGCTCAGCTGTGCCAAACTGCCTTGTGATTAGGCACTGCAGTAATTAGGAACTGACATTCCAACAGCCCATTTCTCTGCTCCCTTGGGAGCCAGTTACAGGACACGTGGGGCCACTGACATTTTGCCTTGACCACTTGGTAACAGCAGTGTCTCAGTTATCACCCACAAACCTCTGACCACACTCTCTGCTGCTTGGTTTGGGATTCAGAAGAAGTAATCCATGCCTTAATACTCTGTGGATACATCTTGGGCTATGGGCAGGGCTTAGGGCTTTCAGGGACGCCTTGCAGATCTCTCCCTATGTGCAGTTCCCAAGTGCAGCACTGCAGGTGGCTAAGGAACTACAGTAACTTTGAGATGGATTTGCTGGCAGCCAGAAATGAGAATTCAGGACTCTGAAGCTGTAGCCCCAAAGAGCAGTGAGGTGCTCGAAGGCACCACCTTTGTTTTAGCAATGGAGAGCGAGTGAGCGCGTCCTTCTCTGAAAGGAACCGCTGCCCTCCGTGCCTTCCTTCCGGCAGCTGAGGAGGACAAAGTCCCAAATGTGTTCTGTGGGCTGGCACCAGTCTGTGCTTCTTGTGCCTTTTCAGCACAGCTCTGCCCAAAGCTCCAGCCACAGCTCACACCAGAGGGGAAAGCCCTCAAGTGCAGCAGAGTCTGCAGGGGCTGTTCACATTTACCTCTCCTCCTGTGGCACTGTCAAGTGCTCTATAAACATCTCCAAAACTCCTAGAAAAAAAACAGAAGCAGAGAAAGGAGAAGCCATTTAGACCTTGCAGTGAAAGCCAGCCCACACAGGAGATCTCTGCTGTAAATGCCTGCAGGACACTGGAAGCATGAAGATGTCTTTGACAATGCCTTCTGAGCACACCTAGAAATTCTGATCAGCACTGACAATCTAAGCCCAGTGCCTGAACAGATTTGCAGTTTGTCTGACTTCACACTTGATACCTATTCCACCAGCAAAACACCTGATGCATAGTTTTGTACCATTAACATTGCTTGGACTCACCCACTGCCAATATTTTCCAGTTCAATGTATTTTAGAATAGGACTTTCCATCTTCACCATTCTCCCTGAAGGAAACAAAATGCAAGATGTTCACTTTAAAGCAGAGATCCCACCTTCTAGGAGATACAAAAGGCAGCCCCACTGTCTGGAGCTCTGAGCCTCCCTTAGTGGACAGCTGGCTAACAACAACAGGAACAGCAACTGGAACACCAAGAAAAGAACAGCAGGCCCACAGCACAAGTGGCTGTCACAGAGACTGATTTCCAGCATCCTTTGAAGGGAGAAACCTCTTGACAGCAGGCACACAGGGAAGCACAGGGAGATACATTCAGAGGAGACTGAGACCAGAAGAGAATACCTACCTAGGCAAGTAAGTTTGTCATCTAGAAACATTAAGGAGAGCTGGAACTAACAGTGCCTTTGTTTTCTTAGGAATAAACACTGTGAGATTTAGAAAAGGTTTCCTACTTGCTAAGATTAAATGCACCTGGACATTTAGAATCAATTCCTCTGAACAGATGTCAAGTCCAGAACAGGAGGAATATTGCCCTGGGATGGGAAAGTGTTCCCATCTTTTCCACCTTGCAGCAGTTTGCCAGAAGAATGACTCTGCGTTTGTAAACCAGAGCAGCTCATGCTAGAACCAATCCCCACGGGGCTTTCAGCATCAGGACCCTCACCCTTTATGAGCAGGCTGAACCCAAAGATGCCCTTGCCCGTGCCCTGCGTGAAGAACCGCGCTGCTTCTCTTCACCCTGACAGCGCGGCTCAGTCGCTCCCACTGCACTCGCCCTCTCGGCACCGCACACGTCCCCATCTTCCCAACCCGGCACGGCGGGCACGGGCACAGAGGACAGCAGTGCTCCCCAGGTGTCCCTGTGACACAGAGAGCTGCCCAGAGGAGATGCTGACCCTCTTGTGAGCCCAGGCCATGCGAGGCAGAAGCCGGCCCAGAGCAGGGGCTGCTGCCTCAGGCAGCTCCGCGCTGCAGCAGCCGGGCAGCAGCGGGACCCTCCCAGCTAAGGAAGGCTCCAGCCTCTGCATTCCCACAGCCCTCAGGGGCAGGGCAGCGACCACAACAAGGCTGGCAAAGCCCCAGCATGAGCACTGACAGGCACTGATGGGAAGAAGCCAGAGTGAGCCTGAGCCCCAGACAAGCTGTTGCCCCCATTCAGGACACAACAGGATGGACTTTGAGATCAGCCATGCCGAGGCGCAGATCAGTGCCCTTTTTGTCCCAACAGGTAATGGCAGACACAGAATCCACTGGGCTCTCTTCTCAACCCTACCAGATCTTATCTGAGAGCACAGCACTGGCAGCTGTTAAGGGCAAGAAGCAGATTCATTGGGTTGTGCTGCAGAATCACAAAGGGCTTGATGTGTTTTCCTAGAGACTGATCTCAGCAGGGCTTCTGCCAGTGGCTGGGACTCAAGCAGTCACAGCCTTCTGCTGATCCAGGAACAATCCCTGCTTCTGCCTTTGGGAGAGAGAAGGGAAGCCCAGGCAAACTCCAGCCAGTCTAAGCTGCCCTCAGAGGTAGCAGGAACACCCAGAACTCTCTCTTGCTGCCTCGGAGCACTGCCAGCACTTCTATGACACTAAACTGAGCAGAACCCTTGGCTACAGCTGTGCTGACACGTGCACACAACTCACTGTCCCTCAGATAAGAAAGATAGCAGACGTACTCTGTTGCTCCAGGGAGTCACCCGCCATCTCCTGTTGCTGAGCAGCAGCTGGGTCAGCACGGGAGGTGAACCAAGGGCCTCAGGCTCCACTTCTTCAGCTGGGGAGCAAAGGCTCCTTGGGACGGCACTGCGGCTTCTGCAGCAGCTTCAGTGTCAGAGTCGGTGTAGATCTGAGACAAGAAATGAGTTGATGTCAGGAAGGTGTGGCAGAGATTGCCCTGAAATGCAAGAGAGATTGCCATTTGAAATGCAAGCCCTTAGGAAGCTGCTGTCAGCCACATGCAGAGCTCCTCAACTGGATTGCTTTGGATGTCCACTTGTGAAACCAAATGGTCAAAACCAAAGACTGGTTTTACTCGAGTTCATAGCCGGTTTCGTGTTCTGAAGGATGACTGCAGCAACGACAGCTCCACTTCTCCCAAAGACTCCTTTCCCCCTCCTAGCTCTGCAGATACATTTGCAGCTCCTCATTCTAATATTCTACCTCCTGCCATGAAATTCTCTTTTCCTGCACCTTCCTCGGGACGTGCTTATCCTGCAGCATCTCTGGGTGGGTCAGTTCCTGGGCCTCATGCCAGCCTCGGGGCTCTTGGTTGCCCGTCATTTGCTGGAACTCTCTGCAGGCTGCCAGGTAGGATGGTGACACTTCCACCTCAAGTCAAACAGAACAAAGCAGTCAGAGACTACAGCTTGTCCCCGTCAGCCAGGAGCCATCGACTGGGAAGAAAGTAAAGGACAGGAGCAGATCCGCAAGGGATACAGACAGCTTGTGGCTCGTATTCCAAATCTATGTGAGTGACCATGTTCACCTGCAAAAACATCTCAAGAAACAAGGCCACCTGGAAGAAGCCAGAAGGAGTTCATTCAGATGACTGCTGGCTAAATGGCCAGAGGAGTAATGCCACTGCCTAGAGCATCAGCTGAGATCCAGCAGAGCAGGAAGTGTCCCTGAGAGCAGCTCTGACAGAGGCCTCATCAGGATGGCACTCAGAGGCATCACCCACCCCTGCTGCTCTGCACTGGAAAGGCAAGGAGGGCAGAAACCACCCTTGGGTGACTGCAGTGCTGATTGCTATTTCCCTCACTTGCTTTTCTAGAGCCTTTGGCTCCTGAAGGAGGTGATTCATTTTCTCTTTGATGTTTTTAATTTTTTCGTCTAGCCTCGTCTTCCTTACCTTGATCCTAGCCTCAGTTTCCTGCAGCTGGGCCTCCAGCTGTTCAGCAATTTTCTGTAAACAACAATGGAAAGGACTCTCTTTCATGAGTGGAGTGGCTGCCATTCCTTCATTCACCTGTTTTTGTTGATTGCCCCTCTGCATAGGGAGATTCTTCTCCTCTTGGATGTCTTCATTCCTCCTCTTCGCTGCCATGATGGCACTCTGAGCTTCAGGCAGCTCTGCTTGTGGCTCTGCCTTGATGTTCTGTGCACACAAAAGCAGAGCAAGTGACTGAGAGCTGCCATCAGGCTCAGCTTTTCCCTCTTTTAGCCTCAAAACCACATTTATTCAGCCCCTTCTTTCTGCTTCCCTACCCAGCTCTGTTTCCACTGTAACCCTCCTGTCCCAGGGCTGATCTCTGCAGATTCCAAGGCTCTGTGCTTCCAGTGCCTGTGGGACTCCTGGCCTCCTCAGTCCCAAGAGCTCTGGTTTATGCCCCTCTTCCTGCCCTTCCCTCTGTGCCCTGGCCAGTCAGGCTCACCTGGCCATTCTCCTGTGGCTCTTCCACCTGCTGCCTGAGCTGCTCTTCCTGCTCTCGGGCAGGGAACAGCTCTCCCTGAGTCTGGCATGGCAGCTCAGATGAGGCAGTGTGCTCCTGCTCTTTCTCTAGAAGCACCTGCACAGAAAGCAAGAGAAGATGGGTTTCAGCTTCCCATACGCCCTTTGTGGGCCAAGACTCAAAGGCTGCTGGGCTCACACGTTCCCAGAGCACTGTGCTGCTGCTCTCCTGGGTCGTTCTCTGCCCGAGGGGAGGCACAGATTCCAAAGTGACCCTGGCCCTACAATCAGGTACCATCTGGGACTGAAGCTCCAGCAGCCTCTCAGGCAGCTGACAGGGAAGGGGTGGCATTTCTCAAGGGTCTGGTGAGGGCCTCCCTCTGCTTCCTCCGTGTCCTGTTTGTCTCTCAGTAGTGACTGACTCCCCGCCCTGTCCCACAGCTCCATCCTGGCTCTGCAGGGGCTTCCTGGGTGAGCTCACTCCTTGTGAGAGACACTTCTGGAGTTCACCTTCTCTTCGGGCCTGCACCAGCATTCCTCCCTCCTGACATCCACACTCTCGTTAGAAAACCGGGTCTTTCAGGAGATAAGGATGCACGCAAAGATCTCTGATGGAAGTCAGAGAACCTCTATGGCCACCGCAGTATATGGAGGAGGACCAAGGTGTTTCTTCTCCCTCTTTTGTCAACTGAGAATCCTGACCAGCAGTAACAGAGTTTCTCATAAGGCCCCATTAATGAATGCACTCACACAGCCCTGGGGATGCCAGTGAAGGAAACCATGTGTCATGTAATGCAAACCATGTGTCATGTATGAGCAAAGTCACCAGACCCCAGCTACAGCAGGGGATAGTTCCCTTAGGACATGCAAAAATTTAAAGGACAAATGAAGGCTTCAGGTCAGAAAAGGCTGGAGCAGGAAAGCTTTAGGGGAAAAAACAACCATCTCTGGAGGGGGAAACATCTCTGCCTGCTCAGGATCTGTCAGTGGAACATGTCACTACTCCTCTCCTGAAGGGATGGCTTTAGGTGAGCTTTGCATCTTCCACTGCTTTGGAGCAGAGCCAGAAAGATTCAAATAGATAGACAGACAGATCTCACTTTTATAATCTCTCTTTACTGTGCTGTGGTATTTACATTCTTTGAACACAGAGAGATATAATTCCCTCTCCTAGGTTTTTTTTAAGGGAAGGTAGTGAGAAACTTAGAGAAGAAGAGAAAACAATTATTATCTCTACTGGCTGTTCTTTTTGTTTAGTACATGTAGAATGTGTCACAGTGATTGTTTACTGAAAGTGATTTGTTAATTGGATTTTAGTGATAGTTGTTTAGCTTGATTAGCTAATTAGATAAAAGCTGTGTCATGACTTTCTGGAGACAGGCACGAGTTTTTCTTTAGTAGCTTTTTAGTATAGTATCTCTATAGTATAGTTTTAATACAGTACTAGTGTAATATAACATAGCTTAAGAAAGCATTTGTTTAACCTTCTAAATCATAGAGTCAATGCACATTATTCCCCACATGGGGGTCACCCTGAATCAATTCTGTCCTTTCTGTCGCTACACACATCAGCACTCGGCAGCAGTGCCCCAACCAGCAGCCATCCTGAACTTGCTCTCCTGTTGCTTCAGTAACCCACACTCTTGGGGAATCTGGAGCATGTAGGTCCTTATGGAATGCAACCAGACCCAGAGCATTGCACTGGGAACTGCACTCTTTGTGCATCTGTGCTCGGGCAAGTTCTTCTCTTGGACTCGCCCACACTGATGGTGCTGAAGTGGCTGGAGTCAGAAATGCAGCCCAGCCCCTCCCAGCTCCTCTAATCTCTGAGCACCAGCTGGAATGCCAGGGCATTGATTTCCTGCTCAATTCCCAAACACAACACACACTGATTCCCTGGGCTGCCAAAAGACACAGGAGTCATTAACCTGAAAGTGATGTGTTTCTGTCAGTGCTGGAAAAGGGGCAGGAAAGACTGAGAAAAAGCTCCCTGGAGAAGGAGAAATTATACAACGCTTCTCCTTCTAGCAAACAAACAAATAAACAAAATATGAAAGTGTTACCTACTCCAGTGTCTAAAGCACTTGGATGCAGTGAAGGGATGTTTGGCAGGGAAACAGCCCTCGTGCTGAGCATTGGCTCTATGGATCCAAGGCAGGGATCAATGGAAGTCTGCCTGAAGGTCCCTCATGAGCCCCCATTGTCCAGGCTAAAGCTCCCTCAGCCCCTCCTCCCTGGCCTTGTGCTGCACCCCTTGCCCAGCTCCCCTGTCCCTCTGTGCCCACGCTGCAGCCCCTCCATGACTTTCTGCTTCCCAGGGCCCACAGCTGCACACAGCACTCCAGCTGTGGCCGCAGCGCTGCCCAGCACAGGCCACGCTCCCTGCCCTGCTCCTGCTGCCCCACTGCTGCTGGCACAGCCACCGTGCCCTTGGCCTTCTGGGCCCCCTGGCCCCACGCTGCCTCATCTTCAGCTGCTCACGGCCGCCAGCCCTGCGTCCTTTGGGCCCACGCAGCTCCCCAGCCACAAAGGCGCCCATTGCACTTCAGATACAGCAGGCACCATTGCAAGATGGCCTTCCTGTTCTACAACGACATCTTCTAAGTAGATATCATAAAGTTTGATAAGAATAGAATTGTAAGGCGCTCTGACTAAATCAAAATGGTCTAACTCAACTGTACAGGAAATTGCTCTTAAGTAAATATTCCACTCTATCTGCCGTCAGCAAGCAAGGTTCTCTCTGCAAAACTGGATTTGTAGTTCTTCAAAGCTCTGAGATGGAAATTTTAAAATATCCACTTATGCCTTTGTTATTTTTGTTGCAGGCATGAAAATTGATTTTCTTTCAGCCTTCCTAGCTGGCCCTCTACACGCTATTGCTACTGGCCAAGCTCTCAACTTCCTCTACAATTCTTAAACACCAGGAACATGAAATGTTCCTTTCTCACTCACCTCAGGGTCAGCACTGCTGATTACACGCTTCAGGTGACCTGTAGTGGGCAGGGAAAATGAACCAGATGGTGTGTGAAAACTGCTTGGGCTGCTGAATCCAACAGAAAAGTCAACCCAAACAGAGAAGATTTCCCATTTTGTAACATCCCTCCAGGAGGTATATTTCATTCACACAGCCAGCAAGGAATCAGGACAGTATTCTTGCTTTTGCCTATACTTCAACCTGTTTAGCCAGTAAATGAATACAAACATGACCAAGAAAATCCAAATTGTTCTTTAACACTCAATGCTCCTGTTCTAGAAAACACATAAAACAGCTTTTTAAATCCACTCCTTGAGGTCGTTTTTTTGGTGTTTTTGTGTTTTTGGTTTTTTTTAATCAACTGCATGCACTAATTCTCTTTTATTTGCTGGAAATGCTTGCCCAGAAATGCTTCCCCAAAATCCCCCTGAGCTGTGGCAGACACTCACTGCTTTAGAGTTTGCATTTCCTTGCAAAGAGAATCACTAGTTAAGCACTTGGTAAAGGGTCAAGTTAGACAGTTAAATCCTTTCATGACAAAATTTAAACAGAAATAAGCTTTCCCTGAATTCTGGGAACAACTGCAGAGATTTTAAAAGGCATTCCAAGAAGGTCTGCCAGTCTGCATTTTCAAAGGTGTCTTGCTTGTCCCAGCAAACTGAGGAAATGGCAGACTCTGCTGCCACAGACTCTCCTGTGCAGGGAACGGAAGCCCTGCAGGTTCCCCTGCAAATGCTGCCCCTGTGGCTACAGACACCCCCTTCTTAGCTGAACCTCTTGACAGGAGCTTTACCAAAGCAGTGGCATCCTAATGCTCTTTCTGTTTCAAAATCAGAAACTCAGCCCCCAGGAAAGAGCAGGAAGACATACAAAAGCCAGGTTAGTTTACACCCTAACCAAGCAGAAGGGAAACCTCTACTTACGTGCAAAGTGCGTTATATAATAAATAGAAAAGGAAACGCCATAAGCAGCAAAAGCTGCTTTGGCAAGGTGGTGAATCATGCTATTAGTGTTGTGCAAGTTTGCCCCAACACTAAAAGAACAAGCCTCTTGTCAGTGGGCAGCTTCTCACTGACAAACACCCAGACCAGGAGTGGACTCCTGCTCTCAGCAGGCCTTGGGCTGCTCTGACACTCAGGCCTTCCGTGCACCAAGGCAACCTTCTGATGCCACTATGACAATGTGGCAACCATGGCCTGACATCACAAAGGGACAGCTCTGTGTTGGTCTGTGAGTTTATGAACAGCAATAACCAACCTTCCCTACAGCAAACACAAAAGAGCCTGGGAAGTTCTTCTCTGTCACAAAGCAGCACAAATTGCCTTCATGGGCCAAACCCTGTTGTTGAGGGGATCCAAGAGGAACTCCAAGAGTGTCTCAAGCACCTACAGCCTGTACCCCAGCTGAGCACTCAGATGGGACACAAGCAAAGGAAACCAGACCAAGACAATGGGCCACAGCATTGCACATGTGAGAAATGACTCTCACTTTTAACATTTTAAAGGTTTAGTAAACCTTAACAGAGGACTGAATAAGAAAAATTATGGCAATGGGAGTCTCTGTGACTAGCAGCCACCTGGTCATTTACAAAAAGGACGCTCTGCCTTTCATACTCTCAGCTCCTCCAAAAGTTTTGTCAGTCAACTCTTTCTCTGCTGTCCATTGGTGGAGATTACTTTCCTGCATCCTGACTGGAGGTCAGGTGTTGTTACACCCTGCCTGCTGGTCACAAGCCAGCCCTCCCCAAATGCCCTGACTACCAAGGCTATTACAAGGGGGACGGGAAAGAGGACTATGGGAGGATATATTACAATACCATCACTACACATTTGAACATCCACATAACATCTGCTTCATAATTGTCAGAGCCAACCATTGCATTACTCGTCTAGAACACACAGAGCCAGGAGAGAAGCCGCTGTTGGCATCACAGCTGAAATGCTTCCTAACAAATCTCCCCACATATTTGCACCTTTATTGGACATGCCCAGGGCTTCAGTGCTTGTACATCTCTGCCTTTCTTCCCCTTTGGCAGCAGTCGAACTGGCACCATCTGCCCGCCAGCAGCAGCTGCTCCCAGCTGGGAACGCCGCTGGCTGTGCTGATTTCCAGAGGCTTCTGTGTGCCAGGGGAAGCCAAGGCGGGAGCGGGTTGAACGGTGCTGGCGCTGCTGCTGCTCTGTGCCAGAGAGCCCCGGCTGCGCAGGGCACGGTGCCCACTGCACTGCGGGCTCCTTCTCCTGCCACAGCCGGGCACACCTGGCAACAAGGCATGACAACCTGTGGGCAAGCCAAGGGGTTTCTGGGGCTGCACTGCTCTGCACACACCCAGCACACCTGCAGCACAGAATTTTAACCCTCAAACAGGTAAACCAAAGGGAAACAGCTGGAAAAGATTTCATTTTAACCATTCTTTATGCTTTAATAGGAATGACTAAAATGAAAGTTTCCAAGCAGGGACAATCCACACTGCCAGCTCAGTGTGAGAAAAGAGGCATTACTTTATTTCAGTGCTGGGTGCGTGGGCAATCACTCCCCTGATGCACACCCACGTGTTAGTATCCATGGAACTAAGACATTACTTTCATTACTTTTATTCATTACTTTGCTCAAACTCACAGGCTAAACATTCTCACAAAGTATTTGACATGTTTAAATCCCTTCCCCAAAATTACTGACATTTAGAGTAGGGTTCTCTTGAGGGTCTCTGCTGGCCATGTGGTGAACATCCCATTCCTCCAATTGTCCTCCCACGGTTAGGAGCCTTCTTCTCCTTGAATGCATTGCAGCTACCTCCTCAGCAGGCCCACTGTCTTTATTCTCAAGGCTAAGACATCCACTTGCACACATTAAGCTCTGGTGTGAGGGAAGGTAGGACTAAGCACTGCCTGGTAGAGCTTAACAAATTCACAATTTGTTGCAGGTCAACACTTCCCCAACGTCTCTCGTTCCTTCTCTGGGAATCAAACACAAGCATTTTGTGATCCCTGAGCCCAAGGCCGCCTCCAACCCTCCTGTCACCCAGCAGCCCTTCTCTCCTCACAAACAGCAGGCCCAGCAGTGCCTTCCCTCACTGGCTCAGTCCCCAGCTGTGTCAGGAGTTCTCTGTCACACACTCCAGGACCATCCTGGACTGTTTGCTCTCCGCTGCACTCTGTTGCCAGCAGACATCCCCACCCTGTTCCATGCCCCTTGCAGAGCCCTGCACCTGCTGTCCATGGGCACCAGGAAGGGGAGGCACTCACGGCAGAGATGCACCAGCTGCCCTGGGCAGGAACCAAAACCCTCTGGCGGCACAGCTGCTGGCCTGGGTCTGGCACAGCCCTGCACGCCCCACTCCTCATGGGCTTTGGGCTGGAAATGCAATTGCACTTTCTGCCCCATGGAGAAACACCGGGGCTGCACAAACAACGGCCAGCAGGCCACATCCCAAAGGCACTGCACCATGGAGCTGAGAAGGAAGAAGACCCTTCCCCAATTCCTAACCACACCAAAACCACCATAATGGGGACTTTTAATCTTCTGAATGTAGAGTTGATTCACAGGTGACAAGGGAATCTTCCAATGGAGTTGAAGTTTGGTAGAGTTTTTATTCTGAGTCCTACTCAGACTGTTAGTCTGAAAATTTATTTGAAAATATTTTTAAAAGGCTGCACAGTCATATGGTTTTGTTCTAATACCAAGATGGCTAAATGAAATGTACTGGCATTTTAATTACAGCCAAACTGATTAGTCTGTAAAAGCTTTCCTGCAGAATAGCCACTAAACAAGAAATGAAAATCTGTGGACTGTTGACTTTGCAAATTTCTACTAAATTTATCAGACAATGAGGCATTTTTAGGTAGATCATAGAGCAAATTAATTCCTATGGATAACTTGATTTGGATAAACCTGTTGATTACAAATTAAAACTGCCAGCACGTACTAAGTGGAAATCTGAATACTCACTCCTATGAGCTCTGATGTATTAGATAGTCATTGTTAACAAAAATTAACATTCTGGCTGTTTTTTTTTTTACTTACAACCAGCTCTTCAACACTCTTTGTAACATCAGAAAGAGAATTTGTAGCAATGTGAACCATGGGTTGGTGGGGCATTGCAGAAGGCTCCTATGCCAGCACTAAATGTTCACATTTACCATGGCATCACTTCTTGCCTTTAATTCCAAGCTACAGCTCAGTTCCTGCAGTATAGATGCACACTTGTAGTCTGTATTTGCAGCTGGTTCTTACCTTCCTGTCCATAAAAATATCATGCTTGGATCTCAAATCAAAATAAAATGAGGAGAGAGTCAGGTTCTGGATAGGTATAGCAAAAACTAAGAGTTTTTTTGCAAATATGCTGGAAAGTTGTTTGTACATGCTGCAAAAACGGCCGATTAAAGACTTGCACTCTTACTTGCAAGCTGAGGTTTGCCTCTTCTTTCTGGACTGATTTCTTGAGGGCAGACACTGAATCTAATCAGTAAGAAAATCCAAACCACAGGAGCAGTTTGAAGAATATTGTAAATTATTCTGTCATGATGCTTTTTGCCTAAAAGTTTTGGCCATCATCTGATTGGAGTAATTAGAGGAGATGGAAGCCATCATACTGTGGCTGTGCACACAATTCCTTCCCAGGAGTAATCCATGAAGCAACGCTGACAAATCCACACCAGCAGCTGCTGTCACACAGCCATGAAGCAGAGAATTTGTATTTCTGCTACACTTGGACAGCTGAAGATGCCTCTGTTGAGCTAATTTTAGTGACTGCCCACCACAGATGAGACCTTGTGGTCAGTCTCCAACAAGTCAGGGCAGTTAATATTCTGCCTAGATGAAGTAAGTCTAGCAATACATAGACCATGGAGCCTGAGGAAAGCCAGCAGCTGTGGGAGATTTAATTTGTTTCTGTATCTTTCTTTTTAGTCATTAATTACAATCAATTATTTAAAGAATGGAAACTTTTGGCATACCATTGGCTGGAAGGTTGGTCAGTCTTCCATTCATGACTCCTCTGAAAGCATCACCGCTGTGTTTTTATCAGTAGCTCTTCCATCATCATGGCTCACACAGCATTTCCTGCAGCTCTTGCTGGAGTCAGGGAAAGGCACCAGGAGAAGGGGGAGGAAGCTGTGTGCAGAGACTGTGTCAGCTGAAGAGACATTTGTTCCTCTGATTTGGCTGAATGGCTGCAGGAACCTTGCTGGCACTGCTGGCGGGGTGGCCTTTGGCAGGGCTGGGCAGAGTTTGGGGCCCAGGATCCCTCCTCTTGGTGGGACACCAGGGTGAGCAGCCCCTGTCCCAGCCAGGAGCAGAGGTTCTGTGGCTCTGCCCTGGGCACAGGGACCTGCCACTGCCACGAGCTCCTGCCGTGGCTCCTCTGGGGCAGCTCCTGCTCTGCAGTGATGATGGGCGCAGCTGGGGGTGGCTGCAATGGAGGGTGGCTTCCAGTGGGCTCTGCTGGTCTGCCACACTGGAGCCAGCAGAGCTTCTGGAAGGAGTCTCCTCTTGTGAGCTGCTGGAGCTGGAGCTGGCACTGGCCACAGAGCCGCTGTGCTCATCCCTGACAGGCCCAGAGCACAGCAGCCTCTGGGCCTCCTTGCTGCACGATGGCACTGAGGAGGCCATGGAGCAGAGGTTCAGTGTGTGCGACTCAGCTTCCTGATAAACTGTGCTAAGAAAACCCTGCATCCCTCCTGCCAGATCTAAGACACTCCAAGAAATCTGTTGGCACATTGAGAACTCAGAATTGTTTGAATTTTGAACAATTGTCCTATGAGCGTTTTTGATGGTTTTTGTTATTTTGTGTTGATTCAGTTGATACTTCAGAAAAGCTTTCCTAATAATATAAAACAGGAGGAATTGTGGAGACAGCCTGCATGGCTGAATAAAACATCTGTGGAGATTATGCAAAGGTCCTTTTTGCTTCTTTACCCTGGACTGTGCTAGCAGCAATTCAGACTGCTACAGAGGAGAAGCTGCAGTACTGGCACCAAGAGTTTGGCAACTTGACCAGAGGCACAGAGGGAGTGCAGGATGCTGCTCTATGGATTCCTTAACCAGCCATCTCTGCTGCTGGCATATTCCCTCCAGCTTCTGCTGCGGCCAGGGCCACCTTTGGTCCAGTAGATGACATTGTTATTTGAAAAATTGGGCCCACTTCTTGGGCAGGAGGCCATGCACAGGCTCTGGCCCTGCAGCCCCCTGCTCAGCTGGGGACAGTGTTCCCTGTGGGGAAGATGGAGCAGCCATCACAGGGTCTGGGGGGCTGTTTTCAGCAAGGGGGTGTCAGGGTCCATCCTAGTGGACAGATGACCTGATGGTTCGTAGGAATGATCTCAGAGTGCAAAAACCAACACGGTACAAGGGGGTTTGCAGTGATAATCAAATAAAATATAGTTTTATTGAAATAACTACAGCAAAAATGCGATAGAGGGATTAAGGGAGAGAAAAAGATAGAGAAAGAGAGAGAGAGAGAGAGAGAGAGAGGGGATATAGCTACCAAGGCAGAGACGAAGTCCTTTGGTGCAGTCCAGCCGAGGGTCCGCCTGCTATGCTGGGGAGATCTCAAAGGCTCTAGCTAACTCTGAGGTTTTTATTACTGAAAATTGTGAGGGGGGGGAAACAGATACAGTAGGGAGCAGATGTAACAGGTAGTCCATGTTCTCAGCAGTAAATGAGCTTGATAGATGTAACAGGTAGTCTATGTTCTTAGCAGTAAGTGAGAGCCATTGTGTTCTCGGTCCAGTGGTCACAACCTGCAGGCAAACATCTCGCTTTGGTCGGCTTGCCTCCCCACACACATCCCCCGGGCTGGGGGTTTCAGTCCCAGTCCTTGGAAGGAGCAGAGGGGCCTTTTAGGAGTTTCATGTCTCAGTCCTTGGTGGGGAAGCGTCTTACATCTCAGTCTGTCTGTCACGGTGGTTGTAAAACAGGTGAGGGTCTTCTGTGGAAGACCACCTGAAACGCAGGAGAAGTCCAGCCCGGCTGAGAGCTGGGACAGCTTCCAGAGCTGGTATTGTTGCAAATGGAGCATGGTGCCCTCTTCTTAGCACACAGCAAACACACTTGTGTAAACAGTAGCTCTACACTGAGCTTTCAGGTCTCAGGGCCTGTGGCGTGTGACTTTTCTCCTTCAGAGCCAGATATAGATGGGGGGAGGGGGTCTTCTCTTCAGTGGTCTCCCAAGGACGATCGTGAGGCAGATGAGGGAAAATTCTGACAGACTCTCACAGGGGGCCAGGCTCTCTCCCTGCTGGGCTCTAGCAATTGTTTGGGGGAGCTGATGGCAAATTGTATATAGTCCTGTTCATCCTACTCAGAAAACCTGACAGCTTCTATCATTCTTCTGCGGAGTGGGCACGCTGGATTTCTCTTTGCCCACTGCAGGATGCAGCCCAGGCAGAACTGGTGGTGACAGGGCAGAGAAAAATTCACATCCTTCTTAGTGCCCTGGCAGATGGGGCAGCTCCATTCTGTCCCCATGGCCATGTCTGTCTGTCCCAGCAGCAGGGAAGAGCTGAGGACCATGAGCTGCTCTCATTTGCAATCTTGCTTGGCCAGAGCCCAAGCTCGAGGCACAGTGGTCCAGGCTCTGTCAGTGCCCAAACATAAGCAGAAAGGGAAGTTGTACCACAATCCATTCCTTGGTGAAGGAGGTCCATAGCAGCCTCAAGAGGCACCTCAGACACTCAGCAGTCAAGGCAGTAACATATGGACAGGACACAGATGGCAGTTCATGACTGGGAGAGCATTCGTAGGCATACCCAAGGACAAATTTCCCAGGAACTCTCCACAGCTCTGGGATCTGCCCATCAGCTCTGTCAGAAGCTTCAGCAGAACAACCAAAGTCCTAAAAAGCAGCTCCCAGACACTTTTCCTACCACCCTGCCTGAGTAGCCGGGTTGCTTGCTGCAAAACACTCTTTTTCTCCTCTTCCCCAATGCCCTGTGGACACTTGCGGCCAAAATAAAAAGCTCCTGGCCCTCTGTGTGATGTGATAATACAGTTTTTATATTTCCATGCTGGGATGAAAGAAAGCTGTGCTGTGGGTCAGGAGAGGCCAGGACCCACTTGGCCTTCCTGCAGGCTGAGGGGGTCCCAGCAGACATCCTGGTGCTTTTTGGGGAATGTGTGAGGGGGAGTGGAGGGGGTGACAGAGAGGCCGAGATCATAGATTGGAAACTCAGCTCCAGAGTGGCAGTGCAGACTCTCCCTGCTGAATGCCTGCTGGGGCTGGCAAAGAAGGAAAATGCCCCAATAACAGCCAGTGGCACTGTGTCTCAGGGACAGGTACAGGGAGGTGACAACAAACAGCAGCATGGCCCGGTCTCACAGCTTCTAGGAAGCAGTGACAGAGGGGCCTCATATGCCAGAGATTTCAGAAAGGCTGTCTTCTCAAATGGCCACTCTTAAACTCCTCTCTTTGCCTCTTGGGTTTGTGAATGCTTTTGACAGCCACAGCATCCTGGGGCAACGCATTCCATGATTTCATTAAGCACTCCTTGAAAAGCACCTCCCATTGTTCAACTGAGCTGCCAGTCTGGTCATTTCAGAGGGTGCTGCCTTGGTGGAGAGGAAAATCAAACTTCTGCCTTCCAGGGAGCTGAAGGAGAAGGGACTCTTCACCATCAAACACCTGGCTGGGTCCCATTCAGAGGTCCTGCTTTGTAGACTTGGTGAGGTTTGCTTGGCAGTTACCAGTGAGCTGAGAACATTGTTCTGAATTGTTCCCCATACTTCATACACAGTGTGTAGGGTAGGTATGTGCTTGTTCATCTCCCTGTGTGCTCAGAGTCTGCCTTCATTTCTGGTTTAGACCTGATATTTCTAATGTCTGTCAGCTGTCTGTAGGATCTGTGGGTACATGCAGCTGTATTTACTGGCAGGTCGGGTATCTGACACTCATCTTTGAGTGTGGAGCCTTTATAATGCAATGTGCAAATGCAAAAACTGAGACACTAATGATGTTATTTGCCAGAGTCCCAGTCTCTGCCCAAGCTGTAATTCAACACTGCAAATTATTCTGTAGACCTGAGCCTGTGTTTTCTGTTTCCTGGCATAGTGCTTCAGCTGCTGGTGTTGTTTTTTTGAACAGGAGCACCTGACTCTTTTATCTTTATGACTTTTTCCTTCATGATTTGAAAGCAGCTCTTTATTTATTTTCTAGTAAAAGGGCGTAAAAACAAAGATGTGGACATTTAAGAAGGGTTAAGTAGAACAGTTAATGAAATTTTTATTTACGCCTGCAGTAAGCAGGTCTGAAGCCAGAAATTGGTGCCAGAGTGAGTGCCTTTCTGTGCTTGTGGTCTCCTGCTCTTCCTGTCCTTGTATGTTCCTCTGGACACAGTGGGATGTGTTGTCATTTTCTGGGACTTCTGTTGAAGGCAACTGGTTTTCTTTCCAAGGTGATTCTTATGTTTCCCCTCATGGCTTCCCCAGGTGACCAACCTCCGTTCCAAGGTGTCCTGCTCTGCCATTGTCACTCTGGGAGAGCTCTCTGTGACCTTGAAGAAAGACATGGACTCTGAGGTGGATGAGGTCGCTCGGGTCCTTCTCCAGATGGTGTCCAACTCCCCAGAATTTGTTCAGAAAGCAGCCAGTCAGAGCCTGGGGATCATGGTGGAGGATGTGACTCCTGCACAAGCAATGACTGCTCTCATGGACATGGGAGTCAAGTAGGTTCTTCTTCTTTTAGTGATGTTCTTCACCTTTGTGTGTGTGGGAGGGAGAAGGGATGAGACAGAGAATGGGATTGCTGGGAGGGAAGGGTCCTGTATCCTGCATCTTCTGTGGACTCAGTGACTTCATTCTCCAACCAACCTCACTTCTTTCCTCTTGTCACCTATTTCTGCCCTCCTGCAGCCCATCAGTTCTCAGAATCACAGAAGTGTAGAATATGGGGAGTCGTTAGGGGCCTGTCAGGACCATTGAGTCCAGCTCCTGGCCTTGCCCAGAACAGCCCAAGGGTCACACCAAGTGCCTGAGATTGCTGTCCAAATGCTCCTTCAGCCCTGTCAGGCTTGGTGCTGTGACCACTGCCCTGGGGAGCCTGTTCCAGTGCCCAACGACCCTCTGGGTGAAAAACCCTTTTTCCTGATATCCAAACTAAAGCTCCTCTCACTCAGCTTCCTGCTGCTCCCTGGAGTTCTCCCAGTCTCTCAGATTTTCCTAGATGTGGTGATCAGTGGGGAAGGGAAAGTGCCTGCAAAGGCCAAGGATAGAGCCTTGTGCTTTTGTGGGCAGAGGGACAATTGCAATTGCAGCTGTGAGCAGTGTTTGGTATTTCACAGTGCTAACCACAGAGGCCCTGGGAAAACCGTGTCTCCTCATTATGCCACTAACTTGGGAAATGAGGAGGGTCCTTGCTGGGGCATGGAGCACATGGGGGACAATTTGCTGGGTGTGGCACAGCCTGCACAGCAGGTGCAGCTCCTGCCAAAGGAGTCTTGTATGACTGTCCTGGCCTTAGAGCTCTACTTTCTATTCAAACTGATGTTTCATGTTAGCCTTGAGATGATGAATCATTTTACAGGCACCTTTACAGGCTGACTGCCATGGGACAGTTGGAGCAAATGCTGCCTTAAATGTTGGTGCTGGGCCTGATAGTTCCCAAGAGACACTCTCCAGAACAGGACAGCCTGGCTAAACTGCCTGCCACCCTTTCCTCAGATTTGCAATAGGGTAAAACATTCAGATGGATCCATTGCCAAGCCCCACAGAAGAAACAGGCTGCATTGCTGGATATTCTGCAACTGCATAGCCCACAACGTGTTTTCCCTGCATTTGTTGTTTTCCAAAGTTCTGAAGATTTGGGGATACATGGGTGAAAAGAGCCTCAGTCCTGCTGCAGGTCTCTGTGGTGTGCATCTGCCCCTGCTCTCTCCATCACATTTCCTAGTCATGGCATGGGGCCCTGAAGCAACTCCAGATTGAGGACAAGGTGAAGGCAATCACGGCTCAGCCTCACACAGAGGTGAGGGGGGAGCTGGGCCAATCTCTGCCGGCAGGAAGGGTCTTGTGGCAGCCCAGAGAGGCTGTGCACATTGCCAGGGAACAGCTGTGCCCTGCATGTGCCCCTGCAATGAGCTGTGCTGCTGCCAGTGCCCCTGGAGCTGTGGGGCTGCTGAGCTGTGGGGCAGGCAGAGGAGCAGGAGGGTGTATGTGCAGCTGAGCCATTCCTGGGGAGCACAGGGCTCTGGGCTCCCTGCTGTCCCAGGGCACCCCAGAGGCCAGGCTGGGCCTGTGCCAGCTCTGGGCAAGTGGCTCAGGGTTTGCCCTGGCCTGCCTCAGTGTCTGCCAGCAGGAGCATGTTTCCCTGTGCAGCTGTTTGGACATTTCCAGGAAATGTGTCCCAGGAAATATGGAGCTTCAGATGCTTTAGGTTTGCATGGTGGCCTCTGTTTAACTTTGTGTCTCCGCTTTGCAGATCTGGCTGGTTACCGTCTTACCGAGAAGTTTTCTCCAGACACTTCCAATGTTCCCTCACCCACAAAGTCCTCGCCTCCCATCCAGAAGAGCTCTCTGTCCTCCAAGCTCAGGAAGAAGCTGCCGCCTGTATGGAGAGTGTTTGAAGAATAGGATTGATGCGTTAGGCTTGATAGTTACAGCTGTACATATGTTCTGATCTTTAGGTGTAGTTTTGAATTAATGTGTTTTGATTCTGTCTTTAAGTTTTGATTACATATTTTTAATTCTATATATTTAATTTTAATGATGAAAAAAAGTAAATGAATAAACAAAATTGAAAAAACCAAGAGGAGAATGTGAGACCAGGACCTGCCAGCCTAGAGATTATGGGAGTGCAGCTCACTCAATGTGCCAGTGTCTCACCACATCCTTTCCTCATTGGGCCTCTCCTCTTCCTCTTTGGCCATGGTTTCTTTGTGTCATTTGTGCTGCTCTTTGTTACTTAGCATTACAACAGAGTCACCTGTTGACCTGTTTGAGGGACAATGGATCCAAAAGATCCTGTCTAGTCAAAGGTTTTCTACCTAGGTGTGTTCTGTTCTCACCAAAGGCATGAGCAAAGAAACCAAGAGAAGTGTGCCCAAATCCCAAAGCTTTGCTCCTTTGCAACCTCCCACAGATCTGGCTCACAGGTGTCTTCAATCACAATTTCATAGGTAAGAAGAGGTCATGTATTTCACCGGGAAAAGATGCACTGCTTTGGCAAAGTCACCTGTATGTATATTTACCCAGGACAGCAGTGCAGCTGTGTTGTTTGCCCCTTGTTTGCAGAAGGATGAGTGCACTGGGAGGCCAATAACAAGTGACAAGGGTTCCTCCAATCTGCACTGCAGCCTGGGTGAGATTAAGCCCAGAGCTAGGGGATCATTTGTTCCCATGGACCAGTGCTTGCCAGTGGAATGAATTCCTGCACAGCTGGAAGAAGCAATTCTGGATTCAGCTCCAGCTCTTGGTGGGCTGCATGATCATTGACAATGCTGCCCTTCCAGAAATTATTCTGCAGTTTCCTTTCATAGTCATGTGAAGCTTTTAAACTTCACATTTCAATTTGCTTTGCCTTAGGGAAAAACACTTCTGGGCCCAGTACAAACTGAAACCTTTTGGCAGCAAAGTCCTCATGGTTGCCAGCTTCTGATGTTACACAATGTCACCTGGCCGCATGTGTTTGCTTAGCTCTGGGTCTAGTCCCAGCCTAGTAAAGCCCAGGCAGGGTGGAACGTTGCAGGGAAAATTGGTCCATGAGCTTATGGAGTTGCCATCAGCAGCAGAGTGAATGTGCCCTGTGGGGATTCCTCTGGAGACAAAATTAGGGACCTACCCCATGCCACAATATTCTCTTAGATCTTTCTAAAATATCCTAGAAAAGGCTGTGAAACTTCACATCTCCTTGCACACCCACTGTTTGGAGAGGGGCATTTTTGTCCCTCCTCAAAGTCATTGCTCTTGCACATGAGAAACATGAACATCCACCAACAGGAATGATGCACGGTCCCGCTGCTGCTGCTGCAGAGCACTGGGCAGTGCAGACATGGGTGTTACCAATATGAGCACTTAGTTAGCATTTCATGCTCCTTCAAGCTGTTCAGATCCCAGGGCTTTTTGTTTCAAAGCAGCCACTGCACCATCTCTAGGGAAGAACAGGAACTGGGAAACAGCAACTGCCAGCCTTGCAGGGGTGTGGGGGAAAACCTGAAGTGTCTGCATCAAAAGATGAATGGGAAGAGTGTAATTGCCAAAGCAAACGCTTTGTTAGGATAGCAGCACCAGTTCTTTACTGCATGCTTGCATGAAGATCATTTGGGATCTCCGTTTTGTGTCTCACGCAGAAAAGGAGCCCTTAATAATACCACACTACTTAAACCAGATTGGGATGCAGCTCTGTAGTGGTTCACAATGAAGCAGACTGCCTGCTGTGTCACTGCCAGCCCTGCTGAGCCTGCGAGGGACTGTAGTGTATCCCATGCCTGTTTTCCCTCCAAGCAGAGCTTGGTTTTCCTTATTAGTGTGGAGTAAATACAAGAGTAATAAAATGGACAATTAGACTGGCCACTTTGGAGGATATGCTCATGCTTTCGCATGTCAGTCCTGCACCTCATGCTCCCAATGCTTGTTACTCATCATTAATTATTTTAACAAAAAACTTTAGCTCTCATGTTATATCTGAATAAAACTGCATCAGATAATCAAGAATTCTGCTGTCAGGAACAAGACAAGAGCCTTCCGACACTCACTTGCAGCTGTCCTGGATTGCTGCAGGCCTTTGTGCAAAGCTGCAGCTGACAGAGTGTTTGGAGTTGGTTTGGGCCTGTATGAAAGATCTGTGGAGCAGTGTGCAGGGCTCTCCTGGCAGGAAACTGTTTGTCCAAGCCCAGGGACACGGTGCCGGCAGGAGCGGAGCGGCCCCGCTCCCAGCCCGAGAGTCTGTGAGCTGAGCCACGCCGGGGAGAAAAGGCAGCGAGGGGCTCCAGCCCAGCTGCTTCACTGCCCTGCCTGCCCCATGGAGCTCTGCTGTGGGAGAAAGCCGACGCCGGATGAGTCCCCGAGCTTCCATCAGCTGCTGGAACTGCTCCGTGACAGCTCCTGTTCTTCCGAGAGAGACCCCAGCGCCTTCTTGTAACGCGTGTCATGGGGGGATTCTGTTTGTTAATAAACTGTTGGGGGTTTTCCACTTTCATCTATTAGTAATAATTTCCTATTGCTGGAAAGGGGTTGTTGGAACCCTTTAGAGGAGACAACTTATTGCACGATATCCTGTTTGAAGTTGTTTGAGACTGTGTGAGACAGATGGCTTCACACAGGAGCATCCCCAAGGCTGCTGAGGGGAAGGCACAGAGGAAGACAAACCCAGTATTTCTGAGGGAAACTCCTTGACACCAAACCAACCTGAGCTGTCAAACAGCAGACCTGATGTTTCGAGACAGGGGCCACAGGGGAAACCTTTCAGTGTGTTTGGTCCAGGCTGGGTTATGCTCGAGGCAAAGGTGTGTCAGTGTGTTGGATAATACTCTTTTCCTGACCTAGAGATGGGGACACTGAGAGGTGTTTTAAAAACTTTTATTCCATTTTCAGTCTCATGAGAAGGGTGAGACAATACAGATGTTATAATTCACGCCATCACAATCAGAAGCCAACTACTTCCTAATTATAATACATTATAAGCGTTTCTTGGTCTATCAGCCTTTTTGCCATGCCATGTTGTAGATGCCTTAAAGCCAATTATTTGAAACTACTCCTCGTGGGTCCCACTACAATGCATCTTTCATAGCTCTGTTTTTCCAAAGTCTCATTTGCAAGGCCATCTTTAGAAACTTTTATCTAGCTCCATTTCTCTCTCAACAATATCTGTCCTATTCCATAGAAATTTTTAAGTTACCATTTCTTGTCTCAAGATTGAAATACATATTCATACTTTGTGGGCTTTCTATCAGGCTCTAGAAACTTTCTACAAATCCATTTCCCACATCAGTGCACTTGGCTCCTTCTCTCCTCATTGTGCCTGGCAAGCACAGGAGCCCAGAGCTCCTGCAGAACCCATCCCAGCACTCAGTGGGAGCAAACTTGTGTCCAGTCCTCGCCTGGAGCTGTGGTGCCCAGAATTCCACCACATTGGAATGAGGAACTGTTCCTGCTCTTTCAGAAGGAGCTAAGGAGCTTTGGCCTTCAGATCAATTGTCTGCAGGCTCCTGCAGTGCCTGGTGCTGCTCCCTTGCCAGAGGCACCCCAGGCCAGGGGGGCACATCTGGGCTGCTGTGTCTGCCTCTGGGGCTCCCTGTTCTGGGCAGTGAGGAGGAGCTGCAGAGGCTCTGCAGGACTGACAGGATGGGCTTTGGGGCTGGCAGGAGAAGCTGAGGGACCTGGGCTGCTGGAGCTTCTGAAGAGGAGGCCCAGGGCTCCTCCTGCAACTGCTCCAAGTATTCTTTCAGAGAATCCCAGAATCAGCAAGGGTGGAACAGGCCATGGAGATCATCAAGTCCAACCTGTGCCCTGACACCACCTTGGTTCCCCTGAGCCTCCTCTCCTCCAGGATAAGCAACCCCAGCTCTCTCAGCCACTCCCCACAGCTCTTGTGCTCCCGACCCCTCCTCAGCCTTGTTGCCCTTCTCTGGACACGCTCCAGCCCTTCCATGTCCTTCCTAAATTGGGGGCACCAGAACTACAAACAGCAATCGAGGTGCTGCCCAAGCAGTGCTGAGCACAGGGGAAGAATCCCTGCCCTGCCCCTGCTGGCCACACCATTCCTGATCCAGGCCAGGAGCCATTTGCCTTCTTGCCCACCTGGGCACACTGCTGGCTCATGTCCAGCCTGCTGTCCATCAGTCCCTGCAGGTCCCTTTCTGCTTGGCTGCTGTCCAGCCACTCTGGCACCTTGTTGAGGGAGGGATGCAGAGAGAGAACAGGTCCAGATCCAATCCATCCTGAAATGTGGTGTTTGCTGGCACTGCCAGTTCCCAGAATTTGATATTTCCCTATTCTGGCACAGCCCAAGTGCAGCAACTTGCTGGCAAAGAAAGTCAAAACCAAGCAAGGACCTGGTACCTACAGCAACCTGATGTCGGATTTGCTGACACCCCCAGTACCCAGATCAGGAATGTTTCAGATGCCTGCACAGTCTAATTCCAGTAATTTGTTAGCACAGAAAAAAGCATCTGGCGATTTCCCAGTGCCGGCACATTCCGCACCAAGATCTGGCATGCACTGGCACTGCCAGTGCCCACATCTGGCAATTTCCCTCTTCTGGCACAACCCATGTCCAGAATTTGCAGGCAAAGAAAGCTAAAACCTGGCAATTTCCCCTTGCCAGCACCGCCCAATCTGGAGTTTGTTGGCAGCAGGATCCCAAGAAAGATGGAAGAAGGAAAGAAAAGAGGAAGGCATCCAGACCCAGTCCTTCCTGGAGCCTGGAGCCTAAAATGGGCTGTTTGCTGGCACTGCCAGTGCCCAGATCTGGAAATGTCCCTATTCTGACACAGCCCAAGTGCAGCAATTTGCTGGCACAGAAACCCAAAATTTGGAAATTTGCAGGTTCTGGCACCAGCATCATCCAGCTCTGGTGTTTGCTGGGACCTCCAGTGCCCAGATTTGGAAATTTCCCGATGCCTTCACAGCCCAGGTCTAGCAATTTGGTTTTAGCTAGCTTAGGAAGAGAAGTTCCTCGGACTGTGGCTTTCCTTTTTCTTGGAACTATTTAAACCTGCTCTGGACTGAAAACCCAGACAAACACCGGCAGCAGCTCACACCTGTGGCCCACCAAGCTCTGGGACGCTGCATTCCAGCGCCAGAGGGACTTAGAAGAGACCGAGTGAGCCAACTACAACCCACAAAAAGAACTTTCTGAATTTGCCATCTCTTCACCACTGTCAGAGGTTTTATTTAATATTATTCATTTTTCATGTTTGTGAATACTTTACTTGTTAAATAAACTGGGGTTTTTTTCACTTTTCTCGAGGGAAGTCTTTTCCTGAACTAGTAGGGGGAGAGGCCACTTGAACTTGCTTTCTAGATGGACCCCTTTTGGAGATTTCCTCCCAAAATTTGCCCTAAGCCAGCACAAACAGTTACAATGAAAATTTCACCAGTGACATCATTTCCTGGTGGCAAATCTTGTGACAGAAAATTGACCCTATTCTCCATGAGAGATTCTTGGGAAGAGCAGACAGGAGAAGATTCCTGGAAAATTGAAACAGCTTTCCAGAAGTGAAATGAAAATGAAAGAAACAATCCAAGATGCTTTCCTCTATTTATTTCTATGCTCCCCTTTTCCATGTTGCACTACTTCTCCATCCCAGTAATTCCAGATGCACTGCACCTCTAAGATCGGTGACTTAGTGATTTTTAGCCACTAAAATACCATGAGCCACACACAGTTTTCCTTCCCCTGTTTTTACAGGAAAGCAACACTGGAGGTGTCAGTGCAGTGCTCGGGTCAGGTAGGAATCCTACCCCAAGGGAAGGCGGCCCGACAGTGTTTGACCCTCAGCAAGGACAATGCACAGCAGCGAGCGAGGGGATCGCAGTGCCAGTGCGCAGGAGTCAGGGCTCTGCATCTGGGCTCAGCGCTGCAAAGTTCCCGTGTTTGGACAGACGGAGGGGCTGTCCCCGGGGCGCGCGGGGCTCGAACGTGGGGCTCGTGGGGCGAGCAGGGAACGGACACGGGGACGAACGGCCCCGGTGCTTCAGTTGCAGCGGCGGCAGCGGCGGCGGCAGCAGCTGCGGCAGCAGAAGCGGCGGCAGCAGCAGCTGCGGCAGCAGAAGCGGCGGCAGCAGCAAAAGCAGATAGACTAGAAAAATCATTCTTTCTCTTTCTCTCGCTCTTTCTCTTTCTCTCCCTTTCCCGCTGTCGGGCACCCTTCTCTCGGGGTTCTGAGATGGAGTAAAGATCCATTCTGAATTAGGTGAAGTGCCTGGGAGAGGTGAGATGTCTGTAGGGCCAAAGCTGAAGGAAAGGCCGCATTCCAGAGACAGCAAGGAGACAGAGAAAGAAAAACAGAAAAGACCAAAAGGTCGATTTGCCCCCGACTTAGAAATTCCTTTGATAAAGAAGAACTGGTGCTAAATGTCACACGGAATGAATATGTATGAACTTATTGTGAAACTGTATGCATATGCATTTGGAAGGGGGATAAAAGAAGACTCGAGGTCTTCAGAGGTACACATGCCTTGTTGGGGGACTTGCGTCCGGCGCGCCATAAATAAACATACCGGGCTTTACAACTTTTATAAAGTTGTGAGGTTTCTTCTTTTCTCCGCAAAACATTATGTCGAGCCAAGGCGGGAGTTCTCTGTCCCCGCAGGGGCAGGGGGGATAGACGGACCTCCAAGGCGCGCCCTAGGATTTTTTCCTGGTGGGGCTCCGCTCGTCTCAACTTGCCACCTGTGAGGACAGACAAGGACCTGCTGGCCTGCGGAGGAAGATACGGTATGTACTGAGGGGCCCTGGGGGAGGGAAAGGAGAGCAAGGGAGTAAACCACCCAGAGACGTCTGGGTTCAGCTGATAGAGCAGCTGTATTAGAGACGGGGTTCATCGTTCTGATAGAGCAGAACCGCTAGAGGCTCTGGGGGTGAGCCGGGTGAACCCGTGTATGTGTGTTGGGGGTTCATAGTTCTGATAGAGCAGAACCGCTAGAGGCTCTAGGGGTGAGCCGGGTGAACCCGTGTATGCGTGTATTGGGGGTTCATAGTTCTGATAGAGCAGAACTGTTGAGCCCGTGTGTGCTTTGTTTGTGTGTGTGTGATGCTTGGACACTGTGTTACTGTATGGTTAATGTGTGCATTGTGTGGTCGGTGCACTGTGTTTCTAATCGTGCAAGTGTATAAGTGTATGATGTATAAAAGAGAATAAATCTACAGTGCGGGGGGGTCAGTACTACCTGTGTTTGAAGCAGCCGAGTGAGGCCTGAGGCGCCGGCTGCAGCAGGCTGTAGGGGCAGGGACAGAAGTGCCCCGCAGAGAAGCGAGTGGAAGAATGTCAGTGATGGTCTTTATCGTGTTTAAATGTAGTGATTTGTGTAGATCTGGTACATTTTAACCGTGAGTATGAGTATGAGCTCAGAAAGTTCCTTTGCCTTGGATGTTTGATTTTGATTGTGTCCAAGAAAATTGATGTGTGTAAATGCTGAATTATGGTATGCTGTGTTGTGTTGAGAAAAGCGAGCACTTTGAGAAATATGCCCTTTCCCAGTGATTTGTGTGGTGATTTTCTTCCGCTGTATTGTGGTAATTTGATTCTCAGATTGTATAGTAGTGTTTGTGGAGATTTTAAGATTTTGTTGCAACAAGAGTGGCATTTTACATAGGAGAACTATAGTACGGTGATTTATGCTTAATTACGATAGAGTTAAAGGAATTCCAAGAATTCCCCCCCTCACAGCAATTCAAGCCTTGGCTCTAGCGAATTTGAGATAAGGGGGGGGTGCGGGTGCGAGTGTTTGTGTCTGAGGGCATATCAGAGTTTCGGCTGTGACTAGCACAGCCTTTTTGCAAAGCAGTAAAACAAGTGTAAGTAGACACAGGGCTTAATTAGATTGTGCAAGAAGAGAACTAGAAAAGACTGATATTTTGTTTGATCAGAATATAGTGTCTATATCACGTTTTTGATTAGCATGCTGTGTGAAGTGACAGTGGCTGTCCCCTGGGCACAGGGACAGCTCTGGCTGCCCCGTCTCCCCAGGGAACACGGGAATGGCCTGTGAGCAAAAGCTGGATGTGCAGGTATTATTGCAGTGCAGTGTTTATGAGAAACACTGGTTTTGCTGTTCTAATAAGTGTCAGGGCACATGTAAATTAGAGGTTTCCGGTCAAGCGGATTCAGAACCTAAGGTCTTAGAGCTTGTGTGTGGGAACCACATCTGATACCTGCCACCTGGAGCTGTGTGTATAGGAGGAAAGTTGAGAAACTACTGTGAAGGTCTGTAAAAAGGTTTGAGTGGAAGCGAGATAGGGCAAGGAGAAATAAATAATGAGAACTGACCAGAGCAAAGAGGTTCCTAAATTAGCCCCTTTTGGAAGGGGCTCACTGGGAGAAGGCTGCCAGTAGGAGTAGCTCAGAAAATAAAAATATTTATAATACTTCATTGCTGTTAGTACTGTTTTAAAATAGGAGGATAAATGGGATAGAGTTTTGTATGCTGAAATGTCTTTGTGTTTTAAGAAATCACCCAGATTTCTTGAAAAGGGAAAACAAGGCAAAGAGAAAGCAAATCAAACATGTTGTTCAGCATGCAGCATAAGCTAGCAACGTATGAAATCAGGCAAGGATTATCATGCTGAAATGCAAAGCAATCACAGTTCGCAAAATGAGTACATATGATTTGCTAAAGGCTCCTCCCAAGGTAAGGGAGGAAGGGTAAAGATGACCTCCCCAAAAGGGAAGAATTTTTGTCGACACAAGGGTCATATATTCAGTTTTAAATAAAACTTTAGTGCCTGTGAAGAATGTTTATGTTGCAGTGTGGGGAACAACTGAACAACTGGCCAGTCTGAGAAGGCATCCTTGTGCAAACCTTTAAAGTAATATGTGTACTATGCGCACCTAAAAGCTTTTGTACAATTCGCTCAATTTGCTAAACATTCTCATATGAGTAAGGTTACTCTGGAGGCAAATGATATAAAGATGTTAGGCTTAACATTAACAGACACTGAAATTAAGAAAGACATTAGTAAGGAGATATTAGAATAAGTAAACAAGTGTTTTCAAGAGTATGGGCCTCTGCTGTACCAGGGAGAGTGAAAGATGCTCCCCCATGAGCATCAAGTTTAAGGAAAGAACACAACTAGTGAGAACTGAGTAGTACCCTCAAAAGGAAAATAAGGAAGGAATCAGCCCAATAACTGATAGTACTGGATTAAGGGCTGTCAATAAGATAACACAGAATTTATACCCTGTGGTAGCAAATCCATATACCTTACTGACTTGTTTAACACCTGAGCTAACCTGGTTCACTGTTTTAGGCCTAAGAGATGCCTTCTTTTGCCTCCCTATCCACGAAGCCAGCCAGGAAATTTTTGCATTCAAACTCAAGCTCACATAGTCCATGTGCCTGAAGGCTTCAAGATTCCCCACTCCGATTGGAGAACAGCTTGCAAAGACCCAGAGTCCCAGGAAGCTCCACAAGAGGAAAGGAGGCTGTTGCAGTACGTGGACGATCTTCTAGTAGCCACTCGGACGAGGGAAGCAAGAGAAGCCTGGACGGTAAGCCTTTTGAATTTCCTAGAACTCCAAGGATGCAGAGTCTCAAAGAAAAAGGCACGGGTAGTGAAACAGAAGGTAATCTGCCTGGGGTAAGAAGTGAGTGCTGAGCAGCAGACTTTAAGGCAGGGAAGCCGTATGCCAAACCCTGAAACCCCAGACCATGAAAGAACTCCGAACCCTCTTAGGCATGGCAGGGTGGTGCCAGCTGTGGGTTTATAATTATGGACTGTTCGCCAGACCCCTCTATGCTCTTATTGCCAATGGAAACTGAGATCTCCAGTGGACAAAAGATGCCACATGGGACTTTCGCCAGCTAGAGAGAGTGCCCTCGTGTTGGCTCCATCTTTGAAACTTCCAGATGTAAGTAAACCATTCTTTCTATTTTTCCATGCAAGGAATTGCCCAGGGAATATTGACTCAGGACTGGGGCCCATACTGAAGGGAAGTTGCTTATTTCTCTAAGCAACTAGATGCAACAGCCAAAGGATGGCTAGGTTGCCTCAGAGCTGTAGCAGCAGTCGTGCTGAATATTCAAGAGGCATGCAAGTTTACCCTGGGACAAAAATGACTGTGCTAGTGTCCCACACAGTGTCCACAGCACTGGAAGTAAAGGGTGGCCACTGGCTCTCACCACAGAGGTTTCTGAAATACCAGGCCATCATGGTAGAGCAAGACGATTTAGAGATAGTGGTGACTAATATTGTCAACTCAGCTTCTTTTCTCAGTGGACACCATAGTTGCCTAGAGACCACCGAAGCTACCTACTCCCGCCGCCCAGACTTAAGGGACACTCCTCCAGACGATGCAGAGACCTGGTTCACTGACAGGAAAGCGACATTGCAAAGTTCACGGTGACTACCTGCAGAGAGGTAATCGAGTCTGGACCCTTACCAACAGGTACCTCTGTGCAGAAGGCTGAGATAATTGCCCTGACCCGTGCCCTGGAAAGGGCAAAAGGGAGGAGAATAACCATCTACATAGACCCAAGGAATGCATTTGGAGTCATACATGCACATGGAGCCATCTGGAAAGAGAGGAGACTGCTAACCTCAGAAGGGAAGAAGAGACAATCCAGTTGCTGGAAGCAGTTCAGCTACCTGAAAAGGCATATTAAGGCACACTAGAGAGTGAGCTTAAAATTGGAGGAAAGAAATGAGCTGGCGGATGGAGAGGCAAAGAAAGCAGCAAAGGGTGAGGTACAGATTTTCCTCGAAGGTAAGCCATAATACAATAATACTAACCAAAAGAGACGTACAACTGCAAGGGGTGGGCTACCATTGAAAGAGAGCTAGTAATCCCCTCCCATTTTCGTGGTTACTAGTGAAGGAAGGGCACTAGAAAACACACTACGGCCTAACTACTTAGAAGCCTTTTATAGAGTGTGGCTCCTTTTCGAAATGACCAAGGCTGCCAGTGATACAGAGTGCATTGAAATGAAGTGTTGACTTTGAAGCAGTAATTTCCACGGGCTTTCTAGAACACACATCTGATTGAAAGAATCGTTGTATAGTTGTCAGGAATTTATATGCCACTATCACTCAGGTGAGCCGACAGTGTGATCCTTGCCTCCAGACTAACCCCAAAATACCCCCCGGCCAAAACTCGGTCAGACTGGGAGAGGCCATGGGCCTGTACGGCAGTGGCAAATTACCTTTTCAGAACTCCCAAGGAAAGGGGGGTATCAGTATTTACTGGTATTGATAGATACATTTTCAGGGTGGCCAGAAACATTCCCCACCAGAACTGTCAAAGCTCAAGAGGTGACCAGATTATTTTTATAAGGAATAATACCACACTTCAGAGTTCCAGCCACGATATCCTCAGATAAAGAATCACATTTCATTTCCAAAATAGTGCAACAGATTAGTAGCCATCTGGGCATAGATCAGGAACTTCACACCCCATACCACCCCTAATCAAGCGGCCAGGTGGAGAGAATGAATCATTTGATTAAGCAGCAAATCATAAGACTGGGGCAAGAAGTTAATCTACCCTAGCCCAAGCTCTTCCACTAGCACTATTGCAAATTCAAACTAAACTTTGAGCTAAAGGAATGCTGAGTCCTTTTGGAATGCCTTATAGAAGACCATATAGAACACAAAAGGAATGTCCAGAATGTCCACCTACATGGTGGCATTAAGCAAACAGCTCAGAGTAATTGAGAAACATGTGGCTGGAACTCGGAGCAGGGAGTTAGATAGCCTGGGGATGATGTATATGTTAAGTCTCTTACAGAGAAGACTTCGGAACCACAGTGGGACAGACCACTGCAAGTACTTCTCACCACCTTCACTGCAATCAAAATCAAGGAGCAGGATGCCTGGATTCATCACTCTCGGGTGAAGAACGCCCAGAAACCCCTTAAGGAGTGACGCCAGGAAACAATGAACTGAGATTAAAACTTACTCGGGCAAAATGAGTACATTGCGGTCGGGAGTAGCTCATATTTTAGTTTGTAGAATTGTTTTGTGTGTAATCATAACTGAAGTTTTAGAACTTGAGAATACCTCTGTTCAAAGTAATGCTAAATGGTCTTGGTCCCTGGCATTTAATCAGTATACTGGATCCATAGGAAAACCTTCTGAGATAAAAGATTTAAACATATCTACTGTAGTAATCCACGAGAATCAGGTATGAGGAGCAAGAATGGCAGGAACAGGAACTGTGGACACTTCAAGGAATCAGAAGAGAAGAAATCAAAGTAGGGTGCCAAGTCATCAATAGGGTAGCTTATGAGAGACCAGATGTAATTAGTGTCTGAACCTCCCCTGGTGTATATGAACACCAGAAGTCTGTGATAACCTAAGTGAATCAGACTGTTGGTGTAATTTCACCTTGATACAGCCTGTAGAAGTGACCAGCCTTTGAGCTCGAATTACTATCGACTTTCATTTGAATTCAAAGTGGACACTGCACTTTTTACCACGGCAGGGCCTTATACACCCCATACTAGTTCAGACTCTCAATGGCTGGTAAAGGGTGCTGAACTGCAGGTGGTGAATTAACCGAGGCAAGGAGGGTGATTTTCTTTATTTATAGCTATCCCTTTTCCTACTGAGATCTGGATCAGTGACTGTCCCAGTCTGAGGCGGTTGGATTCTGCTTAAAAGAGGTAGAGAGAGACCCCCCTCAGAGCTCAGCAGCAGGCTGTAGGATTTTGAGCATCACTTTTGTGCTGAGTGTTTCAAGTAGCAGAAACCTGATCTCAGTTTCTTCTGAGGCACTGCAATGAATTTAGGCTCTTCTCTCAGACTTCCCATTCATTATTTACTTGAGGCTTGGACCTGAAGCTAGGGGCAAGGTGGGTGAGGTTTTGTAGACCAGGAGAGACATTCCTGCTTGCCACACATCTGGGAAATAAGGTGCTTTGGAGGGGGAAGGAGATTCCCTGAGGTCTCTACATTTCAGAACAAACATCTGCCTCAGATATGACCTAAACCTCTGTCAGATACACTTGTGAAGTGTGTCTGAATTTGCAGTGTGAGCCCAGCACATCCCTCTGGCAGAGAGGGATGATCATAAACAGAAAGCAGTTCCTGTTCCCCATAACAAACATCTAACTGGCATATTAGGGACAAGATTAGGAGTTTTCAATGGAATTGATTCAGAAATACTGGTGAATAAACTGGCCACTGCAGCAGGTGGCCTAACAAAATTGAAGCAGCCTTTATAGTCATCTCTATTGGCATTAGGAACTAGCCAGTGACAGATTTCAAAAGTACTGCCAAAGTAAGGAAGTATGAAAAGGCCGGGGACCAAGACCACAAGCTGATAGTAGAAGCACTTAGTATAGTTCAAGATAATGTGTCTTTAGCTTTCAGTTGTATACAAGCACAGTTATGGATACAAGCAACAGCAGCTCTGATCATATGGGAAAGGGGTGAACGTAATTTTCCAGCTGAAATTCAAGAAATTGTGTTGGATAATGCAATTGATTTTGAAAGGAACTTTCAATCCTGGCAGACTATGGTGAATTTCTGGCTGCCCCGTCTCCCCAGGGCCCCTCAGTACACACCGTATCTTCCTCCGCAGGCCAGCAGGTCCTTGTCTGTCCCCGCATGTGGCAAGTTGAGACAAGCGGAGCCCCACCAGGAAAAAGTCCTAGGGCGCGCCTTGGAGGTCCGTCTATCCCCCCTGCCCCTGCGGGGACAGAGAACTCCCTACCTGGCTTGCCATAATGTTTTGCGGAGAAAAGAAGAAACCTCACAACTTTATAAAAGTTGTAAAGCCCGGCATGCTTTTATTATGACGCGCGCCGGACGCAAGTCCCCCAACAAGGCCTGCGTACCTCTGAAGACCTCGAGTCTTCTTTTATCCCCCTTCCAAATGCATATGCATACAGTTTCACAATAAGTTCATACATATTCATTCTGCGTGACATTTAGCACCAGTTCTTCTTTATCAAAGGAATTTCTAAGTCGGGGGCAAATCGACCTTGTGGTCTTTTCTGTTTTTCTTTCTCTGTCTCCTTGCTGTCTCGGCATGCGAGTTCTTCCTTCAGCTTTGGCCTCACAGACTTTTCATCTTTCTTAGACACTTCACCTAATTCAGAATGGATCTTTACTTTGTCTCACTGGGGGATACTGGGAGGGGACTGGGAGATACTGGGAGGGAACTAGGAGGGAACTGGGATAAACTGGGAGGGGATTGGGATGGACTGGGAGGGAACGGGGACAGACTGGAGAGATACTGGGAGGGACTGGGGGGAACTAGGAATGGATGAAGGGGGAACTGGAGGGACAAACTGGGAGGGACTGGGAGGGGATTGAGGGATACTGGGAGGAGATTATGACAAACTGGGAGGGACTGGGAGGGGACTGGCAGATACTGGTTTATACTGGGAGGGACTGGGAGGGACTGGGGATGCACTGGGAGGGAATTGAGGGATACTGGGAGGAGGGAATGGGACAGACTGGGACAAACTGGGGGATACTGGGAGGGAACTGGGAAAAACCGGGAGGGACTGGGGGGAACTGGGAAGGGATTGGGACAAACTGGGGGGGACAGGAGGGGAACTGGGATGAACTGGGAGGGACTGGGAGGGAACTGGGTTATACTGGGAGTGACTGGGTTATACTGGGTGGGGACTGGGGCCGGGGGAGTCACTGGGATTCCTGAGCAGGGCGGGACTGGAACAAACTGGGACAAACTGGTACAAACTGGGGGGGACGGGGATAGACTGGGAGTTACTGGGATGGACTGGACAGCACTGGGGGGGTTACTGGGAATTACTGGGATGAACTGGAGAGTTACTGGGAGATACTGGGATGGACTGGGAGTTACTGGGATGAACTGGGAGTTACTGGGAGTTACTGGGGGGTTACTGGGATGAACTGGGATGAACTGGGGCCCCACGCACCTTCCCAGAGCAGCCGCTGGAACTGGAAATGGACGGGGAAACTGGGAGGGGGCGGGGCCAATGGAGGGGGCAGGGCCAAGAAAAGAAGGGGCGTGGTCATAGAAGGGGCGGAGGCAGAGCTGAGGAGGGGCCGGGGAGGGACTGGGACAAACTGGGGCATACTGGGATGGACTGGGAGGGACTGGGACATACTGGGAGGGGACTGGGGCAAACTCGGACATACTGGAAGTGATACTGGGATGAACTGGGAGGGACTGGGAGCGACTGGGAGTGATACTGGGATGGACTGGTCTGTACTGGGATGTACTGGGAGTGATCAAAGAATGGACTGGGAGGGCCTGGAAGGGCATGGGGGCTGTACTGGGACAGATTGGGATGAACTGGGACAGACTGGGATCGACTGGGAGATACTGGGAGGCACTGGGGCAAACTGGGATGTACTGGGAGCGATACTGGGATGGACTGAGATGAACTGGGAGGGACTGGGAGGCACTGGAGGGTTAAAGGGCCTGTTCCCGCCTCCGCCTCCGCCGCCTGCCATTGGCTGACTCTCCCGCCCGTCACTTGCTGAGACTAATCAGTGCCTGGGAACACGACACTGGGGCGGGGCCTGGATGCGGTGCCATTTTAGAAACTTTTAGCCTTCAACTCCCATCATGCACCGCGGCCCTATAGACGCCTAATGGAGCCTGGCCTACAGCTCCCGTCATGCACCGCGGCCCAATAGACCCTAATGGAGCCGAGCCTACAGCTCCCGTCATGCCCCGCGGCCTAATAGACCCTAATGCAGCCGGGCCTACATCTCCCGTCATGCCCCGCGCTCCATAGAGCCCCCTTATACACAGGCCTCCAACTCCCATCATGCCCCGTCTCCATAGAGCTCATTATATCCGCGCCTCCAACTCCCATCATCCCTCACGCCCTATAGATCCCTATAATACCCGCGCCTACATCTCCCTCATGCCCCACGCCCCATTGAGCCCTATTATACCCGTGCCTACATCTCCATTATATCCGCGCCTCCAACTCCCATCATCCCCGTGCCCCACAGATCCCCATTATATCCGCGCCTCCAACTCCCATCACCCCCCGCGCCCCACAGATCGCCGTTAATTCCCTCCCACACCCCAAAAACCCCCAAAACAATGAAAAAAACCCAAATTTCTTTGACCAGCAACACTCAGACACCTCTGAGCTCCCAAATCCTTTAATATTCGCAATTTCCCCCTGTTTAACCCCTCCCTCCCGTTGAGTTCAGCTCAGCGCGTTTGACTGAACTCCATCTCCTCCACCGGGGGTTTTCGGGGGGATTTGGGGGTTTTTGGGGGTTTTTGGGGTCCCTCAGAGCAGGGCCCAGCCCCGCTGGGTGGGCAGGACCCCGAATCTCCGTTTCAGGGCCAGGCGGTGCCGCGAGAATTTGTCATCGGGGGAGAAGCGGGCGGGGTGGGCCGAGCGTGTGGAGAGCCCGGCCGGGGACACTTTCTGAGGGGAAAATTACACAGAATCCTATAAAATCCCACAAAATCCCACAAATTATCCCAAATCCCCCCTCAGGACAAGCAAACTCCCCCAAAATCCCCCCAAAATCCTTAAAATTCCGCCCCCCCCAAATTCCTCTCTTTAGGACACCCGAAATTTCCCGCCAAATTCCCCCCTCAAGACACCCCAAAATTCCTCCAAAATCCCAAAACTGCCACCTCAGGACACTCAAAATCCCACAAATTCCCCCCAAAATTCCCCAACTTCCCCCTCAGGATCCCCAAAATCCCCCAAATCCCCCAAATCCCGCCAAAAATCCTCCAAATTCCCCCAAAGTCGCCCAGATTCCCCCATCAGAGTCCCCCCCGAAATCCTCCCCTCAAATTCCCCCCAGAATCCCCAAATTTCCCCTCAGGACGCCCAAAACCTCCCAAAATGCCCCAAATTTCCCCCAAATTCCCCAATTTCCTCAAAATCTTCCAAATTTCCCCCTCATGATCCCCCAAATTGCCCCAAAATCCACAAATTCCCCCTCAGGACACCCAAAATGCCCCAAATTCCCCCCAAATCCTCCAAATTTTCCCCCAAATGCTCCAAATTTCCCCAATTATCCCCTCAGGACTCCCAAATTCCCCCAAAATTCTCCAAAATAACCCAAATTCCCCCTCAGGACAACAAAAATCTCCCAAATTCCCCCAAAATCCACAAATTCCTCCCTCAGGAAACCAAAACTCCCCCAAAATGCCCCCAAATTCCCCCTCAGGATGCCCCAAATTTTCCAAATTCCCCCAAATCCCTCAAAATCCCCCAAATCCTCTAAATTCCTTCAAATTCCCCCTCAGGACATCAAAAACCCTCCAAAATCCCCCAGATTCTCCCCCAAATTCCTCCAAAAATTCCCCAAATTCCCCCTCAGTGCACCCAAAATCGACAAAAATCTCCCCAAAATTCCTCCAAATTCCCCTCTAAGGACACCTAAAATCCCCCAAATTCCCCCCTCAGGATCCCCCCAATTGCCCCAAAATCCACAAACTGCCCCTCAGGACACCCAAAATCCCACAAATTCCCCCAAAATGCCCCAAATTCCTCAGGAAACCAAAAATTCCCCAGATTTCCCCCAAATTGCCTTGAAAATCCGTGCTCAGGACACCCAAAATGTCTCAATTTCCCCCAAAATCCCCAAATTCCCCCCTCTGGACATCCAAAACCCCCAAAATGCCTCAAAAATCCCCCAAATTCCCTCCAAAATCCTTTGAATTCCCCCAAAATTCCCCAAATTTCCCCTTCAGGGCACTCAACTTCCGCCAAGTTCCTTCCCCCAAATTCCCTCAAAATCCCCCCTCAGGACACCCAAAATCCTCCACATTTCCCCAAAATCCCCCAATTTCCACAAATTCCCCCCTCAGGACACCCAAATCCTCCAGAATCCCCCAAAATTCTCTCTCAGAACACCCAAATTCTGCCAAATTCCTCCAAAGTCCCCCTCAGAACACCCCAAATCCCCCAAAATGCCCCAAATTTCCCCCTCAGGGCACCCAAAATCCTCCAAATTCCCCCAAATTCCCCTCAGGACATTGAAAATCCTCAAAATTCCTCCAAAGTCCCCCAAATTTTGCCTTAGGACACCCAAAATTTCCCCAAAATGCCCACACAAACTCACCAAAAATCCCCTAAATTTTCCCCTCAGAAAACCCAAAATCCCCTAAATCCTCCAAATTGCCTCTCAGGACACCCAAATTCCCCAAAAATTCCCCAAATTCCCCCCTTGGGGCACCCAAAATTCCCCAAATTCCCCAAATTTTTGACCCCAAACTTTCCCTTCCTTGACACAAATTCTCCTTTTTTAGTCCCCAATTTCCCTTTTTGGCCCCAAATTCCCCCTTTTTAGTCCAATTTTTCCCTTTTTTAGACTAAAATTCCCCTTTTTTAGATCCAGACTTCCTACCTGAGCACCCAAATTCCCCTTTTAGACCCAAATTCTCCTTTTTTGGTACAAATTTCCCTCTTTTGGACCCAAATTCTCCCATTTTCAGCCCAAATTCTCCATTCTTGGCCCCAAATCCTCCATTTTTTGAACCCAAATTTCTCTTTTTAGTCCCAAATTTCAATTTTTTAGACCCAAATCCCCCCCCCTTTTTTTTTTTTGTTACAAATTTGTCATTTTTGGACCCAAAACAATTTATTCCAGTTGGTGGGAGAACCTGGAGATTTTAAAAAAGGATTTATGGGAAAGAGTAGTTTTCCTCACTGTGTGTATACTTGGAGGATTGCTCTTTTTGCTGTGCTTGTTTATCTGTTTCACTAAAACAGCATTTGCTGTGCAGACCAACCTAAAGAAACCAAGGAAAGTGACCAAGTTAAGTAACCATGATTACCAAAGTACACAAGAAATTTACAGTCGATTCAAGAAATTAAATATGAAACCCATGAATCAAAAATTATAAGTTGATGCGACCTTAAAATTTAGGCTCGATCAAAGAGAAAGAGGAGGGACTGTTATGAACAAAAATTCTGTTGATTTTTTCTGTGAGAAAAAGGTTACCACTGTTGCTGCTGGGGTTCTGCCTGTGTTATGGTAGTTACGGGTCGCTGTTGTTAATGGTTGTTTTTGTATCAGTGAAAGCCCTGGCTGGGGTGAGGTAATGGCCCTGTTCTGAGACAGTGAAGGGTGGGGACCTCCCGAACAGCGAGGAGAAGAGACTTTGCGGGGGAGGGATGTGCAAAATACTCCAAGGACCAGCATGCTGTGTGGGACTCCTGCTCCGAATGCACTGAGAAAACCCCAAAACAACGAGCCAGCTAAGAGTTGAGAGACTGGAGTGATGTCTGGACGAGAGGAGCAGAGTGCTGGGCCTGCAGAGATGCTGAAAACCTTCGTTGTTCCTCACCCTGCGTTCGAGAGCCCCCGGGCCGGGTCTGGGAGGAAGTGAGACTGAGACCAATCCAACATCGGAGGGTGTTGATGCCCTAAAGGCTCCCACGAGGACCGGACCCCCAGCTCTGCCCCTGGTGGACAAAGCTGCGCATGTCGTCTTCCTCCTCTGAGTCGCCCTGGGAGAGACGACGGGGACTGCAGCCCCGCCGAGCCGCCCAATCCTGAGCTGATCACTTTTAATAAAGGCATTAAAAAGGAGAAGAAGTCTCCTGGCCCTGTTTATTTCAAGCTGCACAAAGTTCCTTGGCAAGAGTCACTCTGCTCCTGAGGGGACATTTTAGGCACACCAAGGCAACAAAGCAACAACAAAACCAAACCAAATCCAGGCAACAAAACCAGAAATGAACCGAGAACAGTCCCTGTGTGTGTGAGAGACACAGGGACAGTGAGGGCAAGGATAAAAGGAATATGGCCTGAAAGCTTAACAGAGCTCAAACTTAACAGGACTTATCTCATACCTTAATTTTAACTGATACAGTCAACTGCACAATTTAGCAAAAGAACAGCACTTAACAGTATTTAACCTAACTTAAAACCTATGTTAGAAATTTAACAGAGGAATAAAACTTAACAATATTCAACTTAGCTTATAAGCTATATTTAACATATGTAGCAAAGGAACAACTCTTAGAAGCATTTGACTTAGCTTAGACCTCATGACTTAACCTCACTTACAGGCCTGACTGACTCAGCTATCCAAGGCACTCAAGCCCCTCAGAGAGCAGCATTTCTGCCACATTTCCCCAGCACAGGCACTCCTGTGTGCACACAGACACAAAGAGTCAGTGCAAGGCACCTGTGAGCAATTCCCCTGAGGGCAGGCAATGCTCCTTGTGGATCCTTTGGCATCTCCCCAGCGGAAGAAGGGTCGAGCTGGAGGAGTGGGGGGATCGGCCCAGGCTCCATCATTGTTCGGGATCCCCGAGTGCAGCAAACGGGAGAGTTCCCAGCTGGGAGAGGCCCCACTCAGAGGGAGTCGCTGGCCCAGGAGAGCTCCAAGGGCTCCTTTTGGAGCGCTGTGTGCAGGGCCCCAAGAGAGGGGCTTCAGTCCCAGCAATGGCTCGTCCTGGCCGCACTTGGCATCAACAGCTTTCTTTGGCAGTGTGAGAACAGGGATGTTGTACCTCTGAGGGAACAAACACAGTTCCCAGGGCTGCTGCTAAGGAACCAGGAGCTGGTTGGGCAGCAGCAGTGCCTGGAGCAGACAGTGTTTGTGATGAGCTGCAGAGGAGCCCAGGGGCTGCTGGCCAAGGCCTAGGCCCAGGGAACATTTCTCATTTGGCAGGGTGGTCTTAGAAGGGGAGGGGCGAATGCAGCAGCACAGGGCCCATGGAACCAAGGGATCATTGTGACTCCGTGGGGCCCTGTGAGACCAAGGGACCATTATGACACTGTGGGACCTCATGGAATCATGGAGACCACTCCATGACATTGCTGAGCCTCATGGAACCAAGGGGACTGTCCTGACACTGTGTGGCTCCATGAAATGTGGGGTTCATTGTGACACTGAGAGGCTCCATCAAACCAAGGGTCCATTGTGACACTGCAAGACTCTACAGAGCCAAGGTCCAAACTGTGACATTGCAGGGCCTCATGGAACCGTGGAGAGGCCATTAGGACACTTCACAGCCTCATGGAATGAAGGAGACCATTGTGTCACTGTGAGGCCTTATGGAACCAGTGAGACCACTGGGACCCTGGAGGTCGCCACAGAACCAAGAGGACCATTGTGATACTGTGGGGCCTCATGAAACCAAGAGGCCTTTGTGACACTGCAGGGCTGCATGGAACCAAAGGTCCAGTGTGACATTGCAGGCCCTCATGTCATCAATGGTCCATTGTGACACTGTGGAGCCAAAGGAGACCATTGTGACACTGCAAACGCCCAGGGTACAAAGGTCCATTCTGACATTGCAGGCCTCGTGGAACAGAGAAGTCACGTGACATTGTGGGGCCTGGGGACCCATGGAGACCATTGTGACACTGCAAGGCCTCATGGAATCAGTGGGACCATTGTGACACTGCAAGGCCTCATGGAATCAGCGGGGCCATTGTGAGACTTCAGGGCCTTGTGGAGCCGAGGGGACATTGTGACACTGCTGGACCCCATGGAAACAAGACAGCAGTATGTCACTGACATTTTTTCATAAAAATCGTTTCTTTGGGATTTTTCCTCTTCTGGGAAGCTGAGGACCCAGAAGAAGAATGTAAACAATTGTTATCTGCTGCTGTGGAATGTAGCAGGTGCACCTATGATTGGCCCATGGTCCATGTTTACAATTAAGGGCCAATCAGGACCAAGCTCTCTGGGAAAGATTCACAGAGAGCTCTCTTGTTTATTCCTATTCCTATTCTTTTCTTAGCTTAGCAGCTTCTGAACTTTTCTCTCTATTCTTTTTAGTATAGTCATAATATATTATATATCATGAATTAATAAATCCAGCCTTCTGATCATGAAGCCAAGATTCTCGTCTATCTCTTCACCCCTGAGGAACCCTTGCAAAGCCATGTAACAACATCGTCGCACTGCGGGGCCTCATGGATCCAAGGCACCATTGTGACCCTATGGGGACCCACAAAACCAAGGGAAGATGGAACAGGTCTTGCTGGTTTGGCCTCCCAGGGGCCACCTGACTGGTCCAGCTGACCTTGGAACATTAAGACTCTCTTGTCATCTGCTTCTGAAACACTGGTACTCCGTGCTTTCCTTCCCAATGGAAAAGAACTGTTCTTTTCCGCCAGGCACCCATGGCCTGAATTGGGATTTCACCTCCAAATTTCCCTATATCCAGAGATTGTTCCAGTAGGAATATTGCCAGGACAAGTCTAGCTGCCAGTGGTTTCATGAGGGTCACTTCCCATCTGTCCCCAAAATACTGGGGAAGGCTCCATGCTTTCCTTCCTGTGGAAAGAACTGTCCTGCTTCTCCAGGTGCCCATGGCCAAGACTGGCCTTCCACCTCCAAAATTCCTTCAATTCAAAGAGTGCTCCCAGACAAAATCTGCCCTTATTGACAAGTCTGCCAGGCCTTGGCCTTGTGAGGCTCTCAGCTGCCTTCCAAACACTGGAGCCCTGTGTTTTCCTTCCTGTGGAATAGAACTGTCCTTCTCCTCCAGGCACCCAAGGACAGAATTGGGATTTCACCTCCAACATTCCCTGTTGTGAGAGACTGGAGGAGATTGTTGGCTCAAAACATTTTTGCACAGGGGAGGAAGGGGCAGGTCCAGCCTTGCCCTGACCTGGAACTCCAATGCTGCTGTGCCCTGGAACCCCAATCCCCCCAGAGCCTCCATCCCAGCCCAGCAGTGTCTGCCAGTCCCTGGCACAGCACAGGCAATGCTCCACAGCCACCTCTGCAGCCCCCAGCCCAGCTCCTGAGGGACCAAATGAGCCCAAGGCCCACCTGGGGGAAGGGCCCAGGGAAACCAAGGGGTATTGAAGGCTGACCACAAGGCAAGCACACATCTTGACCCTACCTCCTCTTGGAATTTCCATCTGAACACTGCCGCAATCCAGGACTTGGTAGCAGTGTGGGTGCTCCTGTATATGTTTTTTGTTTTTCTCTTTCTGTGTATATTTCTTCTATTTCCCTTCTCTTGCAAAACTTGAGTAACTTAAAACTGCACAGGCTTAGAGTTTGTGAAGGTGAATGGTCCAATTTAAAGCTTTGATAAGTGTTGTTTTTTTTTTTTCATTGAATGTCATATTAAACCATTTGCCAAGTTTCCATAATTTTCTAATATAACTAGTAAAAGCTGTCTTGTTCTTTTGAGCTACTGAGGATTTCTTGTCAGTATTTCTGCACTGCGTCCAACTCAGAGGAAACAAACAATTGCAATTCCTTTTAAATCTCTCATTGCGAAAGTTTTTTAGTGGATGGGAGTCAGGGCTTGTGTGTCCTGGTTGGCCCAGCCCAGGCAGGGCTTTCCCAGCCACATTCCACACTCCATTTCCCAGCTGGAGCCCCTGGTGCCTCTGAGTTGTGCTGCCCCAGCCCCAGGGACGCTCTCCTTGTCTGCCCATTCCCCCACGGTCTCTGGGCAGGGATGGCCTCAGTGGGGGCTGCTGACATCCTCAGCAACTTGGAGGCTGCTGCTGAATTTTCCTGCTCCAGAGGCTTGTTCAGCCTTCAGCTCTTGAGTGCTGGAATTCAGTGTCCCAGGGCTCATTAACATTCAGAACACCTTAACAAGCCAAGCCTCTGGGCCTAATTTGATTTTAATTTTCAAATTCTTTGTGGTTAATTAGATGAATTCCAGGAGTCTTTTCAAGGTGAATAGATTCTATCTAAAAAGACAGTGAGAAAAGATTACTTAGGCCAAATTTAGGAGTTTTTTCCCTGTCAATTTATTGATATGTGCTATCTCCACCTGACACTGAATCCAAGGAACTCCTCATGCAGTTTGAATAGATATGAAAGTCAAGACACTTCATGGCTGACAATCAATCAGACTCTGTCCCTACACCCACCCCACCATTTCCCCATCCAAGCCCTGGCACTCAGAGCAGCCTTGTGCAAATCTGAGCTCCCTCCAGCCCAGGCTGCACCTGCAGCTTTCAGCTCCTTGGCTCCAACTCCCACCTGCTTTCCTTGGAGAAGGAGCTGCCCGAGACACAGAGGGATGTTCATTTATTGTCAGCCAACAAAGCCAGGGGAAGGCACAGCTCCATCAAATGTAAAAGTCAGTCTTGTCCCTGGATCTACCCCACACCTGATCCCCACAGCCTGTCCGTTTTCCTTCATTCCTCCTTTGCTAGGGACTTTCTGGTACAAGGCAGCTCTGCTCTGGCTATGGAGGAAGGTGGAAGTGCCACTACTGGAGTGGGAAGCACAGCTCATCAGGTTTCTGTCCTTTGGGGGTCAGGAACTGATGAGACTCAGAGGCACAGAAAGTTTCTCTTCTTGGCCAACAGACCATAGTGGAACAGGACACAATTTAATAACAATCACGATCTTCCCTGAGGTATTTGCAATGTCCCAGCAGCATCTGGTGAGTCCACCATCCACAAGTGATTTCCATCCTAAAATAATTTCAGACAAACATGTTTTGTGTTAGATATAAACACAATTAAATTCTTGTATCAGGATGCTTGTCCTGGAGTGGGGGAAAAACAACTCCAACAATTCCTGATTTGCAAAGCTGTCAGTGGTGGATGGAGATAGGAGGTCAGGCTATGTTTGGTGTTGAGGAAATGCTGAAACCAGCCTGACTCATTTCATCTCCTCCTGTCCTGGCTGATCTCCCCTCTTTCCCCTTCCACCCATTGGCTTTTGTCTCCCCCCAGCCCCCTGGTGAAGAGCCTGGCTCTGTGTTCTCCACCCCCTCCTCGCTGGCACTGCCAGGCTGGGATGAGGAGCCCCTCAGCCTTCCCTGCTCCAGGCTGGACCAGCCCAGCTCCCTCAGCCTCTGCTCACAGCCCAAGGGCTCCAGCCCCACCTTGGAGGCCCTTCCCAGGCCCTGCTCCAGCTGCCAGACATCTTTCCTGCCCTGGGCAACCCAAACCAGGCCACAGTGACCTGGATAATCCCTGTCCTTGATGTGCAGGTCACACAGCCCTGGCCCCTTGTCCCCTGTCAGGCTCTGGGGTGGATCCTGTGGAACATCCTTTGGTGGAGGCTGTGGCTCCAGGTGGGCCGGGGGGATCCCAGGGGACAGGGACCCTGCTGGGCATGGACAGCATTGGACTTGTTGGGAGAAACTGTGAGGGGGAGCTGGGGCAGAGTGACCAAACCAGTGACCTGACACAGCCCCTCGGTGATGTCACAGCCTGCTCTGTGATGTCAGACCTCTGCCCTGTGATGTCACAGCCCATTTTCTAATGTCACACAGCTGGTCTCTGATGTCAGGGCCAACTCTGTGATGTCATATTCTGCTCTGTGATGTCAGATCTCTGCCCTGTGATGTCACAGTTGGCTCTGTGATATCACAGAGGCAGTCTATGATGCCATAGCTTTTCCATGACCAAACATAACCCACTCTGTGATGTCATAGCCCAGTCTGTGACCTCATGTAACCAGATGATAAATTGTCTACACCAGATGAACTGACACCTGGAGCTTGTTCTCCAAAACCCCAGGCCTGTGGAAACCACACAATGCCCATTGTGTGAGAAGGGAACTGGAAGCTCAGCAGCCTCAGTGTCCTGCCAGCTCAGCCAGGCCCACTGGAACATTGGGGTCCACAACCACCAGGGACCACCAGTGAGACCCCAGAACAGAAGAACACTTGGGTAATGGGGAGAGGAAATGTGTTAATGATTTTGGGGAAATGATATTCATATGTATGTTTAGTCCAGGACAATCAATGAATATGTGTGCAAAATACAGAGTATAAACAGAAACTTTCCTGTACTCAGCATGCACGGCTTTGGGAGGAGCTCTCCCCCATGCATCCAGCTGAATAAAGAATGCTGCTTCTTAATGCTACATTGGGGTTAAGGAATTTTCTGTTTTACCAAATTTTTGGTAACACTCCCACTGCCAAGGAAAGCTCTGTCTACTGCTGTTCACAAACAGAGAAGGGCTGGATGCAGATGTGGGGCTTGGAGGCTGCCTGGGGCACAGTGAGCATGAAATAATCAAGTGTTCAATGTTCTGTGAAAGAAGGAGGGGCAGCAAGAAAACTTCCACACTGGAAATAGGAAGGACAGACTTTGGCCTGTTTAGGATGCCGATTTTGGGAGTACCAAATCAGGTACTGATTTTTTTAAAGAGAAACAGCCCTTAAAAACAAAGGGGTCCAGGAAAGATGGACACATTTCAAGACAGTAATTTTAAGGGAGAAGGAGCAGCCTGTCCTAGTGTGGCAAAAGATGAGCGATTGAGGAAAATGACTGGCCTGGCTGGCCATGGAGCTTTTGTGGGAACTCAGGGGAAAAAAGAGAGAGCGTCAACTTTGGACAGAAGGTCAGGCAACTTCAGAAATGTTTAAGGATCTTGCTAGGTTAAGCAGAAAGAAAAGCTGAGACATGAAAGCTCAATGAGAACTTAACCTGGCAGCTTCTGTAAATAAATGCAAAATATTTTTATAAAAAAAATTAAACCAAAGAGAGGGATAAGGAGAACCTCTACTCTTTATTGGATGCAGTGGAGAATATAGTAACTAAAGATAAGGAAAAGGTTGACCTACTTAACACAATCTTTGTCTCAATTTTCAATAATAGGACAGGTTTACCTCAAGAAAAGTGTTCTCCTGAGCTGGTAGATGAGCACAGGGACCAGAACAGCCACTCTGTAATCCAGGAGGAAGCAGCTGGGGACCTGCTGAGCCACTCAGATTCTCACAGGTGTGTGGGATCAGATGGGATCCATCCCAGGGGGATGAGGGAGCTGGTGGATGAGCTCCCCAAGCTACTCTCCATCATTTACCATCAGTGCTGGCTCAGCAGGGAGCTCCCAGAGGACTGGAGGTGCCAGTGTGAGCCCATTGCCAGGAAGGGCTGGAAGGAGGATCTGGGGAACTCCAGGCCTGTCAGCCTGACCTGGGTGCCCAGCAAGGTTATGGAACAGATCACCCTGAGTGCCGTCACAGGGCACCCATGTGATGGTCAAAGGATCAGAGCCAGCCAGCGTGGATTTCAATGTCTGCACTGATGATCTGCATGAGCGGACTGAGTCCAGCATCAGCAAATTTGCAGATGGCATCAAGCAAATGTGTGAGTGTGGATCTGCTGGAGGGAAGGAGGGCTCTGCACAGGGCCCTGGACAGGCTGGATCCAGGGCCCAAATCCAACAAGGTGAGGTTTAACAAGTCCAAGTGCCGGATCTTGAACTTTGGCCACAACAACACCTGCAGCACTACAGGCTGGGGACAGAGTGGCTGGAGAGCAGCCAGACAGAAAGGGACCTGGGGCACTGATGGAGAGCAGGCTGGGCATGAGCCAGCAGAGTGCCCAGGTGGGAAAGAATGCCAATGGCTCCTGGCCTGCATCAGGAATGGTGTGGCCAGCAGGAGCAGGGCAGGGATTCTTCCCCTCTGGTCAGCACTGCTTGGGCAGCACCTTGAGTGCTGTGTCCAGTTGTCGCCCCCCAATTTAGGAAGGATGTGGAGACACTGGATTGTGTCCAGAGAAGGGCAACAAGGCTGGTGAGGGGCCTGCAGCAGAAGAGCTGTGAGGAGTGGCTGAGGGAGCTGGGGTTGTTTGTCCTGGAGAAGAGGAAGCTCAGGGGAGACAAGGCGGTGCCAGGGCACAGGTTGGACTGTATGATCTCAAAGGCCTTATCCGGCCTTGCTGACTCGAGGGTTCTCTGAAACCACCCTTGGAGCAGCTGCTTGATGAGTCCTGGGCCTGCTCTTCAGAAGCTCCAGCAGCACAGGTCCCTCAGCTTCTCCTGCCAGCCCCAAAGCCCATCCTGTCAGTCCTGCAGAGCCTCTGCAGCTCCTCCTCACTGCCCAGAACAGGGAGCCCCAGAGCCAGACACAGCAGCCCAGATGTGCCCCCCTGGCCTGAGGTGCCTCTGGCAAGGGAGCAGCACCAGGCACTGCAGGAGCCTGCAGACAATTCCTGCAGCACTTGTAGGATGATCCTGCTCCTCCAGGGACGTTCCCATGGTGCCAAGTCAGGAACTGCAATGGAGAATGGGGCCAGAGAGGAAAGGGCAAACAGGGATGGGGTCTTTTCAGGGCAGGGAACAGGGATGGGCAAGAGGAAGAAATTTGTACAAGCAAAGAGTACAGAAAGCAAAGGTGAAGCAAGGGAAATGGTCAGGGCATTTTGGGGGAGGATGCCAGGCAGCCCTGGCTCTGAGCAACAGCGTCTGCAGTGGGACAGGAAACTCCCAGCTGATGGGAACAAACTTTCTGGCTGACTGCAGAGACCAGGACAAAGCTGAGTGGTTTCCCTGGTGTCCCCCAGCCCTTGCTGGCCCCAGGGGCTGATGGCATTTGTGCTCCCTCAGGTTCATGTCCCCACAGCAACAGCATGGGGGTGCTCCCCCTGCTGTGTGCAATGCAAACAGGGGCTGCTGAGCCAGTGCTGCCGTGTCTGTGCCTGCAAGAATGGGGCACCTGTGTGAGCTGGGGGAGAGGCCAGGGCTGCAGAGGGGGGATGTTGTTGGCAGCTCCATCAGGACGCTCTGGGACACTGCCCTGGGCTGTGCAGCGCACTGGGGATGGATCAGCCCCTGCTCTGCTGCTCCTTCCCGTCTCCCCCAGGGCCCTTGCAGAGCCCCAGCCATGCTGTTTGCCCCCAGCCTGCCCACGGCCAGCCTGGGGCTGCTCACGGGGGTTTTCTGTGCTGAGCATTGGCCTGGGTGTGTTCTTGAGAGAGCCTGGGCAAGGAGCCTGGAGCCCCCAGGCCCTGGGCTGAGGCGTCAGCGCTGCCCCAGCAGTGCCCATGGCCTGTCCCTGCTGCAGCCCCGGCACTGCCACCCCCAGGGCTGTGCCCGGCCCCGAGAGCACTCAGGCCCTGCAGCAACACCAGGGCCACCAGGGCAGCGGGGCAGGGCCACGGCAGCAGCACTGGCAACACCAAGTGCTGCTGCTGCTGCTGCTGGGCAAAGCTGCTGGGGAAGCCCTGATCAGCCCACAGATCTGCACAGAGACATTGCTGCTGCAGCTCCAGAGAAGGAAACAAAAGGCCATCTCTGCAGAAAACTTTGCTGGGAGATCCTTTAGTTCGTTTAAAGGAAGCAAGGGTATAGCCCCTCATTGACACAGTCTGTGACCATAGGGATGGTAGAGAGAAACAAAATGGGAAAAGGCATAAAAAGATACCTTTCTTTGTGGACAAGATTAAAAAAGTAAATAAAAGAAAAAACCCACAACCAAATGAACAAAAAGTATAAAAAATTACTTTTATTACAAATGATTGGCAGAAATAGGCCACCTCTTTAATATTTCCAAAACCATCCAGTCAGCAGTCTCCTCACAGCAGCCTTGAGCTCCTGATTGGTCAAGCTGTAGATGAGGGGGTTCAGGACTGGAGGCACCACCCAGTACAGAACTGACAGGGCTAGATCCAGGGATGGGGAGGACATGGAGGGGGGCTTCAGATAGGCAAAAAACCCAGTGCTGAGAAACAGGGAGACCACGGCCAGGTGAGGGAGGCAGGTGGAAAAGGCTTTGTGCCGTCCCTGCTCAGAGGGGATCCTCAGCACAGCCCTGAAGATCTGCACATAGGTAGCAATAATGAACACAAAACAACCAAATAGTAAAGAAATGGAAAACACAATGAGCCAAAATTCCCTGAGGTAGGATTTGGAGCAGGAGAACTTAAGGATCTGCGGGATTTCCCAGAAGAACTGGCTCAGGGCATTGCCATGGCACAGGGGCAGGGAAAATGTATTGGCTGTGTGTATCAGTGAATAGAGAAAGGCACTGGCGCAGGCAGCTGCTGCCATGTGGGCACAAGCTCTGCTGCCCAGGAGGGTCCCGTAGTGCAGGGGTTTGCAGATGGACACATAGCGGTCATAGCACATGATGGTCAGGAGGGAATGCTCTGATCCAATGAAGAACACAAAGAAAAAGAGCTGAGCAGCACATCCAGTGTAGGAGATGTTCCTGGTGTCCCAGAGGGAATAGTGCATGGCTTTGGGGACAGTGGTGCAGATGGAGCCCATGGCAGAGAGGGCCAGGTTGAGCAGGAAGAAGAACATGGGCGTGTGCAGGTGGTGGCCGCAGGCTACGGCACTGATGATAAGGCCGTTGCCCAGGAGGGCAGCCAGGGAGATGCCCAGCAAGAGGCAGAAGTGCAGGAGTTGCAGCTGCCGCGTGTCTGCCAATGCCAGCAGGAGGAAGTGCCTGATGGAGCTGCTGTTGGACATTTTCTGTGTCTTGGCATGGGGATCTGTAAGAAAAGTAATCACGGAATAGTTGGGTTTTGAGAGGACTTGAAATATCCCAGCACAGCCTGGGGGAACTTTCCCCCCTCTCCCTGCTCAGAGTGCTGCTGCCCGGAGCTGTCCCTGCCAGCAGCTGCTTCCCTGTGCCCAGGTCTGGGCCCTGCCAGTGCTGCCAGAGCCCAGCCCAGCCCTGGGGGCTCAGCTCTGCCCTGCAGACCCCTCCCAGCTCTGGCACTGCCCAGGGGCAGCTCTGGCTCTGCAGGCTCTGATGGCGACATCACAGGAACCCTGAGGAGACTGAGAAAGCAACACTAATGCTGCCTCTAAGGGGCCCTGCAAGGATTTCTGTCACTGCCTGGTTTATTAACATCTGAGAGAATTTTGGGGGTTATTTTGGGTTTTTTTTCTCAACCTGAACTGAGAGATGAATATCTATGTGCACTTTCCTATCCAGGCAACCCAGAACAGTATATTCAAAAAGCAGGGAATTCCCTTTCATGCAGCCCCTGCCTTGCTGTGCTCCCTGTATAATCTATTTGTTCTGACATTAAATGCCATCCTGGAAGCAGTCCTGAACAATGCAGCATCCTCCCCACAAAAGGAGAACACTTCCAAGCCTTACCAGCTGTCTCCTCCCACCCTGATCTTGTCCCCCAGCGCTGGGAGCAGCTGCCAGGGCTGGCTGAGATCTGTCCCTGGCTGGCAGCAGAGTCCCTGCCCCAGCACAGTGCCCTGGGCTGCAGGACCCTGCTCTGCAGGACAGCCCTGGGCACCCCTGGCTGCTCTGCACAAGAGAAAATTAGAGAATGTACTCACAGAGTCTGTAGGCATTGGGATGTTCCAGCTTTAGGAGATGGCTCCAGGAGCTGCAGCTGCATTGTCCTGCAGCCAGAGGTTCCTGTGCCAAGGGTTGGCAGTGATTCTGCCCCAGGCACTTCTCAGCACCTTCCCAGCCCAGACTGATTGAAGCTCTCTGTGCCTCTGTGCTGTGCCCGGAGTGGCTTCAGGCAGTGTCCCAGTCCTGCTGGGCTGGCAGGAGAGCTGCTCATCAAGAGAAATGTGCTTTTGAAGCTCTTCTTGGTTACCAAGAGCTGCCTCTGTGCCACGAGCCCAGCCCAGCTCATCAGCACAGTCACAGCACCAGGACATTAATGAGCCTCTGGGGCTTTGTGCTCAGGCCCTGAACATCAGTCCCTGAGAGGGAGCTGAAGAAACCTCTCCAGAACTCCAAGTCAGAATCCAACTCCAAAATTTCTTGGACATTTAATGGGTCCCACTGAGGGACAGGACAGAGAAAGTGTCCCCAGATCCCAGGCAGAGCAGAGATCTGCAGGCAGTGATGGCAGGTGGGGACAAAGAGAAGCAAAGTCTAGGTGCCTTGGGGCACAGCAGGCTCTGTGCCACCAAGGGCTATGAGGAGACACCTTGTCCTGAGGCCCTGGGGCCTCCTGGCACAGCCCCAGCCAGGCTGGGCACTGTCTCCCCCTTGTCTTGCCATCAGCATCCCCCCTAGACCACATCCCATTGGCCTCAAGGATCTGCTGGAAGGAGTCCCTGAGGAGCCTTGCTCAGAAATGCCCCTGGGGGCTCCTTCATGCTCACAGAGTTTTTCAAAGGACTTTGGGTTTGGCTTTTGCCTTGGAATCTCTGAGAGGTTTGTGCAATCATGGCCTCCAATTTTCTGCGGTAATTACTCCCTGGAGAGGCTTTGTCAGTAACAACACTCAGTGGGGCTCATTAATACTGCAGGGTACTTCAGTTATTTTAAGGTACTTGGTGTTTCCCTTTTGATACACACTGTGTGAAAGGTTTGTGCCATCGTGGCCCCAATTATCTGCTTTAATGAGTCCCTGGAGAGCTTCGTACTGAAACTTAGAAGGCTTATTAACACTTTGAGATACTCAAGGTTTTTAAGGTACTTTATGGATTTAAGTATACTTTTAGGTACTTTTAAGGAATTTCCTTCCAAAATTGAGTCTCTGAGAGGTTTTTGTGCCATCCTGGCCTCCAATTCTCTTGTCCAAGGTGCCCATGAGGAGCCTGTGTTGGGTATCTTCCCTCTTTCTGTTTTATAACAAAGATGGAACTGAAAGAATTTTGTAAGACTTTCTAAAAGCATCCAAACAAACATGGGACAAATAACAATTCAGCAACAACCACTAAGAGAATTAATAGTCCTGTTTTAGATAAACATCATCCAACCCTTTAGTCCCTTGAACTGGAAGAGTTTATTGAACCAGTCTTTTTTTTCCACTTGAAACTTCTTGAACCCTTCCTTCAGTACCTGAATGCTCTTGTGGATTGACTCGCTGTGGATGGAGAGGTTCATGCAACGCATGCCTTCAGAGTCTACACAGCCATGCCCATGTGCCCAGAGTAAAAAGTCTATCACTGTTCTGCAAGGTGGCATGTTTGATGGTCTCTATGTCTGAGAGCAGGCCACTCATTGTGAGGGAGGTAGCATTGGTTTGCTTACTTAACAGGCACCCAAGATGGTCTGATTGTCCTAGAGCTTTAGCTGCAGCCACCCAAAGTATTCCAAATTGGGGGTGCTACCATCTAATACCTGGATTAAAGCTTTCAAAGCCATCTCTTTGATATCATTCAATACTTCTCTGGCGATACCTACTGCTTGATCATCTGGTAGGCTGTGTTGTCCTTCTCCAGCTAGATGGTTGATTTTCAATTCCGCCCTTGCTTCATTATTAGCATAGTCATTGCTATTTGCATAATAAACACTTCCACCCCTCTTCCCACCGGGTGTATTCTGTAGGTGACAACAACATAATATATTTTAAATCATATGAGGTTTAAACATGTGCTGTAAACATGGCCCTCATTAGGTCATTAAAGCAAGGTAAGTCCTTCCTATGGTCTTTAGATACAAAGATCCTTGATTTCCCTGCAAACCAGTGGCTGATACCTGGGATTCTGCCCCCTTTTTTCATAACATAACAGGGCAATGAGGAATTTCGAGGCTATGTGCCAGTCTCTTTCCTTAACTGGAGGCATGGTCCAGTGTGGAGAGGGAATGATTGACAGTGAGGGCAGGACCTGTAGTTGTGTGGTTGGAGTCTGGAGCTTTTTTCAGGGCAGAGGCGAAAGTTGTGGTAGCGGGAAGTGGAGGAGCCAAGATGGAGGGTGGGTGGTCAGGCTCCTGAGCCATATTTTGGCTCGTTCTGTCTTGAGTTTTCAGGGCATGATGCTCCAAGACAGCATGGCCATTGCCTTCTTGGACCATCATTAAAGGTTTGAGAAAGGCAGGTTTGAGGGGAGTTCCCGAGTTAGGAGTTACCAACGGATTGAGTTTTCAACATGCTGCTTGCTGGTCAAGTGTTGTGTGGATGATGGGGAGCACGCAGGGTGCAATGGGGTCCCTTTTGATCAAAAATTATACAGATCAACTCCCACTGAGTCGCAAAATTCAGTGGTATGGATTTCATCAGCAGAGGCATCTGGAAAATTGTTAATGATCATCCTCATTATTGATTTTAATTTGTTCTTTGAATGACACCTAGGACTTGAAACTCACGCCCAGTTCTTCCGGGGTAAAATCTGGCTGACTCTGAGTTACAGCTGGGCTAATTCTCACATTGCTGATTTGCAATGGTCCCTTGGGACCATGCAGCCCAACAGAGCCACAATGATGTCCTTGGTTCCACGAGGCTCCACAGTGTCACAATGTCCCTTGGATCCATGGCACTCTGCAGTGTCACAATGGCCCCTTCATTTCATAAGGCTCCCAAATGTCACATTGGTATCCATAAGAAGAAAGCCACGGAGCCCCCATGTTTCAGCAGCTGATGCATGGCAACCACCAGAGGCCAAGGCAAGCCTGACCTGTCTGTCCTGGCGGGTTTGCTTGGGCCAACCCTTGGATATTTGAAATTATGGATGTGGAATCCTAATTTCAGACATTTGTGCCTGGAGAAGACGGATGTTTTTCTTCCATAAAAAGAAAAGCACAGAGCCCTTTCCAGTGTTTGCAAAACAGGTAAGTGCTGGCACTTGGGAGTCAAAGACCAGCCAGACCTGTCTGTCCTGGCAACTTTTGTGTGGCAGTATTCCTTGGATACACAGAAATTTGGAGGTGGAATCCAAGTTTTGGCCATGGATACCTGGAAAAGATGGACAATTCTTTTCTATACAAAGGAAATCCCAGAGCCCCAGTGTTTCAGGGGCAGATGGGAGTGGCCTTCCACATTCCAAGGTCGGCCAGACCCGTCAGGTAAACCCTGGGAGTCCAAGGCAGCCACACCTATTTCATGTTTCCTTGGTTCCACAGGGCCCTGCAGTGTCACAATGGTTCTCTTGCTTCCATGATGCCCTCTGGTGTCATAATGGCCCCTTGGTTACACAAGTCTTTAAGGATCTAAATGGTCTCCATGGTTCCAAAAGCCCAGGCTATCATAATTATCTATTGGTTCCATGAAGCTCCTCTTTGTCACCGTGGCCCCTTGGTTCCATGGGCTCCAGTGGTACCACAATGATCCCCTTGGTTCCACAAGTTCCCATAGTGTCACAATAGCCCCTTCCCTCCATGAGGCCCTGCAGTGTCACAATGGTCTCCATGATTCCATGGGGCCTTGCAATGCCACAATTTTCTCCACGGATCCATGGTGCCCTGCAGGATCAAAATGACCCTTTGGCTCCATGAGGGCCTGAAATGCTACAATTGTCTCTTGGTTCCACAAAGCCCCATGGCTTCACATTGGCCCCTTGGGACCATGCAGCCCAACAGAACCACAGTGATGTCCTTGGTTCCATGAGGCTCCACAGTGTTACAATGGTCCCTTGGATCCGTAGTACTCTGCAGTGTCACAATGTTCCCTGCATTTCGGAAGACCCCAAAGTGTCACAATGGCCCCCATAGTTCCTCAAGACTCCACAGTGTCATAATGGCCCCTTGGATCCATGGTACTCACAGTGCCACAATGATTCCCTTGGTTCCACAGGTTCCTACAGTGTAACAATGCCCTTTGGCTCCACAACCCTCCACATTATCACAATGGTCTCCATAGAAAGGAAACAACTGAGCACCAGGGCAGATGAGAGGCAATCACCAGAGGCCGAGTCTTGCCACACTTGACTATATTGGCAGATTTTGTTTGGGAGAAACCCTTGGATATAGGGAATTTTAGAGGTGGAATCCTAATTTCAGGCATAGAACCTTAGACAAGAAAGAGAGCTCTTTTCCATAGGAAGGAAAGCACAGAGCCCCAGTGATTCACAGTCAGATGAGAAGTGGCCCTTGACATGTCAAATTCAGTGGGACTTGTCAAACAGCCCCCAGGAGGTCAAAGCAGGCAGACCTGTTCCATGGTTCCTTGATTTCATGGGTCCCCACACTGTCACAGTATTCTCCATGATTCCATGAAGCCTTGCAGGGTCACAGTGGCTTCTTGGTTTCATGAGCCTCAACAGAGTCACAAGGGTCCATTGGCTCCATGCGGCCCCGCTGTGTCACAATGGTTCCTTGCTTCTATGGGCCCCAGTGTCTGATTTTTGACCCTGGCATCCATACTGCCCCTGAGTTGCACAGTGGTCTCCTTGATTCCATGAGGTACCATGAGGTCACAACTGACCCTTGATTCCATGAGATTCTGTACTGTCATTGTGGTTGCTGTCAGAGGCTGGATGAGATTGATGTCCCGAGACACCTTGGGATGCTCAGAATGCCCATGTGGGGCCAGGGCCGGGTCAGGCCTTGGTTTGTGATGGGACAGAACCCCACCCCCAGCCCTGGCCTGGCAGAGCTGTAAATCACACAGTACGGGCAGTGCTAACATAGTTCTGATTGGCTGAGCTGTCAATCAATCACACACCAGCCGCTGGTGCCTACCATGGCTCTGATTGGACATGCAACTGGCAGTCTCACCCCAGGGGCGGGCCCATGAAGGAGCAGGGGGTTAAAAGCTGGGGCTTGAGGGCAGTCCAGGGTCTGGATCCTGCCTTCTCCTGTGGTTCCTCTCTTTGCGGAGAGGAACCCCAGCAGTTGGTACCTATGTGCGTGTTGTTCTATGGATCTTCTGTCTTTCTGTTGTTCTCTCTTTCTCCTCCTTCTAATCCTACTTACCTGGAACATTTTTGGGCAACTTCACATATTAAGGGTTAAAGGATTTTAGGTCAAATGTGTGGGAATCCAAGGCACAGGGAATATTTCTCTGTCTGCTCTGAGGGGTCCTGACCCCCAGAGAAACACTGCCTTTCAACTTCCCCGATGGAGAGGATTTCCAAGACTTTGAGATAGATTAGAATTTACCAAAGTGTGAAATAGGTAATAGAGAGTACTATAGTATGTTCCTTGGGTGAGAAATTTAGGTTTTTGGGGTTGTTAGTATGATGTAGATAGGAAGCAAGATGGAGGAATTGGGGTGTAGTCCCTGTCTTCTTCATCTGCTCTATTTTCTGCACTGTTGGTAGCACAGGGTGATTGGTCATGGAAAGCACAGTGCAGAGGTTATGTGGACAGTCAAGGGATAAGTAATTGGTAGGTAAGTAGAAATAATGCACCTTTCAAGTGTTTATTGGATGAGACAATGTTAAAAGAGCTTGAAACTGTACATTTTGTGGCATTTTACAGTGCTTTTCCAGTGCACTGAGCCTGGTGGGACAGCAATGCAAAACTTTAGATGAGATAACAATAAACAAGAAGCTGAAGACTGAAAAAGTCCCATGCATCTCTTTTTACCTGGCATAGAACTGCTACAGGAGGGATTCCCCCATCCAGGGATCCCCAAGAAAGGCCCAACATAAAACACATCATCAATAAATGGTGTTATCTGAGTGGATTTTTGCGGAAACACTTGGCTGACAATGTTTGGAATAAGTTGGCTTTTTTCCATAAAATTGTTTACTGAAGGGTGTTGTCTTAATTGGCCAATCATGTGAAATGTGTTGATTAAAGGACCAGTGAGGTCCACCTGTAGCAAACCAAGGTATAAAAGAAGAGGATTGAATAAACAGGTGGCTTTTAGCCCTTAGCCTTCTGATCTGAGTCTGTGTCATCTCTGATTCAATGTTGACATTTGGGCATCTATGGGGGCTATTGGGAATCCTTTCTGCATGTTGTGACCCAACAGGAGTTTCCTTAATAAATTTTGCCTGAAGGTCTCACTGTGCCCATGACATGAACCCCTGTGAGTGTCTGGGACATCCTGGCTCTTTGGCAGCCTGGGGACTCCTGGGATGTCACCGTGGAGCCCCAGTGAGTGCCTGTGACAGATCGGTGCCTTTGCAGCCCAAGGTCCCCTGGAATGTCACCATGGAATGGCTGTTACTGCCTCTGACCACACGGCCCTTTACAGTCCCCAGAAATGCCTGGCAGGTGTCCATGGAGCCCCTGTCTGTGCCTGTGACATTCCAGCTCTGGAACAGCCTGGAGACTCTTGGAAAGCCCCCAGGGAACCCCTCTGAAGGCCTCTGACAAATCTGACCCTTAGCGGGCAACCATCACCAGGACCCTGTTGCTATGGTCAATTTCCATGGCAACCTTCACCAGTCCCCTGTTGCTATGGTCAGTCCCTTGGCAGCTCCATGGAGACCCCTTGCCAGGGGTGGTTGCCATGGACACCAGCTCAGGCCTGCAGCCAGAGCCCATTCCCATGGCAACCATTGGCAGCCTCATCCCCGGGCTCATGGGATCCCAGAACCACAGAATTGTCTGAGCTGGGAGGGACCCATCAGGATCCTCCAGTCCAACTGCTGGCCCTATACAGGACACCCCAACAATGCCCGCCTGGGCCTGGCAGCGCTGTCCAAACGCTGCTGGAGCTCAGAGAGCCCTGGAGCTGGGACCCTTCCCTGGGGAGCCTGGGCAGGGCCCCAGCAGCCTCTGGGCAAAAACCTTTTCCTGACATCCAACCTGAGCCTGCCCTGACTCAGCTGCAGCCGTTCCCTCCACTCCTGTCCCTGGATATCCATGCCGAAGGAGAGGAGGATGCACCAGAAGAAAAGGGCAGCTGGGCGTCATCCTTCCACAGGGAAGAGGGGGGGCAGAAATCTCTCGCCCTGCCTCTAGATGCTCCCACAGGGACGTGAGGGGTGATCCCACAGCCCCAAGGGTCACAGTCAGGGCTGCCCTAGGGAATGCTCACCTGGTATTGAAGGGCAGCGTGGGAGCACCTGGATCTTGGAGCACCCAGCTGCCCCCCATGTTTGGAGGTGCCTGAGGAGGGCTGGGACGATGCCAGGGACATCCTGCAGTGACATCCCCCCTTTCCAGCTCTGGGTGATCTCAGTCCCAAACCTGACCCTGATCCTGGTCTCAATCTCACTCCATGTTGAGACACACTCACAGTTCTGTATTTAACCTCATCCCAGTCCCAGACTCGACTAGACCCAGACCAAATCCCAACCCCAGCCCTAAAGTTAATCCCATGTCTCGCCTTAACCTCAATCCCAGCTCGAATCCAAATCTCAGCCCCAACTCCAACCCCAGCCCTAATACCAGTCCCTTCCTAAATCCTCAGTCCCAAACCAAATCCCAGGTTCAGCCCTTCTGGGGGTTTGGGGGTGTCTCTGTCCCTCTGACCCCGATGATGTTTGGGTGGGGTCACAGCAGGGCTGAGAGGGACAGAGACCCCCCCCCAGCCTCCCCAGGTGTGAGAAGGTTGGAGAGCACCCCCAGCCCCGAGCACCCTCAGCGGTGAGAGGGACACAGAGCCCCTGGTCCCCAGCCCTGCACAGGCATTGCCTGAGGCCAGAGGGATGAAGACCCCTCGAGCATCCCCCAGGGCAAGGGGACAGAGAGCCCTGAGCATCCCCTGAGAGGGACAGAAATTGCCCCGAGCACCCCCTGACAGGAGGGTGAGAGGGAGGGAGACCCCCCAGGCATTCCCTGGGGTGAGAATGATGGGGGACCCCTGGGGAATGGTCTGGGGTGACAGGGACAGGGACAGGCCCTGGGGAATGGTCTGGGGTGACAGGGACAGGGACACCCCTGGGGAATGGCCTGGGGTCACAGGGACAGGGACAACCCCCCCAAACTCTTCCCAAGAATTCCCCAGTGCGAGAGGCACAGGGACCCTTGAGAATCCCCTGGGCACTGGGCAAAATAAACTTGGCAGCAATCAAATTTTACTCTGCATAAATCACTTGATGAATATTTGATTTTCCCATAAGTCACATATGATGTAAATGCAAACAAATCCCAAACATGATTACACTGAAAATAGAAGCAATTCTGTGTCAATTACAAGTCAGATCAATTCTTGCACAGCTCCAGCTCAGCTGCTTGCAGGTTCCAATTAAAGAAAAGTGCAAATTTGGCCCAATACAGATTATTAAAAGGAAGAAGTTCTATGTAGCTGTCACAAAGATGAAGAGAATAATGACTCTCACATTTGGCAAAGCCCCCAAGGGCATGAACTCGGGAGTTATTTGGGAATTTAGCTATTGAGCTGGGCTTCTTGTGGGACTTCCAGCAGCCCCTTGTGTTCCTCACCTTGGGGTGAATGAACCTTGTCAGTCTCGCTCGTATCACATGATCCCTTTCCTGCAGTGATTTTAGTAAAGTTTTCAAGGAAAGACAACAAAATATTTTCTTTTTCACTGGCCACCTACAACAGCCATTTTCCTCATCAGTTCTCCCATAAGTCTCTCTGAGGAAGCTGTGTCAAAGTTTCCAAAAGTTCCTCCAGAGAGAACCACAACCTCCTCAGAGGAGGGAGCCATGTTGTTGTCAAAGGCACTTGGGGTCAGACAACAGTGCCCCGAACTCACTGTACCAAAATAATGTCGCGATTTGGTTAAGAAAATTCTTAGAAAGATGCCTCTGCCCCAATTAAGGTGCTAACAAGACCAAACCGAAAGTGGATTTTATTGAACAGTAAATGTGAGGTAGACAGAGAGATGGAAAGAGAAAAGGGGGGAAGAGCAAGGGAGTGACAGGGACAGAGACCTCCCCTGAAGCAGGCAAAGTGTGACATTGTCCCCTGTGGGCGTGGCCTTCCCAGGGTGGGGGTTTACACCTGAGCCAGTTTGGGTAAAGGGGGTGGTGTTCACCCCCTGAGCAGGGATTACCCCACTGTTTCAGGTTGAAATGTAAGATGTAACCAAATGCATGTTTTCAATCCCCATCTTCATCAACTGCTATAAACAGGTGGGGCATTGTTCTTTATCTCTTCCATGACTCACCCCTGATAACGCCCTCCAGGGGAGATATCTTCTGTGGATGGGCCATTGAGTTTTACTGCAGGACTGATAAAATTCCATCATCCCATTGTGGGATGCTCCGCCCAGGGGGAGGATACAAGCATTCCTACCTGGATATAAGCTGAGTCTTTCAACACCAGGAGCAGCTTGCCTACTGGATTCCCAGAGGACAAGAGCTCCATAACCATCACGGGACCTTCAGAGGAAGATCAGATGCTTCTACAGGATCCCTGCTTTGACAGAATTGTGTTCATCACTCCAACAGGACTGCAGCCACCATTTATTGGTACTGCTGCCACCACCCTGACTAACAGTTTGTCAGATTATATCCTGACTCTGTCAGTTTAAGGCACTGTTTCTTGTTGTATTATGTTTGTTAAGTTTATTTGTTTGCTCCCCTATTTTCTGTATTGCCCCCCCCCATTTGATAATGGTTCTGCCCTCCCTGTTTTTCTCGCCTGTCTATTATGTTGTTCCCAAGGCAACTCCTGCCACTGGGGTTGTCAGTCCTTTTAGTTATATAATTCCTCCTCCTCCTAATACCCTTATATGTACATTTGTTTCTCCTCCCTGGGCCCAGTCAATCACCCCCACTCCTCCTATTTTGCCAGAATCTTCTTCCCTAGGGGGGTTATGATTGGCTGTGGTCCCGGGGCCCCTCCCTTACTTTGTATTGATTGGGTTTTCCCTCATGCCCGTTATGTTCAGTTCATCCCTTCACCCTTCCCTATTGGTTCTGTGTAAACCCCTCCCTGAAACACCCACTCCCTTTATAACCTTGTTCCACCCTCCATTCCTGGTCTCTCCCTGGTTGTCGTCTTGGGCTTCATATTAAACCTGACTTGACCCCATCGAGAGTCCAGCTCCTTATTTGCCATCGTGTGTGCAGCGAGACCAGTCCGCAGGTGAGCACAGCCCGAGGCCCTCACATGCCGAGGGGTGCTCGCTTTGGATTGCAGCTGGGTGTCGGCCTACCCTCTGCTAGGCAGACACTGACCTCCCAGGCCAGATACACCTCGCCACAGTTTCTGTATCATTGCAATTCTGGTTTAGACTCTCCCCCAGGTCTGCCTTCAAACCAGTACAAAATTCAATGTGCTTATCCCTTATTTTCCTCCCACAACAGAATTTCCCATCCCCAAACATTCACCAGATGGAACACAAGGCTGCAAGGAAAATGAGAATCCCCCAGGACCCCCAGGCAGGTGAGGAGAAAGTCAGTGCCCCTTTGCCTTTCTCTCCCGCTCCATCTCCCAGCCCAGCATGGCCCCCAGCTGCAGGACAACCCCAGTGCCAGTGACGTCCTGCTGGGGATGCATTGAGGGGATCTCCTTCTCCTTCCCTCTGGCACAGAGGGAAATCACATCCTCTCCTTGTCCTTCTTCCCCCAGGCAAGGAGCTGAGGAGGGAGGACAAATCCCTATGGCAGGACATGGTAGAAAAGGCCATTTTGAGCAGCTCCACGGTCTGGAATCCAGCAGGGAGGAAAAGCCTCTGAGGTAGAACAGGAGGAAGGGGTGCAAACCCAGCCCAGGGTGCTCTGAGGATGAAAGACCCACCCTGTGCCAGGAAGGTGGACAGAGCTTAAGCCAAAGCTCAGAGACAATGGAGGAAAAATCTCCATGGCAGAACCTCATTGAAGATGTCATTTTGAGTGACTCCACAGTGCAGAATTCCAATGGGGAGGAAAATCCCCAGAGATCCTGCAGGAGGATGGGCTTCAAAGCCAGCCCAGGGTGGCTGAGGAGGAAAGACCCACTGTGAGCCAGGAAGGTGGACAGAGCTTCAGACAGAGTTTGGAGCTGGTGGTCCATGAGCAGATTCATGATGGGGAGAAGCCCTACAAGTTCTTGGAGTGTGGGAAAAACTTCAGGCAGAGCAGCACCCTGATCAGCCACCAGATGATCCACACCAGGGAATGGCCCTATGAGTATGGGGAATGTGGGAAGAGCTTCAGCTACAGATCCACCCATGACTCACCAATGCATCCACACAAGGGAGAGGCCGTATGAGTGTCCTCAGTGTCAGAAGAGTTTTCACATCAGATCCCATCTCCTCAGCCACCAGCATATTCCCACAGAGGAGAGGCCCTTCCGCTGCCCTGACTGCGGGAAGAGTATCTAGCAAAACCACCACCTCATCAGGCACCAGCGTATCCACACTGGGGAGAGGCCCTGTGAGTGTGGGGAATGTGAGATGAGCTTCAGCTGGAGCTTCAGCCTTAGCTGCCACCAGAGGATCCACACCAGGGAATGCCCTCCCTACAAGTATGGGGAATGTGAGAAGAGCTTCAGTCGTAGGTCCCAGCTGATCATCAACCAAATAATCCAAACTGGGGAGAGGCCCTACGAGTGTCCCGAGTGTCAGAAGAGGTTTCAGACCAGCTCCAATCTCCTCGGCCACCAGTGTATTCACACTGAGGAGAGGCCCTTCTGCTGCCCTGACTGTGGGAAGGGCTTCAAGGACAACTCATCCCCGTCACCCACCGGTGCATCCATGAGGTGGGGAGAGGCCCTACGAGTGTCCCCAGTGTGGGAAGAGTTTCTTTGGCAGCTCTGACTTGACCAGACACCAATGGAGGCACCGGTAAGGGAAGTCCTGCAAGTGCTCCAACTGCCGAAGAGCTTTGTGCATCACTCTGGCTTCATCCCCCATGGGAGGATCCACATTGGTCAGAGCCCTGGTGACCCACATTTCCTGTGATCCATGTTGGGAGGACACCTGGCTGGTTATCCTTTTGGTTTGGCCCTAATTTTCTTCTGATTTTTCTTTATCACTTAAAAACACCTGAAATATGACAAAAAAGAAAGTAATTGATCAAGGATATCTAAAATCCTACTATTTAACAGGTGTTTGAGGTGGAATTTATGGTTTGGTAACATATTCTGGAAGATTTGTATGTTCTTGGGGGATTTCAGGAAGTGTTCTCCATATCCTTGCACTCCAGAATTCAAGATAAATTGTTCAATTATTAAAAATTATTCAACCCCACTGAAAACACCTCAATTTTACCCCAAAATGGCTCAATTCATGTCAAATTGCCTTGTTACCACCTCATGCCATATCTAGTTGATTCCACGATCTCCAGGGTGAGATGGTGTTGGAAGGAGATTGGGAGAAGTGAGATCGAAATTTGAGGGTGTGGGATTGGGATTGTGTAGGTCTGGGTGTGTGTGATCTATTTTGATAGTAAATAAAACTTTCAGAACTATCGATTTCTGTCCCATTCATTTTCCATCAGTTCCAGTTCTGTTTTCAGAGTGCCATCTTCTCAGCTGATTGTATTGGTGTCCTCCTTTCTCTCCTGTCTCACTTTGCCTGCTCTGTTTCTCTCTGTGTCTCCCTTAACCCAGGGCAGCTCCCACCAAAGATCCTGCCCTGATTTACTTCCCAATCCATGAGTTACGACAACCATGGGTGAAGTTATGAAGGCTGGCAGTGAAATGTCATTGTAGGATCTTGCTGCACTTGGCTTTTGGCTCCTTCTTAAGAGCTTTGCCTCCCAGGGGAGGAACATCTTTTCCTGTCTGGGAACTGGAATTCCAGCCCCTGGGAGTGTGTGCCATGGATCCCAGAGGGGCATTCCCGAGGCTCCTAGGGTGCTGCTCCTGCCGTGCCTCCCAAGGAGCTGTGCAGGGCCAGGGGACAAGGTCCAGCAGCTCTGTTGCTTATGCAGTGCCACAAGGGCCCCTGGTTCCATGAGTTTCTGTACTGTCAACAGCAGTTCCTTGGTTCCCATGATGCCCTGCTGTGTCACCATGGATATTTGGTGTCATGAAGTTCTTCAGTGTCACAATGGCCTCCTTTGCTCCATGAGCTTCCGCAGTGTCACAATGGACTCCTTGGATGGGCAGTGTCACCATGGACCATTGGCTCCATGCAGCCCCGCTGGGTCACCATGGACTCCTTGGTTCCATGAAGTTCTTGGCGTGTCTCCGTGGTCTCCTTGGATCCACAGTGTCACAATGGACCACTGGATCCACGTGGCCCTGCTGTGTCACCATGGCTCCTTGGTTCCATGGGACCCCAGGGTCACAATTGGCTCCTTGCTTCCATGTCACCCCCTCAGTGCCAAAATGGCCCCTTCATTCCATGAGGAACAACAAAAGTTTTGTGGGAACATTGAGCAAATCCTGCTTAACACAGCTGGGAACATCTGTTTGCATTCAAGAGAGAGGTTAAAGGTGAGGATGGCACCAGCAGCTTCCATCTGCAACAGAGATCCAGGGAAAGGACAGGGACAGAGAATTCAGCTGTAAGACTCAGAGAATTCTGCTTCCAGAGATAACTTCTACTCACACTGTCCCTTGGAGAAAGGTGACACCATTCCAGGCAGCCTGGACTGAGCAGGTGGTTCCTGAGTGGAGTTTGTTGTTTAGGAAACCTGCTCAGGCTTTTCCATTCTTTCCTTTCCAACAGGAAAACTTCTCCTGGGCCTGTGTGCAGGCAGAGCCCTGAGGAGAGCAGGGGGGACATGGTGCAATGGGCTGGACATGGAGCTGCAGAGCTCAGGGGACAAGGTTCTGCTGCAGGGCGCAGGGATGCCAGTGCCAGGTGGGCCATGTCAGACATGGTGAGGCTGGGGGTGAGGAGCAGCTTGTCCAAACCGGGTCAGCCCTCCAGGGGCTTGTTCTTCTCTGGGCCCAGACCTCCTAAGGAGACATTCAGCATTAGGATCACCTGGGGAATGCTTCTATCAGCTCTTCCCTGATCTGGAAAATAAAAAATACTCACTTGATTAAAGAAAAAAAGTATGAGGTGCATTTTGAAATCTTTCTCCTTAACAGAAGTCCAAACTGACTCCAATCAGGTGCAAAAGCCCTGGATAGAAAGAAGGGAGGAAGGGAGGGAGGGAGGAAGGGAGGGAGGAAGGAAGGCAGACAGGAAGAAAGGAAAAGAACTCCTGAGGGCTTCCTGTATTTTGATGATCCCCACAGTGGATTTGGGGCTGAGTCCAGGACCCTTAGGCACTGAGAGAAGGATGAAGAAGCTGCTCAAGGAGTCAGAAGCAAAACTCCAAGTGCCTTGGAGCATGGCTGGGCCCCAGTGAGGGCAGGGAGTGCCAAAGGCTCCCCAGGGACTGCTGAGAGCAGATCCTTGAGGCCAGGACTGCAGGGAGCCAAAGGCTCTGAGCAGGGAACTGCAATGCTGAGCAAGGCCTGGGCTGGCTGGGGAAAGCAGAAAGGCCAAGCCCTGAGCCCAGCCTGGGACAGCAGGGCCTGTCCCTCACGAGTGGCTCAGGGCTGTTTGTGGGCCAGGGGGATGTGAGAGACAGCAAGGACAAATGTCATAAACCTGTGTGACACTGCAGATCCCCATGGAACCAAGGGGCCAGTGGGACACTGTGAGGCCTCATGGAAACAAGAGGCCATTGTCAGCCTGCAGGGCTGGAACACCCCAGAACACTGAAATGCTGGGGATAACCAAAGCTTCCTTTCCTTGAGTTTGGTGCACAGGAGAAACACCAATCAGATATTCTCAGCATGGGCAGATGCAAAGAACATTCTTGGTAGGAAGGGACCCACGAGGACCATCAAGTCCAGCTGTTAAGTGATTGGCCCACACAGGGATTGAACCCACAGCCTCGGTGATACCAGCACCATGCTCTAATCAACTGAGCTAAGAGGTCAAAATGACACCAAATTTTACTGGCAAAATATGGACAGTCAAGGAAATTTGGCAAAGGGTTTAACCTAAAAATCTTTAACCCTTAAGATGCTTAGTTACCCAAAAATGTTCCAGGTAAGTAGGATTAGAAGGAGAAGAAATAGAGAACATCAGAAAGACAGAATATCTATAGAAAGACACTCACATAGGTACCAACTGCTTGGGCTCCAGCGTCACCAATGGAAAAACCCCTGGAGAAGGCAGGATCCAGACCATGGGCTGGTCTTGTGCTCTGGCTTTTAACACCCTGGGCCTTCATGGGCCCGCCCCTGGGGTGGGACTGCCAGTTGCTTGTCCAATCAGAGTCAGGCTAGGCACCAGCTGTTACTGTGTGATTGATTGACAGCTCAGCCAATCAGAGTGGGGTTGGCACAGCATCTGCTGTGTGATTGACAGCTCTGCCAGGCCAGGACAAGGGGCGGGGCTCTGTCCCACCACGAACCAAAGCCTGACCCGGCCCTGGCCACACACAGGTATTCCAAACATCCCAAGGTATCTCGGGACATCGATCTCATCCAGCCTATGACAGCGACCCGAGTGACAATATGGAACCTCATGGAGCCATGAGTCACTTGTGACAATGCGGGTCCAAAGACACTATGGAACCTTATGGAATCAAGGAGATCATTGTGCAACTCAGGGGCCCTATGGGTGCAAGGGTCAGTAATCAAACACTGGGGTCCATAGAAACAAGGAGCTATTGTGACACAGCGGGGCCGCATGGAGCCAAGGGAACCCTGTGACTCTGTTGGGGCTCGTGAAACCAAGAAGCCATTGTGACACTGCAAGACTTCGTGGAATCAAGGAAACCGTTGTGACAGTGTGGGGAAGCATTTAAAAAAAGGGAACATGGAACAGGTTTGCCTGGTTTGGCCTCCTGGGGACTGTGTGACAGGTCCCACTGAATTTGACATGCCAAGGGCCACTTTCCATTTGACCGTGAAGCACTGGGGCTCTGTGTTTTCCTTCCTGTGGAGAAGAACTCTCTTTCTTGTCTACGCTCACATGGCCAAAATTAGGATTCTACCTCTAAAATTCCCTATATTCAAGGGTTACTCTCCAAAAAAATCTACCAATACAGTCAAGTCTTGCCAGCCTTGGCCTCTGGTGACTGCCTCTCATCTGACCCTGCACCACTGGGGCTCACTTGTTTCCTTCCTTTGGAGACCATTGTGACACTGCAGCGTGTTGTGGAGCCAAAGGGCATTGTTACACTGTAGGAACCTGTGGAACCAAGGGGATCATTGTGACACTGTGAGTGCCATGGATCCAAGGGGACACTGTGACACTGTGGGGTCTTGAGGAGCCATGGAGACCATTGTGACACTCGGGAGCCTTGTGAAATGCAGGGCATCATAGTGACACTGCAGAGTACCATGGATGCAATGAACCATTGCGACTCTGTGGGGCCTCATGGAACCAAGGACATCATTGTGGGTCTGGTGGGCTTCATGGTCCCAAGGGGCCAGTGTGAAGCAGCGGGGCTTTGTGGAACCAAAGGGCCGTTGTGATCCTGCAGGGCACCGTGGATCTGTGGAGAGCATTGCAAGGCCCCGTGGAATCACAGAGACCATTGTGACACTGTGGGGCCCCATGGAACCAAAGAGCCATTGCGATCCTGCAGGGGCTCATGGAAGGAAGGGGCCATTGTGATACTAAAGGAACTTGTGGAAATAAGAGGATCATTGTTGCACTACTAGGCCCCAATAGAACCAAGGGGCCATGGTGATAAAGAGGGGCTTCATGGCACCCAAAGACCATTAGGACACTGTGGGGCCTTGTGGAACCATAGGTACCATTAAGATCCTTAAGGACTTGTGTAACCAAGGGGCCATTATGACATTGAGGGCATCATGGAAGCAAGGAGCCATTGTGATACTGCAGGGCCCTCTGGAAGCAAGGGAACATGAAATAGGTATGACTGCCTTGGTCTCCCAGGGGTCATCTGACAGGTCTGGCTGACCTTGGAATGTGGAAGGTCACTCCCATCTGCCCCTGAAACACTGGGGGCCTGGGCTTTTCTTTTTGTGGAAAAGAACTGTCCATTTTTTCCAGGCGTCCATGGCCAAAATTTGGATTCCACCTCCAAATTTCTGTGTATGGAAGGATTGCTGCCAGACTAAAGCTGCCAGGACAGACAGGTCTGGCTGGTCTTTAACTCCATAGTGCCAGCATTCACCTATTTTCCGAATACTGGAAAGGGCTCTGTGCTTTTCTTTGTATGGAAAAAATCATCCTTCTCCAGGCACAAATGTTCTAAATTAGGATTCCACATTCATAATTTTGAATATCCAAGGGTTGCTCCAAGCAAACCTGCCAGGACAGACAGGTCAGGCTTGCCTTGGCCTCTGGTGGTTGCCGTTCGTCAGCTGCTGAAACATGGGGGCTCCATGGCTTTCTTCCTATGGAGACCAATGTGACATTTGGGAGCCTTGTGAAATGAAGGAGCCTTTGGAACACTGCAAAGCACCATGGATCCAAGGGACCATTGTGACACTGTGGAGCTTCATGGAACCAAGGACATCATTGTGGCTCTGTTGGGCTGCATGGTCCCAGGGGGCCAGTGCAAAGCAGCAGTGTGGGAGTTAGCCCGGCTGTAATTCAGAGTCAGACAGATTTTACCCCGGAAGAACTGGACGTGAGTTTCAAGTCCTAGGAATCATTCTTTTAACTTAGGGTGAGCTTGAGAAATCCTCCATAAGCCTTTAGTGTTGTTATGCTAAGTTGTCCAAGTTCTACTCCCTTATTGGTTTATTGGTTACTTATTTCTTCTATATGATTATTGTTCTAGTTTTCTAGCCCCAAGTATCTATGTTGTTGCTTCCCCTTTGTCTCAGGTTTTAGGATCCTGCCCCTTGTACTGTGCTGGATTTCTCCATGTTTATTATTTTTCACCCTGTTATTAAAGTTCCTTTTAAACAACTCTGTTGATCCTGCTCCTTTTCATTTTCACCACACTCACCCTGAACTCTGGGAGCCAGAGATGTTTGTCACAGCCACCCTCATTGGGACATTTGGTGCCTGAACAGGGACTATGACATTCAGGGATCCCTGTGTCAGTCACGTCAGCTGGGGTTAGCTGATGGATAAGCCAGTGCTCCCTGGGATTTTAGATTGTGCCGGGCCTGGCGGATTCATCGTTGCTTCAAGGGACCTTGCCCAGGATCGGCAGGGACAATGATGGTTTCACCTGCATAGGATTGCAGGTGGGTTTGGGGAAATGCAAGATATTTATTGCCCATTTTGCCATTGTGTTTTTACAGTATGCACCCATGTCCCATAATTAATTTGAGGTGTTGTGGTGGCTCTTCTCCATAAGGCAAAGAAAGAAAAATGGCCAGCCATATGTCCACAGTAGAAAGGAGTGTATATGGATGCTTTAATTCTCACTGTTCATGATGAAATATTTTCAAAGAATGAATAAAAATCAATCACGAGGTGGATCATTAAAAAATTTCCTGACACCTCTGGTGTCGAAATCCATACCACTGAATTTTGAGACTAAGTGGAAGTTAAATTGTACACCCTTTTGATCAAAAGGGACTCCATAGCATCCCACATACTCCCCATCATCCACACCACCCTTGAGACCCTTCACCAGCCAGCAGTGTGTTGAAAACTCAATCCATTGGTCACTCCGAACTCGGGACCTCACCCCAAACCTGCCTTTATCAGACCTTCCACGATGGTCTAAGATGGCGATGGCCATGCTCTCTTGGAGTATCATGCCCTGGAGAGTTAAGATGGAAGGAGCCTGAACGTGGCTCGAGAGCCCGACCATCCTCCCTCCATCTTGGCTCCTCCATTTCCTGCTACCACAACCTTCTCTTCTGCCCTGAACGAACCTCCAGACTCCACCCCCACAACTGTGGGTCACACCCCCACGGTCAATCATTCCACCTCCACCCTGGGCCATGCCGCCAGAAAGCCAGACCAGTTGTTTGCCATCCTAAATCAAGGCCCTTCCTCCCCAACACCTGACAAAATGGCAGTGCCCTTTGCCTCAACCCTCCGGCAACAATATAACCCCATGGTCACAGATACTAAGGCCAACTGCCACACTATTTCTAATCCAAATATTTCTCCTCCAAGTTATTCTTCCACCTTAGAAAACAGTTTGGATTCCCCAGAGCCACCTCACCCCTTTAACCCCAGAAGATCCCTGGGAAATGATCTGGAAATAAGCAGTTAAGGAAGGAGACTGGCAAACAGTCTCAAAACCCCTCATTGCCCCCCGTATGTTATGAAAGATGGGATCAGAATCCCAGGTATCAGCCATTGGTTTGAGGGGAAATCAAGGATCTGTGTAGGGCAGCTACAGACCATAGGAAGGACTTCCCTTGTTTTAATGGCCTAATGAGGCCCATGTTTACAGCACATCATAACTCCCTATGATTTAAAATATATTATGACCATGTTGTTGTCACCTACAGAATGCACCCTGTGAAAAGGGGGATGGAAGTGTGTACTAAATCGATTAATAGCGACTATGCTAATAATGAGGCAAAAGCGGAATCAACCATCTAGCTGGAGAAGGACAACACAAGCCTACCAGATGACCAAGCAGCAGGTATCCCTAGAGAAGTATTGGATGATATCAAAGAGATGGCTTTGCAAGATTTAATCCAGGTATTGGATGGTAGCATCCCAAATGTGGACTACCTTGGGTGGCTGCAGCTAAATCTTTAGGACAATCAGACCATCCTGGGTGCCTGTTAAGTAAGCAAACCAATGCTACCTCCCTCAAATTGAGTGGCCTGCTCTCAGACATAGAGACCATCAGACATGCCACTTTGCAGAACAGCGATAGAGTTTTTACTCTGGGCACATGGGCATGGCTGTGTAGACTCTGAGGGCATGTGTTGCATGAACCTCTCCATCCACAGCTAGTCAATCTACAAGGGCATTCAGGTACTGAAGGATGGGTTCAAGAAGCTTCAAGTGGAAAAAAAAGACTGGTTCAATAAACTCTTCCAGTCCAAGGGACTAAAGGGTTGGATGATGTCTAGCTAAAACAGGACTATTCATTCTCTTAGTGGTTGTTGTTGTATTGTTAATTTTCCCATGTTTGTTTGAATGCTTTTAGAAAGTCTTACAAAATTCTTTCAGTTCCATCTTTGTTGTAAAACAGAAAGGGGAAAGATACCCAACACAGGCTCCTCATGGACTCCTTGGAGGAGAGAATTGGAGGCCAGGATGGCACAAAAACCTCTCAGAGACTCAGTGAGGAAAGGAAAATCCTTAAAAGTACCTAAAAGTATTCTTAAATCCATTAAGTACCTTAAAAACCTTGAGTATCTCAAAGCATTAATGAGCCCTGCTAAGTTTCAGTACAAAGCTCCCAAGAGACTCGTTAAAGCAGATAATTGGGGCCATGATTGCACAAACCTCTCACAGAGTCTGTATCAAAAGGGAAACACCAAGTACCTTAAAATAACTGAAGTACCCTGAAGCATAAATGAGCCCCACTGAGTGTTGTTACTGACAAAGCCTCTCCAGGGACTAATTACAGCAGTAATTGGAGGCCATGATTGCACAAACCTTTCAGAGACTCCAAGGCAAAAGCCAAATCCAAAGACTTTTGAAAAACCTGCACAGAGGCTCCCGGCACAGAGGCAGCTCCTGGCACGGGCAGCGCTGCAGAGAGACAGCTCTGCCCAGGAGCAGCTCCTGTGCACAGCCCAGCAGGGCTGGGGCACTGCCTGCAGCCACCCTGGGCACAGCACAGGGGCACACAGGGGTTAAACTAAGCCTGGGCTGGGAGGACAGAGCAGAGCTCACTCAGGGCTCACTAGAGCAGAAATCAGCCCAGGTTTGAAACAGTCATTCCCTGGCTGTGGGAAGAGAAGCTGCCGTTCCTGCAGGGATCTCCTGGAGCTGGCACATCCCACAGCTTTGAGGACCTTTCAGGAGGACTCTCAGAGCTGCTCCAGGGCAGGGCTGTGGTCCTAGGGCAGGGCTGGCTTTCCCTGCTGCCCCAGCCCAGGCACAGCCCAAGGCAGCTCCTGTTGCCAGGCTCTGCTGCAGGGCTCAGCAGCCAGGGCTGCAGCCAGGGGTGCTCAGGGCTGTCCTGCAGAGCAGGGTCCTGCAGCCCAGGGCGCTGTGCTGGGGCAGGGACTCTGCTGCCTGCCAGGGACAGCTCTCAGCCAGCCCTGGCAGCTGCTCCCAGCACTGGGGAGAAGCTGTGGGGGGAAGGAGCCACCCTGAGCTGGGCAGGGGCTGCTGCTGAGAGGGGCTGGGTGGGGCAGGGATGCTCCCAGCTCCAGACCAGCCTGGGCACAGCTCCGGAGGACACTTCCCAAAGAAGGTAAGCCAGGGATTGCTGGAAAGGTCAGGAGCTTTCCTGAGAGTGTTTTCAATTTCCTACTTAGAGAAAGATGGGAATGTTGGGGTGGTGACAAAAAGTTTTTTGTATTTTTACATTTTTATATATTCGTAGGTCTCTAAATTACTATTCTATAGTTACAATACTATAATCCTTACTTAACTCTACTAAACTCTTAACTGTATTAAACCACTATTATATTCTTATATAGCTTTAATCCTGAATTAAATCTAGTATGTTTCCTTACCTTTCTCTTAATAACCTGACTGTCTAAATATATTCCTAAAATGCTGTATAGTCCTATTCTTTTATATAGTCCTGAAATATTATATAGTCTTCTAGGAACTGGATATATAGGAGCATTTTGGGTTTTGAGAATGAGCAGAATATGAGCAGTCATTATAAAAAGTGAAGGCAAAGAAGCCTTTGGACCTACTCCAATTGGTTGACCCAGAGATGTGTAACTAAGGAAACTAAATCTCCTTTTGGATGCTCCTGTTAAATATCCTAATTATCAACCTTAATAAATTGTTGAAATCAGGAGGTGGGTGTGCCCTTTCCCACTGGGACACCTGGAAGCTTCCAATAAGTGTCTGGCTTTTACTTTACTTTACTGTTCTAACACTGCTGCAATTTTTTTTTTTTTTTTTCTCTTTCAATTATAGACAACAGGGGGATGAGAGAAGCAGAACAGGAATTGTAATCCCAGAATCACAGAACATTCTGAGTTGAAAGGGACACACAGGATCATCAAAGGAATGTTTGAACATTTACACAGACTCCAGAACTGTGACTTAAGCTGGTCAGTATCTCATCTGGGAGCCTCTCAAAGCCCTCAGCCACTCCTCAGCCCTGGACAGCAGCAGCATCACCTCTGAAGGGCCCAGCAGGGCTCTCCTGAGCTGCCCTTTCCCAGCTGCACACAGAACCTGCCGCATCCAGGGCCCTGCACACAGGCAGTTTTCTGTAGGGCCCCGGCCAGGGCACACAGGCTGGGATGGGCTCTGTGAGCGCTGGCAGGGACAAGGCTCCTCTCAGGAGGGAATGTCCAGGCCCAGGGAGATGCTCAGGGAAGGAGAGGGGGCTGAAGAGAGCAGTGCTGGGGGCAGGATGATGGCACGGTTGGTGTGTGGGAGGTGCCAGGCACAGCTGGGCACGGGAACACTGTCCTGAGTGCCCGGCTGTCTCTGCCCTGCCCTCTCAGGCACAGCACCACAACATCTTCTCTTGGTTCTGCCCTGCCCTGATATTGTCACTGTTATCTGCTGCTCTCAGGGAGGCTTTGGCATTTGCAGCAGCTGAGTCAGGCACTGCCCTTGGCATTCCTGCCAGGCAGGGCTGTCCATGAGAATGGATAGTCCAAGCTTCCCTGGCACCTGTGGGGCTGTGGGCAAAGCAGTCTATGGGAAAGGGGAATGAGCTGAGCCCCCTCCCTGAGATCCCATCATGGGCACAGCCAGGGATCTCCTTGCTGTGCCCTTCCAAGCTCTGAGCTGCCCTCCTTGGTGCAAATCTCTGCCAGAGCCTCTGGGAGTTCCCTGATTGTCCCACAGGGAAGGGCAGAGCTGCCAGAGCTGAGGAAATGCTGTTGGGTTTGCCAAGGGGGCCATGAGTGTCCTTGGCAGGAGGGGGTGCTGAGAGCTTGCTCAGAGACCTTTAGAGAGGGTGAGACATTCAGGGATCCCTCTGCTCTGGGCAGGGTCTGGTTTATCCCAGGCTGACCCGAGAGTGTGATTGTGCTCTGATTGCAGCCAAAGGTGCAAAGCCAGAGCAGCTGGGAACAAGCCCCATCCATCCCCTCACCTTCCCTGAGCCACAGGGAATCTTTGCCTCTCACATCTCTAAGTGGCAAACTCTGAGTGCAGCAGAAATGCTGGGGATTTCTGACCTCAGAGACCCAGGAATGATGTGTATATAGGAAAACAATTCCTAAAACCAACTTCTGCCATCTATTTCCATTAGAACTGGGAGTGCAGATGCTACCAAGCCTCTCAGCATTAGGAGTGATTTCCCGGAAATATCCTGAATATCCAGCCTTGCCCCTCTGCCACATGGCCACAAACCCAGGGGAGAGGGACAGGGATGGCTCCTTGAAAGGCCCCTCACACAGACCTGGCTGCTCCTGGCACACTCAGCCAGCACAACTGGAGCTCAGGCAGGGACCTGGGTGAAGGATTTCCCAGAGCAGGAACAAGGGTGGGTGAGTCCCAGTGGGACAGTCTGCAGGGAATGGCCCAGGTGTGGCTCCAGGCAGCCTCTCCTGACTTTTCACTGTCCTTTCTCCATGAACAGTTCCCCATGTGCAGCCTCAGCAAATGTCCAACAGCAGCTCCATCAGCCACTTCCTCCTGCTGGCATTGGCAGACACGCGGCAGCTGCAGCTCCTGCACTTCTGCCTCTTGCTGGGCATCTCCCTGGCTGCCCTCCTGGGCAACGGCCTCATCATCAGCGCCGTAGCCTGCGGCCACCACCTGCACACGCCCATGTTCTTCTTCCTGCTCAACCTGGCCCTCAGCGACCTGGGATCCATCTGCACCACTGTCCCCAAAGCCATGCACAATTCCCTCTGGGACACCAGCACAATCTCCTACAAAGGATGTGCTGCCCAAGTCTTTTTCTTTATGTTTTTCATTTCAGCAGATTTTTACCTTCTGACCATCATGTGCTACGACCGCTACGTGTCCATCTGCAAACCCCTGCACTATGGGACCCTCCTGGGCAGCAGAGCTTGTGCCCACATGGCAGCAGCTGCCTGGGCCAGTGCCCTTCTCACTGCTCTCATGCACACAGCCAATACATTTTCTTTGCCCCTGTGCCATGGCAATGCCCTGGGCCAGTTCTTCTGTGAAATCCCACAGATCCTCAAGCTCTCCTGCTCACGTTCAAACTACAGGGAACTTGTGCACATTGCAGTTAGTTCCTGTTTAGCACTTTGCTGTTTTGCGTTCATTGTTTTCTCCTATGTGCAGGTTTTCAGGGCTGTGCTGAGGATCCCCTCTGAGCATGGACGGCACAAAGCCTTTTCCACCTGCCTCCCTCACCTGGCCGTGGTCTCTCTGTTCCTCAGCACTGCTGTGTTTGCTCACCTGAAGCCCTCCTCCATGTCCTCCCCATCCCTGGATCTGGCGCTGTCAGTTCTGTACTCAGTGGTGCCTCCAGCCCTTAACCCCCTCATCTACAGCCTGAGGAACCAGGAGCTCAAGGCTGCAGTGTGGAGACTGATGACTGGGTGGTTCCAGAAACAATAAACGGCTGTAAAATTCTTGTCAATCATTTGCAATAAAAGTCATCTTTCATACTACTTGTTTTTTTAATTTTGGACGATGTGTTTCTTTGTTTCACTTTTTTTCATATTGTCCACAAAGAAATGTCATTCCTTGTACCATTTCTCATTGTGTTTCTCTCCAAATTCCCTGTAGCCCCAGACTGTGTCAATGATGGGACGCGCTCTGGGTGACTTTAAAGGAAATGAAGGATCTCCCAGCAGAGTTTTCACCAGAGGTGCCCCTCTTGCTGCCTTCTCTGGAGCTGCAGCAGCAATGTCTCTGTGCAGAGCTGGGGTAGATCAATGCTGGCCCAGCATCTGTGCCCAGCAGCAGCAGCACTTGTTGTTGCCAATGCTGCTGCCATGGCCCTGCCCCGCTGCCCTGGTGGCCCTGGTGTTGCTTTAGGGCCTGAGTGCTCTCGGGGCCGGGCACAGTCCTGGGGGTGGCAGTGCCGGGGCTGCAGCAGGGACAGGCCATGGGCACTGCTGGGGCAACGCTGACGCCTCAGCCCAGGGCCTGGGGGCTCCAGGCTCCTTGCCCAGGCTCTCTCAAGAACACGGCCAGGCCAATGCTCAGCACAGAAAACCCCCGTGAGCAGCCCCAGGCTGGCCGTGGGCAGGCTGGGGGCAAACAGCATGGCTGGGGCTCTGCAAGGGCCCTGGGGTAGACGGGAAGGAGCAGCAGAGCAGGGGCTGATCCATCCTCAGTGCACTGGACAGCCCAGGGCAGCGTCCCAGAGCATCCTGATGGAGCTGCCAACAACAATCCCCCTCTGCAGCCCTGGCCTCTCCTCCAGCTCACACAGGTGCCCCATCCTTGCAGGCACAGACACGGCAGCACTGGCTCAGCAGCCCCTGTTTGCATTGCATGCAGGAGGCAGGAGCACCCCCATGCTGTTGGAGTGGGGACATGAGCCTGAGGGAGCACAAATGCCATGAGGCCCTGGGAGGTTCCTGTCCCATTGCAGACGCGGTTGCTCAGAGCCAGGGCTGCCTGGAAGCCACCCCCAAACTGCCCTGAGCATTTCCTTGGCTTCATCCTTGTTTTCTTTATTCTTCCTGCTACAAATTTCTTCCCATTGCCCACTCCAGTGGGCCCAGAACTGGACACAGCCCTTGAGGTGCTGCCCAACCAGTGCCCAGCACAGGGGAAGAATCCCTGCCCTGCTCCTGCTGGCCACACCATTCCTGATCCAGGCCAGGAGCCATTGGCCTTCTTGCCCACCTGGGCACTCTGCTGCCTCATGCCCAGCCTGCTGTCCATCAGTCCCTGCAGGTCCCTTTCTGCCTGGCTGCTGTCCAGCCACTCTGTCCCAGCCTGTAGCACTGCAAGGGTTGTTGTGGCCAAAGTGCAGGAGTCAGCACTTGGTCTTGTTCAACCTCACTGTGTTCGATTTGGGCCCTGGATCCAGCCTGTCCAGGGCTCTTTGCAGAGCCCTCCTATGCTCCAGTAGATCAACTCTCACACCCAGCTTGGTGTCATCTGCAAATTTGCTGATGCTGGACTCAGTCCCCTCATCCAGATCATCAATGCAGACATTGAAATCCACGCTGGCTGGCTCTGACCCCTCGGCCATCCTGTGGGTGCCCTGTGACGGCACTCAGGGTGATCTGTTCCATAACCTTGCCGGGCACCCAGGTCAGGCTGATAGGCCTGGAGTTCCCAAGCTCCTCCTTCCAGCCCTTCTTGGGGATGGGCTCACACTGGCACCTCCAGTGCTCTGGGACCTCCCTGGTGAGCCAGCACTGATGGTGAATGATGGAGAGCAGCTTGGAGAGCTTATTCACAGCTCCCTCATCCCCCTGGGATGGATCCCCTCTGATCCCATACACCTGTGAGCACCTGAGTAAGTCACCAGGTCACCAGGTGCTTCCTCCTGGATTACAGGGGGCTGTTTTGCTCCCTGTGCCCATTTACCAGCTCAGGAGAACTCTTGTCCTGAGGGCAACCTGTCTTTATATGGAAAATTGAGACAGACACTGTGTTCAGTAACTTAGCGATTTCCTTATCTTTGGTTACTATATTCTCCACTGCATCAAAAAAAGAGTAGAGGTTCTTCCTCTCCCCACTTTTGCTATATTTTTTTTAATAAAAACAATTTAATATTCCTTTTTTTTACAGAGGTGGCCAGGTTAAGCTCTAATTGAGCTTTCATCTCTCAGCTTTTCTTTCTGCATAATGTAAGGACATTCTTAAAGACTTCCTGAGTTGCTGGTCCTTTTTCCCCTGAGTTCCCAAAAAAGTTCCATGGGCAGCCAGGCCATATCGCTGGCCAGGGGCTATTTACAATTCACAAATAGGATGGGACAGCTAGGAACTTTCGTTGAGCTGTTTTATTTTTCAGCATCAGTCTCATTACATGGTTATGGCAATGGGAAGATGACATCAGTCCACAGCCCAGGCAGTAGACAGAGAACTTAATGTTACAACTTATTCTAAAAGTTTTTTTACCAATCACACAAAGTAAAAGCATATTGACAGCAGTTCTAGCCAATCACTTTAAGCACATGTATCTTTGGTTAAAACAATACTTGCTTATTTCGAATACAATACCTGCATGTAAGCCTTAAAACACAATGCATAGAGCTCCATTATTAATCTTCAAACTTCCTAATATCTTGCTAGATAAACTTCTCTGTAGCTTAGGGAGTTGTTCTAGACAAGCGTTAATACACAGTTCATTGTTCTATTTCTCCTTAGTTTTCTACTTTTTACATAATTTTCCTGCTGACCTATCTCATGGCTACTGCTTAGCTCAAATCACAATTCTGCTGTCTCAGTGGCCTGCTTTTTGCAGCTTTCCAAAAACCCTCTGATTTTAAGGATTCCCACATGGCCAGTCATTTTCCTCACCAGCTTGTCTTTTGCCACACTGGGACAGGCTGCTCTTTCCCCCTTATAATTACTTTCTTGAAATGTGTCCATCCTTCTTGGACCCCTTTGTTTTTAAGGGCTATTTCCCTTCAAAAAATCAGGACCTTATTTGGTACTCCCCAAATCTGCATCCTAAATAGGCCAGAGTCTGCCCTTCCTAATTAAAGTGCAGAAATTTTATTGCTGCCCCTCCTTCTCTCACAGAAAATGGAAAACTTGATTATTTCATGGTCACTGTGCCCCAGGCAGCCTCCGAGCCCCACATTTGCCACCAGCCCTTCTCTGTTTGTGAACAGCAGCAGACAGAGCTTTCCGTGGCAGTGGGAGTGTTACCAAAATTTTGGTAAAACAGAAAATTCCTTAATCCCAATGTAGCATAAAGAAGCAGCATTCTTTATTCAGCTGGATGCAAGGGGGATAGCTCCTCCCAAAGCTGTGCATGCTGAGTGCAGGAAAGTTTCTGTTTATATTCTGTATATTGCACACATATTCATTGATTGTCCTGGACTAAGCATAAATATGATAGTGATTTCCCCAAAATCATTAACACATTTCCTCTCCTCATTACCCATGTGTTCTTCTGTCCTGGGGTCTCTCTGGTGGTCCCTGGTGGTCGTGGATGCCAATGTTCCAGTGGGCCTGGCTGAGCTGGCAGGACACTGAGGCTGGTGAACTTGCTGTTCCCCTTCTCACACAATGGGCATTGTGTGGTTTCCACAGGCCTGGGGTTGTGGAGAACAAGCTCCAGTTGTGAGCTCACCTGGTGTAGACAATTTATCATCTGGTAACATGAGGTCACAGACTGGGCTATGACATCACAGAGCGGGTTATGTTTGGTCATGGAAAAGCTATGGCATCATAGACTGCCTCTGTGACATCACAGGGCAGAGATCTGACATCACAGAGCAGAATATGACATCACAGAGTTGGCCCTGACATCAGAGACCAGCTGTGTGACATTAGAGAATGGGCTGTGCCATCACAGAGCAGGCTGTGACATCCCAGAGGGGCTGTGTGACATCCCAGCAGGGCTGTGTCAGGTCACTGGGTTGGTCACTCCACCCCAGCTCCCCCTCACAGTTTCTCCCAACAAGTCCAATGCTGTTCATGCCCAGCAGGGTCCCTGTCCCCTGGGATCTCCCCGGCCCACCTGGAGCCACAGCCTCCACCAAAGGATGTTCCACAGGATCCACCCCAGAGCCTGACAGGGGACAAGGGGCCAGAGCTGTGTGACCAGGACATCAAGGATAGGGATTATCCAGGTCACTGTGGCCTGGTTTGGGTTCCCCAGGCTAGGAAAGATGTCTGGCAGCTGGAGCAGGGTCTGGGAAGGGCCTCCAAGGTGGGGCTGGAGCCCCTGGGCTTTGAGCAGAGGCTGAGGGAGCTGGGCTTGTCCAGCCCAGAGCAGGGAAGGCTGAGGGGCTCCTCATCCCAACCTGGCAGTGCCAGTGAGGAGGGGATAGAGAACACAGAGCCAGGCTCTTCACAGGGTGCTGGGGGGAGACAAAAGCCAATGGGTGGAAGGGGAAGGAGGGGAGATCAGCCAGGGCATGAGGAGATGAAATGAGTCAGGCTGCTTTCAGCATTTCCTCAACACCAAGAGCAGCCTGACCTCCCTTCTCCATCCACGACTGACAGCTTTGCAAATCAGGAATTGTTTGAGCTGTTTTGCTCCCACTCCTGAGGAGCATCCTGATACAGGAACTTAATTGTGTGTATATCTATCACAGAACCACGTTTGTCTAAAATTATTTTTAATATGGAAATCACTTGTGTTTGGAGGACTCATCAGTCACTGCTGGGACATTACACATAGCTCAGGGAAGAGCAAGACTGTTATTAAATTATGTCTTCTTCAAGTGTGGTCTGTTGGTCATGAAGAGAAACTTTCTGTGCCTCTGAGTCTCACCAGTTCCTAGTCCTCAAAGGACCCAAACATGATGAGTTGTGGTTCCCACACTAGTGGTGGCACTTCCTCATCCCTCCATGCACAGAGCAGAGCTCCCTTGTCCCAAAAAGTCCCTGGCAATGCAGGGATGAAGGAAACGGGACAGGCTGTGGGGATCAGGGGAAGGACAGGGCCAGGGATTTGGGCCCTTGAGATCTCAGCACCGCAGGCAGACGGGAGCAGGGCATCCAGGGAGCCTCCTTTGGCCTTGGCCCAGCACCTTCCCCCATGGCTGTGGCTGAGTCCTGTGGCAGCTGCAGCTGCTGCTGTGCCCTTGCCAGGGGCTGAGGCCACGGGGCCAGTGCCCAGAGCAGCCTGGCCTGAGCAGAGCTGTGGGGCCAGAGCCAGCTGGGATTGGCTGGGCTGGGCTGGGCTGGGGAGAAGCCCTTGATGCTGCCCAGAGCTCAGGGCAGCTGGGAGAGCTTGCAGGGAGCTGGGCTGGGCTCAGAGAGCCGCGCCCAGAAACCATCAGTGTCCATCTCAGCCTGGCTGAGCATGCAGGGGCAGGACTCAGGCCAGGCCTTGTGGGGCAGGGCCAGCGCCTGTGCAAGGCATTGCAAACAGGCAAGTGGCCCAGAGAGGAGGCCGCTCTGTGCCCTTGGTGGCATGGACAGAGCAGGGAGGGGGGCCAGGACATTTGCCAGCACCAGTCTCTGTGCCCAGCCCTGGGCAGCCCTGGCTGCTGAGCCCAGCTTTGGCCTGGGCTGAGTTTGGCTGTGGCCCAGCTCCATCCTCCTGCAGGGCTCAGGGCCTGTTCCCAGCCATGGCCGGCCCTGGCTGCCTCTCTGCTGGCCCAGAGGCCGGCAGAGTCCGGGGCAGGGCTGTCTGTGCATCCCCACAGGTGCCAGGGGCTCTGCAGGAGCTGGCAGAGGCTGCCCAGCAGGGAGGCCATGGGGCACAGAGCCCCAAGGCTGCTGTGGGCACCACGGCACAGGGGCCATTCCCAGCCGCAATGCTCCTGGCCTGGGCTGGGCCTGCACAGGGTCTGGGCCACCATGGCTGGGCCAGCACAGGGCCACAAAGGGGCCACGCAGCCGCTGCCGGGGCTGACAGCAAGGCCAGGCACACACAGGGAATTGCTGAGCATGGCCTGTGCTGGCCAGGCCTGACTGTGCCAAAGGCAGAGCTCAGCTGCCCTTGGGGGCTGCAGCAACAGTCCAGAGCCCAAAGAGCCTCCATGGCTGTGCTGGAGACCAAGGCTGCAGGAGGGAAATGCAGGGCTGCTGCGGGATGGGGAGGACATTGAATTCCAGCACACACCTCAGTTCTCTGATGATCCCGGCACAATGCTGGGCCCTGTTTCAGACTGGATCAGAACAGATGTTGATGGGACAGGAGCCCTGCGGGGCTGTTAGGGACCTGCAGGTGGCAAGGTGCTCTGCTCTCCCTCAGGTGCTCTTGGAGAGATGCAATCCCAGCTGGGCACCTCAGGGCACAAGTGGCCCTGCCTTTTCATGGGCACACAGCTGATGTCTGCCTGGAAAGGGGCACAGGTTTTAATACCTGTTAGTTTCATCATATACAGGCACAACTTTATCATCTGGGTCATTTGAGTACTGTTAAGAAATGGCAATGTTTTCCCACCAGGAACAGGGATTTCCTGGAAGTGTACAGATGGCAGGAGAAGAAATACTGATCTTGCTTTCTACTGGTGTCACCTGTATCTATTCTATTATATAAATCTCTCTTTTCCATTTGGGGTTTCAAGCTCTCCTTTTGAAATGGCCATGTCTAAGGAAATCTCTTCACTAGACGAGCTGGATATTTATGCTTCCCATTGCTCCCAGATTTCCTCATCCAGATGCTCTCTGGTCATGCCTCTCAACTGACTGGCTTCATGCTTTGAGCTGCAGGAAGTTGCCCAATCATTCCAAAGTGCAAATAAATAGCCAACATCTTTATGGTGTTTATATCTATCACAGAACTGCCTTTTCTTATGTCTTTGTCTAAAACTGTTCCTGTACAGAAATCCCTTGGGGATGGTGGACATGTCAGATGCTGCTGGGACATCATGGAGAACTCTGTTTGCTGCAATGTTAAACTGTATCCTGTTCAAATTGTGCTTTTTGGCAAGAAACCCTTCTGTGCCCATGAATGTCACCAGTTCCTGAGCCCAAAGGGCACAAACCCGATAAGTTGTGGTTCCCACTGCAGGGGCTCTGCACAGGAGAGCTCTTCATCCCCTTTCATTTTTTTCCTCCCTCTGGGCATGGAGGGAGCTCCTGACTTCAGCCTGTGACTTGTGTGTGCAAAGAGAAAATCTGGGCACAATTGGGGCAGGAAGGGTTTGGGGGGACCTTGGGATCTGTGCTGGGCACAGAAGGTGTTTTCCACTGCTCTGAGACTGTCTGCTGTGGAAAGTGGATTTAATATCCAGCAGAGGAATGACTTTTACATTTGATAGAGCCATGCCTTTCCTTGGCTTTGTTGGCTTAAAAGAAATGAACATCCCTCTGTGTCTCGGGCAGCTCCTTCTCCAAGGAAAGCAGGTGGGAGTTGGAGCCAAGGAGCTGAAAGCTGCAGGTGCAGCCTGGGCTGGAGGGAGCTCAGATTTGCACAAGGCTGCTCTGAGTGCCAGGGCTTGGATGGGGGAAATGGTGGGATGGGGGTAGGGACAGAGTCTGATTGATTGTCAGCCATGAAGGGTCTTGACTTTCATATCTATTCAAACTGCATGAGGAGGTCCTTGGATTCAGTGTCAGCTGGAGATAGCATGTATCAATAAATTGACAGGGAAAAAACTCCTAAATTTGGCCTAAGTAACCTTTTCTCACTGTCTTTTTAGATAGAATCTATTCACCTTGAAAAGACTCCTGGAATTCATCTAATTAAACACAAAAGATTTGAAAATTAAAATCAAATTATTCCCAGAGGCTTGGCTTGTTCAGGTGTTTTGAATGTTAATGAACCCTGGGACACAGAATTCCTGCACTCAAGAGCTGAAGGCTGAACAAGCCTCTGGAGCAGGAAAATTCAGCAGCAGCCTCCAAGTTGCTGAGGATGTCAGCAGCCCCCACTGAGGCCATCCCTGCCCAGAGACCGTGGGGGAATGGGCAGACAAGGAGAGCGTCCCTGGGGCTGGGGCAGCACAACTCAGAGGCACCAGCGGCTCCAGCTGGGAAATGGAGTGTGGAATGTGGCTGAGAAAGCCCTGCCTGGGCTGTGCCAAGCAGGACAGACAAGCCCTGACTCCCATTCCCCAAAATCTCTCTCAAGGAGACATTTGAAAAGGAATTACAATTGTTTGTGTCCTCTGAGTAGGATGTACTGGAGAAATACCAGCAAGAGATTTTCAGGACCCCAAAACAACAAAACAGACTTTGCTGGTAACTTCACAAAATGAGAGAAATTTTAGCAACTGGTTTAAAACGACATTCAATCAACACAGAACACTTCTTAAAGCACTGACTTGGCCAATTCAACTTCAAAAACTCTAAGCTATTTGAATTTTACATTACTCAAATTTACAAAAGGACAGAAATAGAAGGAAATGACAGAAAGAGGGAAAGGCAAAAAAATACAGAGGAGCACAAACAGAGGTACCAACTCCTGGATTCCAGCAGTGTTCAGATGGAAATTCCAAGAAGAGGTAGTGTCAAGATGTGTGCTTGCCTTGTGGTCAGCCTTCAATACCCTTGGTCTTCCTGGGCTCTTCCCCCAGGTGGGACTTGGGCTCATTTGGTCCCTCAGGAGCTGGGCTGGGGCTCCAGAGGTGGCTGTGGAGCATTGCCTGTGCTGTGCCAGGCACTGGCAGACACTGCTGGGCTGGGATAGAGGCTCTGGGGGGATTGGGGTTCCAGGACAGGCCAAGGCTGGGGTTCCAGGGCCAGGCAGGGCTGGACCTGCCCCTTCCTCCCCCCCCCGCCCCTGACAAAATGTTTTCAGCCAACAATCTCCTCCAGTCTGTCACAATGGACAATGTTGGAGGTGAAATCCCAATCTCGGCCATGGGCACCTGGACTAGAAGGACAGTTCTTTCCCAAAGGAAGGAAAGCACAGAGCCTTTCCCAGAGTTTTGGGGACAGATGAAAGGTGACCCTTGTGAAACCATTACCAGCCAGATTTGTCCTGACAATCTTCCTATTGGAGCAATCTCTGGATATATGGAATTTTGGAGGTGAAATCCCAATTCTGGCCATGGGTGTCTGGAGGAGAAGGCCAGTTCTTTTCCATGAGAAGGAAAGCACAGAGCCCCAGTATTTCAATAGCAGATGAGGAGACTCCCAATGTGCCAAGGTCAGCTGGACCAGTCAGGCACAATCGCCTGTTGATTACAAGAAGACCTGCAGTGTCACAATGGACCCTTGGTTCAATGAAGTCCAGCATTGTCACAGTGGTCCCTAGGTTTCATAAGGCCCAGTGGTGTCACAATGGTCCCAACGAATCCATGAGGCTTTGCAGTGTCACAATGGTCTCGGTAGCTCTCCAGGCCCCACAATATCACGTGACTCCTCTGTTCCATGAGCCCTGAAATGTCACAATGGCCCTTTGGACCCTGGGGGTTTCTAGTGTCACAATGTTCTCCTTTGGGTCAACAGTGTCACAAGGGACCAATTATGACACGAGGCCCCACAGTGTCACAATGGTTGGTTCCATGCAGCCCTGCAGTGTCACAAAGGCCTCTTGGTTTCACGAGGCCCCACAGTATCACAATGATCCTCTTGGTTCTGTAAGGAACCCCAGGGTCACAATTGTCTCACTGGTTCCATGAGACTCCACAGAGTCACGGTGGACCCTTGGTTTGATGGGGCCTGCCAGTGTCACAATGATCCCTACATTCATGGAGCCACACACTATCACTACAATTCCCTTGGTTCCATGAGGCCCAGCAATGTCACAGTGGTCTCCATGATTCCATGAGGCCTCACAGTGTCACAATGGTGCCTTGGTCTCACAGGGCCCCACAGTGTCACAGTGGTCCCTTGGTTCCATAGGCCCCGTGCTGCTGCATTCCCCCCTCCCCTTCTCAGGCCGCCGTGCCAGCTGAGAAATGCTCCTTGGGCATCGGCCTTGGCCAACAGCCCCTGGGCTCAGCTCCTCTGCAGCTCATCACAAACACTGTCTGCTCCAGGCACTGCTGCTGCCCAACCAGCTCCTGGTTTCTCTAGGAGCAGCCCTGGGAACTGTTTTTGTTCCCTCAGTGGCACAACATCCCTGTTCTCACACTGCCAAAGAAAGCTGTTTATGCCAAGTGCAGCCAGGATGAGCTGGGACTGACGCCCCTCTCTTGGGGCCCTGCAAACAGCGCTCCAAAAGAAGCCCTTGGAGCTCTCCTGGCCAGTGACTCCCTCTGAGTGGGGCCTCTCCCAGCCGGGAACTCTTCCGTTTACTGCACTCGGGGATCCCGAACAACGACGGAGCCTGGGCCGATCCCCTCACTTCTCCAGGCTCAACCCTTCACCCACTGGGGAGATGCCAAAGGATCCACAGGGAGCATTTTCTGTCCTCAGGGGAATTGCTCACAGGTGCCTTCCACTGACTCTTTGTGTCTGTGTGCACACAGGAGTGCCTGTGCTGGGGAAATATGGCAGAAATGCTGCTCTCTGAGGGGCTTGAGCGCCTTGGATAGTTGAGTCACTCAGATATCCAGATATCAGTAAGTACAGTTTAGTCAGAAGGTCTAAACGAAGTTAAATGCTCCTAGGAGTTGTTCTTTTGCTAAGTTGTTAGGTTTAATTTAAATTATTAGGTAAGTTAAATATTGTTAATTGTTATTCCTCTGTTAAATTTCTAAGTCATGGGTATAAGTTAGGTCAAATACTCTTAAGTGCTGTTCTTTTAAGGTATCAGTTAAGGTTAAGTGTAAGTTAAGTCCCGTTAGGTTTGTCCTCGGTAAGCTTTTGGGCCACATTCCTTTTATCCTTACCCTCATTATCCTTATGTCATACACACAGAGGGACAGTTCTCAGGTAATTTCTGGTGTGATGCCCTGGATTTTGTTTGGTTTTGTTGTTGCTTTGTTTCCTTCGCGTGCCTGAATTGTTCAGTCAGGAGCAGAGTGACTCTTGCCAAGGAACTTTGTGCTGCTGTCCCTTAATATTAAATCTGGTTTAAGCTGCTCCCTTGCCGGGGAATTTTTCAGTGCTCTCAAGGCCTTGTTGGTAGCCCTGGCCCAGGCTCTGGCCCTGGGGGACACGGGGACGCTGCTGGGGGGTCCCTGTCCCCCTGTGCCACCCCCAGGGCCCCGGCCCCCCGTCCCTGTGTCAGGCTCTGGGGTCGATCTCGTGGAACATCCTCTGGGGGAGGCTGCAGGGCTGGGGGACCCGGGGGGACCCGGGGGGACAGGGGACCCCGCTGTGCACGAGCAGGGTTGGACTGCTCTGGGGGGAACTATGAGGGGGCCGGGGCAGAGTGACCTCCCCAGTGACCTCACACAGCCCTTGTGATGTCACACAGCCCCTGTGATGTAACACGGGCGCTGTGATGTCACACAGCCCCCTGTGATGTCACACAGCCCCTGTGATGTTACACAACCCCTTATGATGTCACACAGCTACCTGTGATGTCACAGCCCACTCTGGGATGTCACACAGCACCCTTGTGATGCCACAGAACCAAATCTGGGATGTCAGCCTGGAATGTCATGCAGCTGCACTGTGATGTCACAGAAGGTGCTGTGATGTCACAAAGTCACCATGTGATGTCACAGTCTTTTCTGTGATATCACAGCCTCCTCTTTGATGTTACACAGCCACCAAGTGATGTCACAACCCACTCTGTGATGCCACAGAACCACCCTCTATGATTGCAGCATCTGTTCTATGGCCTCACACCTTACACACCTTCAGGGATGTCACAAAACCCTCCCTGTGATGTCATGCTGCCACTCTGTAATTTCACAGCACACACTTTGACCTCACTGCTGGCTCTATGATGACATCCAGCCATGCCATGATGTCACAGCCTGCTGTGTTATTTCATAGAATCCCCTGTGTGATGCTGTAGCTGCTCAATGACCTCACACAACAAACTCTGTAGTGTCACAGCATAATCTGTGACCTCACACAACCCACTTTGTGGTGTCACACAGCCCCTTGCTGACATCACAGCTGCTCTGTGCCTCTATGACACAGCCACAGAGGTGCTGCTGTGACACAGCCCCCTCTGGGCCATCCCACAGCCCCTGCAAGTGCTGAGCCCCTGTGAGCTCTGTCTGTGCCCTGCTGGTGTCCCTGAGGGGCCCTGGCAGTGCCCCAGCCCTGCTGGGCTGTGCACAGGAGCTGCTCCTGGCCAGAGCTGTCTCTCTGCAGTGCTGCCCTTGCCAGGAGCTGCCTCTGGGCCAGGAGCCCGGCCCTGCTCAGCAGCACAGACCCAGCACAGGGACTTTAAGGATCCTCTGGGGCTTTGGTGTTATTTGCATCAGATTCTGTCCCTCAGAGTGGGGTCAAAGAACTTCTCAAGAACTTGAAGTTAAGTTGAAACATGGAAATTTCTTGTACTTAAATGGCTCCCACTGAGGGACATAACTCTTGTGAAAGTGTCCCCAGGTTCCAGTTAGAGCAGAACACTGGAGGCAGTGATGGCAGCTGGGGACAAGCAAGGCAAAGTTGTCTCTGGTGCTGAGCAAACCTGGATGTGTGTCAGGAATGCAAAGGGCCAAGGCCTGAGCCCCAGCCCCTGGCCAGGCAGATGCTGTCCCTCCCTCCTTGCTCAGGGCTCTTCCCAGGATGGGCACTGGCATGTGGGGCTGTGCAATGGCAAGGGCAGGAGCATGGGGCGGCCCCTGCTAGGCTGCTGAGCAGGGACAAGGAGGCAATGAGGCCCCAGCCCTGCAAGGGTCACTTGTCTCCTGCTCCTGCCTCAGGCCCAGGCCCAGCAGCCATGGCCAAAGTGCTGCCCAAGTTGGCTCTGGCAGGGCCTTGCAGCTGCTGCCCATCCCTGTGCCCTGTGCAGCCCAGGCTGTCCCACGGTGTCCCTGCCCTGCGCCTCTGTTCCTGCAGGCTGTCGGCATCCCCCGGCTGCCCCACCTGGCTGGGCCCTTCCTTTGCTGACAGTTCTGCCTCCTGCCTGCCTCTGCCTGCCCACACAGAGCCTTGGGCTGCTTCAGGCTCCTTCTGGGGCCGTGCTGTACCACAGCCCTGCCCTGGCAGGGAAATTCCTTTTTCCTGGTGTCCAGTCTGGGTCTCCTCAGGTGCCTTTGGAATTAATTCTTTCTTTCTCTGGCTGTTTTCTACTATGTGAAAAGGATCCACCATCTCTGAAACCACCCTTCAATCCCTTCCAGGGCTCTCCTCTGCTGTCCTCACTCCCCACCCCACTGAGCACAGGGCTCCCATGTCCCTATAAATTGTCAAGGGCTTGAGGCCAGGAGCACCTGGACAAGAGGGACAGTTCTTTTCTATAGGAAGGAAACCACAGAACCCCAGGGTTTGAAAGCAGACGAGAAGCAGTCACCAGAAGCCAAGGCCAGCCAGACCTGTCTTTCCTAGCAGTTTTTGTCTTACAGTAACCCTTAGATATTCAGGGAGTTTTGGGGGTGGAATTCCATTTCAGCCATGGGTTCCTGGACTGGAATAACAGTTCTCCCTGGGAAGGAAAAGGTAGAGCTCCAGTGTTTCAATGGCTGATTAGAGGCAGCCCCAAGGAGGCCAAGGCCAGCCAGACCTGTGGTCAGGGAAGAATCCTTGGAAAGACAGAATTTGGGGGGCCAAAGCCCACTTTTGTCTATGGGCATCAGGACAAGAAGGACAGTTCTTTTCCATAGGAAGGTAAGTGCAGAGCCCCAGTATTTCAAAGGCAGATGAGATCTGGCCCTCAGGACACCAAGAGAACCTGGACAGACCTGGCAGCTTTTCTCTGGGAGATATTCTTGGATATAAGGAATTTTGGAGGCTGATTCTCTATTTTGGCCATGGATGCCTGGACTGGAGAGATGTTTTTTTCAATGAGAAGAAAAGCACAGGCCCCCAGGTGTTTTGAAAGCAGATGAGGGGTGGTCCCCAAGAGGCCAAGGCCAGCACAGAGTGGGTTGTGTGAGGTCACAGGTAGGGCTATGAGAGCACAGAGTTTGTTGTGTGAGGTCAATGAGCAGCTACATCATCACAGAGGGGATTCTGTGACATCACAAAGCAGGCTGTGAAATCATGGCATGGCTGGATGACATCATAGAGCAGGCTGTGATGTCAAAGTGTGTGCTGTGCCATTACAGAGTAGCAGTATGACATCACAGAGAGGGTTTTCTGACATCACACAACTGTCTGTGACATCATAGGGTAGAAGGAGTGGCCACAGAGCAGATCCTGCCATCATAGAGGCTGGCTATATGACATCAGACAGTGGGTTGTGACATCAATGGGTGGCTATGTAACATCATAGGATGGGCTGTGACATCACATAGTGACTTTCTGACACCACAGAGTCTTCTGTGAAATCACAGTGCAGGTGCATGACATTCCAGGGTGACATCCCAGAGCTGGCTCTGTGACATCACAAGGGTGCTGCATGATGTCCCAGAGTGGGCAGTGACATCACAGATGACTGTGTGACATTGCAAAAGGGCTGTGTGGCATCATAGGGGGCTGTGGCATCACAGATGGCAGTGTGAGGTCCCTGGGGAGGTCACTCTGCCCCGGCCCCCCTCACAGCTCCCCCCAGAGCAGTCCAACCCTGCTCGTGCACAGCGGGGTCCCCTGTCCCCCCGGGTCCCCCCACCCCCAGCCCCGCAGCCTCCCCCAGAGGATGTTCCACGAGATCGACCCCAGGGCCTGACACTGGGACGGAGGGCCGGGGCCCTGGGGGTGGCAGAGGGGGACAGGGACTCCCCAGCAGCGTCCCCGTGTCCCCCAGGGCCAGAGCCTGGGCCAGGGCTCCTTTACCCTGTTACGAACTAGGCCTTGAGAGCGCTGAAAAAATCCCCAGCAAGGGAGCAGCAAAATCCAGATTTAATATTAAGGGACAGCAGCACAAAGTTCCTTGGCAAGAGTCACTCTGCTCCTGACTGAACACTTCAGGCACACGAAGGAAACAAAGCAACAACAAAACCAAACAAAATCCAGTCAATCAAACCAGAAATCAGGCAAGAACTCTTCCTGGGTATGTGTGAGACACAAGGACAGTGAGGGCGAAGATAAAAGGAATATGGGCCAAAAGCTTAACAGAGGTCAAACCTAACAGGACTATACTTAAACCTTAACTTTAACTGGTACCTTCAACTCCCCAATTTAGCAAAAGAACAGCACTTAACACTATTTAATCTAATTTAAAACTTATGAGTTAGAAATTTAACAGAGGAATTACACTTAACAATCCTTAACTTAGCTAATAAATTAAATGTAACAACTTAGAAAAAGAACAACTCTTAGCAGCATTTAATTTCGTTTAGACCTCGTGACTTATACTTACTTACTGATATGTGGATATCTGACTGACTCAGCTATCCAAGGCACTCCAACCCCTCAGAGAGCAGCATATCTGCCCCATTTCCCCAGCACAGGCACTCCTGTGTGCACACAGATGTCGAAGGAAGGAGACCAGGACACCAGCTGGTTCATCACAGGTCCGGTTTATTGAAGAAAGCATCAAACACTTATACAGCAAATAATAAGCTCATGAATATTCTGTAAGCCAAGCAATCTATTGGTTAAACTATACGATGAACTCTTCCTTATTCCTTAGGGGTTACATCTCTCTTTTCTCATGTCTCTTTCACTATTTGTTATTATACTACAGCTAGGCCCAAGGACACGCTACCTCACAGGTGCAGGACTTCGAACTAGCCACGGCTTTGTACTTTTCCATTCTCTAGCAGCTAAATTCCCAACACACAGACACAGAGTCAGTGCAAGGCACCTGTGAGCAATTTCTCTGAGGGCAGGGAATGCTCCCTGTGGATCCTTTGCCATCTCCCCAGCACTCAAAGGGTTGAGCCTGGAGGAGTGGGGAGATCGGCCCAGGCTCCGTCGTTGTTCAGGATCCCCAAGTGCAGCAAACGGGAGAGTTCCCGACTGGGAGAGGCCCCACTCAGAGGGAGTGACTGGCCCAGGAGAGCTCCAAGGGCTCCTTTTGGAGCGCTGTTTGCAGGGCCCCAAGAGAGGGGCTTCAGTCCCAGCAATGGCTCATCCTGGCCGCACTTGGCACCAACAGCTTTCTTTGGCAGTGTGAGAACAGGGATGTTGTGCCACTGAGGGAACAAAATCAGTTCCCAGGGCTGCTGCTAAAGGAACCAGGAGCTGGTTGGGCAGCAGCAGTGCCTGGAACAGACAGTGTTTGTGATGAGCTGCAGAGGGGCTGAGCCCAGGGGCTCCAAGGCTGAGGCCCAAGGAGCATTTCTCAGCTGGCAGGGCAGCCTGAGAAGGGGAGGGGGGAATGCAGCAGCACAGGGCCCATGGAACCAAGGGACCATTGTGACACGGTGGGGCCCTGTGAGACCAAGGGATCATTGTGACTCCGTGGGGCCTCATGGAATCATGGAGAGCACTGTGACATTGCTGGGCCTCATGGAACCAAAGGGACAGTGCTGACACTGTGTGGCTCCATGGAATGTAGGGATCATTGTCACACTGAGAGGCCCCATCAAACCAAGGGTCCATTGTGACACTGCGGGGCCTCGTGGAACCATGTAGACCATTATGACACTTTGGGGTGTCATGGAACCAATGGGCCATTGTGACACTGTGAGACCCCATGGAGCCAGAGGTCCATTGTAACATTGCAAGGCCTCATGGAACCATGGAAAGACCATTGTGACAGTTGACAGTCTCATGACACCAAGGCACCATTATGACGCCTTGGGGCACCCTGGCACCAAGGAGACCATTGCAACACTGAGAGGACTCATGGAATCATGGAGACCATGGTGACACTATGAGGCCCCATGGAATAAGCAAAGCATTGTGACACTGTGAGGCCTCATGGAACCACTGAGACCATTGTGACTCTGGGGGTCCCCACAGATCCAAGAGGGCCATTGTGATACTGTGGGAGCTTCTGAAACCAAGAGGCCTTTGTAAAACTTAGGGCTGCATGGAACCAAGGCTCCATTGTGACATTGCAGGGCCTGATGTCATCCATGGTCCATTGTGACACTGTGGAGCCAAAGGAGACCATTGTGACACTGCAAACACCCAGGGTCCAAAAGTCCATTGTGACATTGCAGGGCTCATGGAAGAGAGGAGTCCTGTGAATTTGTGGGGCCTGGGGAACCCACAGAGATCATTGTGACACTGCAGGGCCTGATGGAACCAACGTGTCATTGTGACACTTCAGGGCAGCATAAAACTAAGGGAACACAGAACAGATCTGGCTGCTTTGGCCTCCTGGGCCTCCTTACTGGTCCAGCTGACCTTGGCATGTTGAAGGTCCCTTCTCATCTGCTACTGAAACACTGGGGCTCAATGCTTTCATTGCTATGGAAAAGAACTGTCCTTCTCCTCCAGGGGCCCATGGCCTGAATTGAGATTTCACCTCCAACATTGCCTATTGTGAGAGTTGGAGAAGATTGTTGGCTCAAAACATTTCATGTGTGGGGGACGACAGGGAAGGTCCAGCCCTGTCCTGCCTTAGAACCCCTGCCCTGCCCTGGAACCCCAATCCCCCCAGTGCCTCTATCCCAGCCCAGCATTGTCTGTCAGTCCCTAGCACAGCACAGGCAATGCTCCACAGCCATCTCTGGAGCCCCCAGCCCAGCTCCTGAGGGACCAAATGAGCCCAAGTCCCACCTGGAGGAAGGGCCCAGGGAGACCAAGGGGTATTGAAGGCTGACCACAAGGCAAGCACACATCTTGAGTCTACCTCCTCTTGGAATTTCCACCTGAACACTGCTGGAATCCAGGATTTGGAAGCTGTGTGTATGCTTCTCTGTATTGTTTTTGACTTTCTCTCTATGTCTTCTTCTAATACCCTCCTCTTGCAAATTTTGATTAACTTAAAATTGAACGAGTTAAGAGTTTGTGAAGTTGGATGTGCCAAGGTAATGCTTTGGGAAGTGTTTTCTGCTAATGGAATGTGGCAGTAAACCTTTGGCCAAGGTCCTCTGATTTTCTAAAATTGCCAGTAAATGCTGTTTGGTTCTTTTGCGCTCCTGAGAATCTCTTGTTGGTCCGTCTCCAGGGAGTCCAACTCAGAGGACACAAACAATTGTAATTCCTTTTAAATGTCTCCTGGGAGAGTTTTTTGGGGGATGGGAGTCAGGGCTTGTCTGTCCTGCTTGGCACAGCCCAGGTAGGGCTTTCCCAGCCACATTCCACACTCCATTTCCCAGCTGGAGCCGCTGCTGCCTCTGAGTTGTGCTGCCCCAGCCCCAGGGAAACTCTCCTTGTCTGCCCATTCCCCCACGGTCTCTGAGCAGGGATGGCCTCAGTGGGGGCTGCTGACATCCTCAGCAACTTGGAGGCTGCTGCTGGATTTCACTGCTGCAGAGGCTTGTTCAGCCTTCAGCTCTTCAGTGCAGGAATTCAGTGTCCCAGGGCTCATCAACATTCTGAACACTTTAACAAGCCAAGCCCCTGGCGACAATGTGATGTAATTTCCAAACCTTTTGTGGTTAATTCAACACATTTCATAAGTGTATTCAAAGTGAAGATATTATATTTACAAAGACAGTGAGAAATATTTTTTTAGGTCCTGTTTAAGTTTTTTCCCCTGTTAATGCATTGACATGTGCAATCTCCAATTGACACCGAATCCAAGTATCACCTAATGCAGTTTGAATAGATATGAAAATCAAGACCCTTCATGGCTGACAATCAATCAGACTCTGTCCCTACCCCCACCCCACCATTTCCCCCATCCAATCCCTGGCACTCAGAGCAGCCTTGTGCAACTCTGAGCTCCATCCAGCCCAGGCTGCACCTGCGGCTTTCAGCTCCTTGGCTCCAACTCCCACCTGCTTTCCTTGGAGAAGGAGCTGCCCGAGATGCAGAGGGAGGTTCATTTATTGTCAGCCAACAAAGCCAGGGCAAGGCACAGCTCCATCAAATGCAAAAGTCATTCCTCTGCTGGGCTCTGCCCTGCACTTGATCCCCACAGCCTCTCCTGTTTACTTCATCCCTCATTTGCAGGGATTTTGTGGGACAAGGGAGCTCTGCTCTGGCTATGGAGAGAGGTCTAAGTGCAGCCCTGGAGTGGGAACCACAACTCAGCAGGTTTGTGTCCTTTGAGGGTTAGGAACTGGTGAGACTCAGAGGCACAGAAATGTATCTCTTCATGGCACACACAAAGATGTGAACATGATAAAATTTAATAAACACCAAAACCCTTCCCTCTTCTCCTTGTGACATTCCAGCAACATATGACATGTCCACCATCCATGAGGGATTTCCATACAGAAAGGATTTTAGACAAAGACATCTTAGTTTTAGTTTTAGGTCACTCTTGTTCCAGTCTGAAACAGGGCCCAGCATAGAGCCAGGATCATCAGAGATCTTAGGTGTGTGATGGAATTCAATGCCTTCCCCATCCCGCAGCAGCCCTGCATTTCCCTCCTGCAGCCTTGGTATCCAGCACACCCATGGAGACTCTTTGGGCTCTGGATTGTTGCTGCAGCCCCCAAGGGCAGCTGAGCTCTGCCTTTGGCACAGTCAGGCCTGGCCAGCGCAGGCCATGCTCAGCAATTGCTTGTGTGTGCCTGGCCTTGCTGTCAGCCCCAGCAGCAGCTTCGTGGCCCCTTTGTGGCCCTGTGCTGGCCCAGCCATGGTGGCCCAGACCCTGTGCAGGCCCAGCCCAGGCCAGGAGCATTGCGGCTGGGAACGGCCCCTGTGCCGTGGTGCCCACAGCAGCCTTGGGGTTCTGTGCCCCATGGCCTCCCTGCTGGGCAGCCTCTGCCAGCTCCTGCAGAGCCCCTGGCACCTGTGGGGCTGCACAGACAGCCCTGCCCCGGGCTCTGCCGGCCTCTGGACCACCAGAGAGGCAGCCAGGGCTGGCCATGGCTGGGAACAGGCCCTGAGCCCCGCAGTAGGATGGAGCTGGGCCACAGCCAAACTCAGCCCAGGCCAAAGCTGGGCTAAGCAGCCAGGGCTGCCAACACATGGGGACAGAGGCTGGCGCTGGCAAATGTCCTGGGCTCCCTCCCTGCTTTGTCCATGCCTCCAAGGGCATAGAGCAGCCTTCTCTCTGGGCCACTTGCCTGTTTGCAATGCCTTGCACAGGCGCTGGCCCTGCCCCACAAGGCCTGACCTGAGTCCTGCCCCTGCACGCTCAGCCAGGCTGAGATGGACACTGATGGTTTCTGGGCCAGGCTCTCTGAGCCCAGCCCAGCTCCCTGCAAGCTCTGCCAGCTGCCCTGAGCTCTGGGCAGCACCAAGGGCCTCTCCCCAGCCCAGCCGAGCCGGCTCTGGCCCCACAGCTCTGCTCAGGCCAGGCTGCTCTGGGCACTGCCCCATGGCCTCAGCCCCTGGCAAGGGCACAGCAGCAGCTGCAGCTGCCACAGGACTTATCCCCAGCCATGGGGAAGGTGCTTGGCCAAGGCCAAAGGAGGCTCCCTGGCTGCCCTGCTCCCCTCGAGCTGAGGTGCTGAGAGCTCTGCAGCCCCTGCTGCCATCCCACCTGCCCAGGGCAGCACAAGAGCCTGGCCTTGGGGCCCTCAAGAGCTGCTCCTGCTCCAGGCCCAGGGCCCATGGCAAAGCTGGGGCAGTCACAAAGCTGTGCCCATTTCTGTTCATTGCTGCTCTGATGGGGATGGATCCTCAGCCACTTGGAGGTTGATGATGAATTTTAATACTTCAGAGGCCCCTTCATTCTTGAGATCTTCAATTATGGAATTCAGTAAAAACGGGTCATAAACATTTGTTCTAAAACACCCGAAGAATAAAAGCCCCAAAGAGTTATCTAAATGTTCAATTCTACTGTGGTTAACTAAAAAAATTTCCTAAGTGTATTCAAATTGAATATACACTATTGAGAACAATGCAAAGAGAACTGTTTTGTCCTCTTTATTTTCCGGTTTATAAATAGATATCAGCAATGTCAAATTTATATGGACCCCCAACACCTTCTAACGCAGCCTGAAGAGATAGGAAAATCAAGACTCTACATGGCTGACAATCAATCAGATTTTGTCCCTACCCCCGCTCCACCATTTTCCTCATCCAACCCCTGGCATTCCTATGGATCAAGAATAGTTTGGCCAGCAGGAACAGGGCAGTGAATCTTCCTCTGTGCTCAGCAGTGGTTGGGCAGCACCTCCAGTGCTGTCCGATTCTAGGCTCCCTTGGGTGGGCAATAGAAAGAAATTTGTAGCAGGAAGAGTAAAGAAAGCAAAGCTGAAGCCAAGGAAATGCTCAGAGCAGTTTTGGGGTAGCTGCCAGGCAGCCCTGGCTCTGAGCAAGACCGTCTGCAGTGGGACTCTCACTGATGGGAACAAACTCCCAGCTGATGGGAACAAACTTTCTGGCTGACTGCAGAGGCCAGGACAAAGCTGAGTGGTTTCCCTGGTGTCCCCCAGCCCTTGCTGGCCCCAGGGGCTGATGGCATTTGTGCTCCCTCAGGTTCATGTCCCCACACAAACAGCATGGGGGTGCTCCCCCTGCTCTGTGCAATGCAAACAGGGGCTGCTGAGCCAGTGCTGCCGTGTCTGTGCCTGCAACGATGGGGCACCTGTGTGAGCTGGGGGAGAGGCCAGGGCTGCAGAGGAGGGATGTTGTTGGCAGCTCCATGAGGGCACTCTGGAACGCTGCCCTGGGCTGTGCAGCGCACTGGGGATGGATCAGCCCCTGCTCTGCTGCTCCTTCCCGTCTCCCCCAGGGCCCTTGCAGAGCCCCAGCCATGCTGTTTGCCCTCAGCCTGCCCACGGCCAGCCTGGGGCTGCTCACGGGGGTTTTCTGTGCTGAGCATTGGCCTGGGTGTGTTCTTGAGAGAGCCTGGGCAAGGAGCCTGGAGCCCCCAGGCCCTGGTCTGAGGCGTCAGCGCTGCCCCAGCAGTGCCCATGGCCTTTCCCTGCTGCAGCCCCGGCACTGCCACCCCCAGGACTGTGCCCGACCCTGAGAGCACTCAGGCCCTGCAGCAACACCAGGGCCACCAGGGCAGCAGGGCAGGGCCACGGCAGCAGCACTGGCAACACCAAGTGCTGCTGCTGCTGGGCACAGCTGCTGGGCCAGCACTGATCTGCCCCCAGTAGACATTGCTGCCTCAGCTCCAGAGAAGGAACAAAAGGGCAGAAAATTCTGCCATATTCTGCTGAAAATTTTGTTGGTAGAGATCATCATTTCATTTAAGGGCACCAAGAACACAGCCCCTCATTGCCACAGTCTGTGGCCACAGGGATGGTGGAGAGGATCAAAATGACCAATGGAACAAACAATGACATTTCTTTTTGGACAATAAGAAAAAAGTAAAACAAAGGTAAAGAAACTCTAAAATGAAACCTAGAACAAGTATCAAAAATTACTTTTATTACAAGCGATTTGCAAACACTGGCCAGCAGTTTAATGTTCCTGAAACCATCTAGTCATCAGTGTCCACACTGCAGCCTGGAGCTCCTGGTTCCTCAGGCTGTAGATGAGGGGGTTCAGGGCTGGAGGCACCACCGAGTACAGAACTGACAGGGCCAGATCCAGGGATGGGGAGGACATGGAGGGGGGCTTCAGGTAGGCAAATGTGCCAGTGCTGAGGAACAGGGAGACCACGGCCAGGTGAGGGAGGCAGGTGGAAAAGGCTTTGTGCCGTCCCTGCTCAGAGGGGATCCTCAGCACAGCCCTGAAGATCTGTACATAGGTAAAAACAATGAACACAAAACAACCCAATGATAAACAGGCACTAACAGCAAGCAGCCCAAATTCCCTGAGGTGGGATTTAGAGCAGGAGAGCTTGAGGATCTGGGGGATTTCACAGAGGAACTGGCCCAGGGCATTGCCATGGCACAAGGGAAGGGAAAATGTATTGGCTGTTTGCAACAGAGCATTGAAAAAGGCACTGGCCCAGGCAGCTGCTGCCATGTGGGCACAAGCTCTGCTGCCCAGGAGGGTCCCGTAGTGCAGGGGTTTGCAGATGGACACGTAGCGGTCATAGCACATGATGGTCAGGAGGCAAAACTCTGTTTCAAGAAAAAAGAAAATCAGAAAGACCTGAGCAACACATCCAGTGTAGGAGATGTTCCTGGTGTCCCAGAGGGAATTGTGCATGGCTTTGGGGACAGTGGTGCAGATGGAGCCCAGGTCAGCGAGGGCCAGGTTGAGCAGGAAGAAGAACATGGGTGTGTGCAGGTGGTGGCTGCAGGCTATGGTGCTGATGATGAGGCCGTTGCCCAGGAGGGCAGCCAGGGAGATGCCCAGCAAGAGGCAAAAGTGCAGGAGCTGCAGCTGCCACGTATCTGCCAATGCCAGCAGGAGGAAGTTCCTGATGGAGCTGCTGTTGGACATTTGCTCTGGCTGCACATGGGCACCTGTTCATGAAGAAAGGACAGCAAAGATTTAGAGGAGATGCCTGTCACCAAAATCAAATCTATTTCCCATATACCCTCCCCTGGAACACACACACACACACACACACACACACACACCACACACAGACACACACTCTCTATCTCTCTTTCTCTCTCTCTTTTATTTATAGGAGTTCTGGGGTTCTTTTAAAAAGCTTCCCCCTATCTCTGCTGCTGTTCTTGGATATCAGAAAGCCTCAGAATGTCTGTTGCCCCCAGGGAAACAGAGTGCGTTCTGTGAGGCAAAGTGATGACTGGAGAGTGAGGGTAGATGGTCTCCCATTCTGACCTGTTTAGAGTTTCTCTGGGCTTTAATCTTTCTCAGGTGGAGGGGGGTCACCTTCCAATGATTCCCCTAAAATGTCACCCAGCACAGCTGAGAGCAGATGGATCCACTACAGCCCAGCTCCACATTTGTAGCCAAGGACTCACATTGCTCATTCCAACAACCCAGCAGCATTTTCAGTGTCACAGCACCTCTGCCTCTCCCCATCAATCTTATAACTCAGAGATGCTCTAGGACAGATTTGCACCCTGGATTGAAGCTCCTAGCTTGGACTGAAATCTCAGGGAGACTCCCAAGTGTCCTTATGATGGCATTGGATGAGGGAGATGCAGCTCCTTCCCTGGCTGCACTGACAGCATTGCCCAGAGGTGGGCACTGGGGACAGTGTCACCCTGAGCCAGCTGTGCCCCCTGCCAGAGCCCCCAGGGCCGGGCAGCTGCTCCCAGCCCTGTGCTCTGTAAAGGGAACTGGGCCCGGGGCTGCAGAGCTGCCCCACGGCTCTGCTGCAGCTCTGCCTGCACAGGAGGGGCTGCACGCCTTGGAGCCCTGGCCCTGAGGGCACAAGCTTGGCTGGGGCACAGGAGGGAGGGGGCTTGCTCAGAGGGAGGGGCTGCACTGGAGGGGATCCTGTGGGCATCTCTAAACTCTCCCTGCCACAGCATTGCTGGATATTGTTTTCTCTCATTGCCTGATCTTCTCTCTGCTTCCTGCAGATTTCCATCCTGCAGGTGTTTCCCTGTGCCTTATCTCTCCCTGCCAGCACTCAGAGACCCCAAATATCTGTGCATTCTCCTTGGCCTGACAGAATCCTGCCTGTTTGCAGGGCACTGGCTGGAGGCAGGTTCTATTTGCAGCTTGGAGAAAGGACAGCTCAGACTGAGCCTGATGGCTCCATCAAAGGTGATGCTGGTGCTGTCCATGGGCAGAGTGGCTGCAAGGACATTAGGGATCTCCTGTGAACCTATTGATCACTAAAAGTAACACTTCAGATGTTTCTGGCATTTGTCAGAATTAATAGTAATTCATAAGCAAGCTTTAATATTTATCTCCTCATAGCTACCATTCTCCAATAGTAGGAAACTGAATGCCTACTTAGTTATTTTAAAAGTCCTCATTTTTGTTAAATTCATTTTTTTGGAAATATTCTATGACTGATCAGAACCCTTCAGCATGCCAGACCTTAATAAGCATTTCACCTCCCCTGCACCAGAAATACCCAGAGTTGTACTCACAGGGTCTGTAGGCATTGGGATGTTCCAGCTTTAGGAGATGGCTCCAGGAGCTGCAGCTGCAGTGTCCTGCAGCCAGAGGTTCCTGTGCCAAGGGCTGGCAGTGATTCTGCCCCAGGCACTTCTCAGCACCTTCTCAGCCCTGACTGATTGAAGCTCTCTGTGCCTCTCTGCTGTGCCCGGGGTGGCTGCAGGCAGTGCCCCAGCCCTGCTGGGCTGGCAGAAGAGCTGCTCATCAAGAGAAATGTGCTTTTGAAGCTCTTCTTGTTACCAGGAGCTGCCTCTGTGCCAGGAGCCCAGCCCAGCTCAGCAGCACAGACACAGCACAAGGACATTAATGAGCCTCTGGGGCTTTGTGCTCAGGCCCTGAACATCAGTCCCTGAGAGGGAGCTGAAGAAACCTCTCCAGAACTCCAAGTCAGAATCCAGCTCTAATCTTTCTTGGACTTTTAATGGGTCCCACTGAGAAACACGACTGAGAAAGTGTCCCCAGGCCCCAGGCAGAGCAGAGAACTGCAGGCAGTGATGACAGTTGGGGACAAGGAGAAGTCAAGTCTTGGTGCCCTGCGGCACAGCAGGGTCTGTGCCACCAAGGGCTGTGAGGAGACACCTTGTCCTGAGGCCCTGGGGCCTCCTGGCACAGCCCCAGCCAGGCTGGGCACTGTCAGCCCCTTGTCCTGCCCTCAGCATCCCCCCCTAGCCCACATCCCAGTGGCTTCAAGGATCTGCTGGAAGGAGTCCCTGGGGAGCCTTGCTCAGAAATGGCCCTGGGGGCTCCTGAATGCTCACAGAGTTTTTGAAAGGACTTTGGGTTTGGCTTTTGCCTTGGAGTCTCTGAGAGGTTTGTGCAATCATGGCCTCCAATTATCTGCTGTAATTAGTCCCTGGAGAGGCTTTGTCAGTAACTACACTTTGTGGGCTCATTAATTCTTCAAGGTACTTCAATTATTTTAAGGTACTTGGTGTTTCCCTTTAGATAGAGACTCTGTGAGAGGTTTGTGCAATCATGGCCCCAATTATGTGCTTGAATGAGTCCCTTGAGAGCTTTGTACTGACACTCAGTGGAGCTCATTAATACTTTAAGATACTCAAGGTTTTTAAAGTACTTTGGATTTTCCTTTCCACACTGAATCTCTTAGAAGTTTTTGTGCCATTCTGGCCTCCAAATCTCTCCTCCAAGAAGTCCATGAGGAGCCTGTGTAGCAGATGGACCTCAGTGGGATTTGAGACACTTTGGGTTTTTTTTCTGACTTGGACTCCTGGAAAGGTTTGTGCAATCTCCTCTCAGGCCCTGAGATTCCAGGGCTCAGCTCCAAATGCACCACGTGGCTCATTAGGATCAAACAAGTCCTGACAAACCATGGCTCTGCCTTGATTTCCCTCTGCTCTAGTGCAGTTCATCAGAAATATTTCTGTAGTGGTTTTCGTTAACCTATTTGAGATTTCTTGGAGAATGCAGCAATTATTGTGGTGGCTTCAGTGTTGGCTAATTACCAGTGCACTCACTAGAATATCCTTACTCATTTCCTCCTGTGTGATAAGATTAGGAGAACGGCAAAGCAGGCTCAAAACTTTAAGAGGGTATAAGGAAAAGTTCATTAATAGCAACTAAAAGAAAGAGTAATAAGAACAAAACTTTCAGAAAACTTCTCCTCTCCCTACAACCTTTTCTTTCTTACTGACAATATAAAGAGACAAACCTAGAATTTTCAGTCAGTTTAACCCTACTAGAATAGTCTTTCTGGAGTTCACTTAGGGAGAGGAGTCTCTCTTTCATGCTATGGAGACTTGTCCAGAAGAGTCACTTCTCTTGTCGCTCTCAATTTCCATGAATAGCAACTGGCCAGAAAAATCTGCAATTGTGACATCCCTCCCAGTTTTTCAAAGCTCTTTTACTGTTGTGCTTATGGGCCATGTCAACTTATGGGGTATTAGTTAAAAGATGAGCTGTGTAAGAGCAAAGATTCTCCTCATCTATTTCTGAAATCATCCTCTTCTCTGAGAACATCTTTTTCTTCTCCCTGTGAAGGCACAGGATCTCACCACGCTTCCCTTTTTCCATATTCAAACTTCTCATGGGATCACAGCTACTTTGACATTTGCTTACTTTAGCATGGAGGCCTTTGCTGAACAAGTAATTTCCTAGTACTTTTCAATGCGATACAGGGAAAAAGAGAGTCTGATGTATTAGGTACATCCTTCTCCATAGTTTTACAAGAGGATTTCAGCCCCAAGATCAGGACATCTCCTCATCCCTCCTATCTGGGACTCAACTTCCTCTTCACTGACCTCGGTGTCTTCATGTTACTCCTCTATGTGCCTGCACTTTGTCCTTTTCTCTCACTCCAGGGAAGATGGAAGCACTGAAAGAGTTCATATCTCACCTTGGGCCTGCAGATGGTTCCGTGACCCCAGCTGAGCTCAGTGCTTGCAGCCAGACCTGCTCCCTGTTCCCTTGGTTCCATGGGGCCCCACAGTGTCCCAGTGGTCCCTTGTTTCCATGAGGACCTGAGGTGTCATTGTGCCCCCTTGGTGACACAGGGCCCTGAAGGGTCACAATGGTCTCCATGGTTCCATCAGGCCCCACAGAGTCATAATGGTCTCTGGGTTCCATGAAGCCCCACTGGGTCACCATGGCCCCTTGGTTCCATGGGCTCCAGTGGTGCCACAATGATCCCCTTGGTTCCATGGGCTCCAGTGGGGCCACAATGATCCCCTTGGTTCCATGGGCTCCAGTGGGGCCACAATGATCCCCTTGGTTCCATGAGGTCCCCAGAGTGTCCCAAGGATCTTCCTTCTTTACCAAGGAAAGAACCCAGCCCCAGTGTTGCAGGGGCAGCCACCAGAGGCCAAGGCCAGCCAGACTTGACAGTACTGACAGATTTACCTGGGAGCAACCCTTGGTATAGGGAATTTTGGAGGTGGAATCCCAATTTCAGACATGGACACCTGGAGGAGAAGGACGGTTCTTTTACATAGGAAGGAAAGCAGGGAACACCGTCATTTGAGGGGCAAACAAAAGGTGGCCATCAGAGGCCTGAGTCAGCCAGACCTCTCTGTTCTAGTTGCTTTTGTATGACAGCAACCCTTGGATATAGGGAATTTGGGAGGTGGAATCCCAATTTTGGCCATTTCTTTGTAGATAAGAACGACAGTTCTTTTTCATAGGAAGGAAAGCATGGAGCCCAAGTGTTTCAAAGGCAAAAGAGGAGACAGGTGGCTCCTGTCCTGGCTCCCAAGCCAGCCAGGCCTGATTGTCATGGAGGGTCCTTGGATATCAGAGGAGAAATCTCACTTTTGACCTTGGACACCTTGAGAAGAAGGATGGTTCTTTTCCAGATGAAGGAAAGCATCAAGAACAGTGTTTTGAGGCAGGTGAGGGACAGCTCCCAAGTGGCAAGGGCAGCTAGACCTGTCTGGCTTTCATTTGGGAGCAATCCTTGGATGTACGGAGTTTCGGAGGTAGAATTCCAGGTTTGGCTATGGGCACTGGGTCAGGATGGATGGTTTTTACCAATAGGAAAGAAAAATGCCAAGTGTAAGTGTTTTTGAAGAAGATGAGAGGTGGCCATCCTTAGGCCAACAAGGCCACACCTGTCTGTCCTGGTACCTTTCATCTAGGGACTCTCCTTGGACATAGGGCATTTTGGAGGTGGAACATCAATTTTGGTCGTGGGTGCCTGGACAGAAAGAAGAGTTCTTTTCATTAGGAAGGAAAGCACAGAGCCCCAGTGTTTCAGAGGCAGAAGAGTGCCAGCGCTCAGGAAGCAAAGGCCAGCCAGACTTGTCAGTCCTGGCAGCTTTTGTCTGGGAGCTATCCTTGGATATTGGGAATTCTTGAGGCAGATTCTCAATTTTGGCCATGAGCACCTGGTCGAGATAGATGGTATTTTCCCCTAAGCAAGAAAAGCACATGGTCCCAGGGTTTCAAAGGCAGATGAGAGGTGGCCCCTGGGTGGCCAAGGCAGGCAGACCTGTCTCTTCTGGCAGATTTCATCTGAGAACAATCTGTGCATATACGGAAATTTGGAGGAGGAATTCAAATTTTGGCCATGCTCCCCTGGAGGAGAAGGACAGTTCTCTCCCATAGGAAGGAAAGCCAAGAGCCCCAGTGCTTCAGGGGCTGATGAGAAGCAGCCCTTGACATGGCTTCCTGGTTCCACAAAGCCCTGATGTGTCACCATGGCCCCTCAGCTCCATGCGCCCTCGCTGTGTCACAGGGGCTCCTCTGTGACACTACGGGCTGCACAAGGTCACCATGGACCCTTGGTTCCTTGGGGCCCCCAAGTTTCACAGTGGTCTCCTTGATTCCATGAGGCACCACAGTGTCACCATGGCCCCTTATTTCCACAAGGTTCTGTAGTGTCACTGTGGTGTCCTTGGACCTGCATTGTCACAACTGACCCTTGGTTCCATGAGGTTCCGTACTGTCACCGTGGTCGCTGTCAGAGGCTGGATGAGATCGATGTCCCGGGACACCTTGGGATGCTCAGAATGCCCGTGTGGGGCCAGGGCTGGGTCAGGTTTGTGGTGGGACAGAGCCCCGCCCCCAGCCCTGGTCTGGCAGAGCTATCAATCACACAGCAGGGACTGTGCTAACCCAGCTCTGATTAGCCCAGATGTTAATCAATCAATCAATCACACACTAGCAGCTGGTGCCTACCCTGGCTCTGATTGGACAAGCAACTGGCATTCCCACCCCAGGGGTGGGCCCATGAAGGACCAGGGGGTTAAAAGCCAGAGCAGGAGGCCAGCCCATGGTCTGGATCCTGCCTTCGCCTGGGGTTTCTCTGTTGGTGATGCTGGAACTCCAGCAGTTGGTACCTATGTGTGTGTTGTTCTATGGATCTTCTGTCTTTCTTTTGTTCTCTATTTCTTCTCCTTCTAATCCTACTTACCTGGAACATTTTTGGTAACTTCGCAAGTTAAGGGTTAAAGGATTTTAGGTTAAATGTGTGGTAATCCAGGGCACAGGGAATATTTGTCTGCTCTGAGGGGTCCTGACCCCCAGAGAAACGCTGCCTTTAACCTTCCCCCATGGAGAGGACTTCCAGGACTTTGAGATCGATTAGAATTTACCACAGTCTGAAATAGATAAGAGGGTAGTATAGCATGTGCCTTGGGTGAGAAATTTAGGTCTTGGGATTTTTAATATGATGTAGATAGGAAGCAAGATGGAGGAATTTGGATGTAGTCCCTTTCATCTTCTTCATCTACTCCATGTTCTGCAGTGTTGGTGGCACATGGTCATTGATCAAGGAAAGCACAGTGTAGAGGTTATGTGGACAGTCAAGGGATGAGTAATTGGTAGATAAGTAGAAATAATATACATTTTAAGAGTTAATTGGGTGAGACAACTTTAAAAGACCTTGAAACCATACATTTTAGAGCCATTTTGAGGTGGTTTTTCCAGCATGCTGAGCCTGGTGTGGACAGCAAAGCAAACTTTAGATAAGATAACAATAAACAAGAAGCTGAAGATAGAAAAAGTCCCACGCATCTCCTTTAATCTGGCACAGAACTGCTACAGGAGGGTTTACTCCACCAAGGGAGCTGCCAAAAAGGCCCAACATAAAACAAACATCAATAACTGGTGTCCTGACAATGTTTGAAATAAGTTGGCTTTTTTCCATAAAGTTGTTTACTGAAGGGTGTTGTCTTAATTGGCTAATCATGTGAAATGTGTTGATTAATTGACCAATGAAGTCCACCTAAAGCAAACCAAGATGTAAAAGTAGATGATTGAATAAATGGGTAGGATTTAGCCCTTAGCCTTCTGATGTGAGTCTGTGTCATCTCTGACTCAGTGGTGACATTTGGGGATCTGTGGGGGCTACTGGGGATTCTTTGTGCACTTCATGGCCCAACAGGAGCTTCTCTAATATTAAACTTTGCCTGAAGCTCCCACTGTGCCCATGACAGGAAACCCCTATGAGTGTCTGGGACATCTCACCTCTTTGGCAGCCTGGGGACTCCTGGGATTGTCACTGTGGAGCCCCCGTGAGCACCTGTGACAGATTGGTGCCTTTGCGGCCCAAGGTTCCCTGGGATGTCACCAACAATGGCTTTGACTGCCTCTGACCACAGGGCTCTTTACCATCCCCAGAAAGGCCTGGGAGGTCTCCATGGAGCCCCTGTCTGTGCCTGTGACATTCCAGCTCTGGAACAGCCTGGAGATTCTTGGAAAGTCCCCATGGAAGCCTTCTGAGGGCCTGTGACAAATCTGATCCTTAGAAGGCAACCAACACTAGACCCCTGTTACTATGGTCAGTTACCATGGAAACCATCACCAGCCCCCTGTTGCTATGGTCAGTTTCCATGGCAACCATCACCAGCCCCTTGTTGCTATGGTCAGTTTCCATGGCAACCATCACCAGCTCCCTGTTGCTATGCTCAGTCTCTTGGCAGCTCCATGGAGACCCCATGCCAGGGGTGGTTGCCATGGATACCAGCTCAGGCCTGCAGCCAGATCCTGTTGCCATGGCAACCATTTCCAGTCCCTTCCCCAGGCTCATGGGATCCCAGAACCCCAGAATTGGCTGAGCTGGGAGGGACCCATCAGGATCCTCCAGTCCAACTGCTGGCCCTGCACAGGACACCCCAACAATGCCGGCCTGGGCCTGGCAGCGCTGTCCAAACGCTGCTGCAGCTCAGAGAGCCCTGGAGCTGGGACCCTTCCCCGGGGAGCCTGGGCAGGGCCCCAGCAGCCTCTGGCCAAAAACCTTTTCCTGACATCCAACCTGAGCCTGCCCCGACTCAGCTGCAGCCGTTCCCTCCACTCCTGTCCCTGGGCACCAGAGGGAAGAGGTTCCCACAGCCCCAGCCAGGGACCCGCTCCCAAGGCTTTTGTCATGGCCACCAGGGCTGGGACCAGCTGGGATGCTTGGTTTCCACGGGCTGGGGTTTAGGAATGGGATTCCCCAATTTCCTGCCCCCGCTAAAACCATGCTGCCCTCGCTGCCCTCCCTCCTCTTGTGGAAAGAACAGAAGGCAAAGATCCCAGGCTGGTATAAGAACAATTTATTTGGAACAGCAGCAAGATAAGGAACAAACAAGAACAGAAATAATACTGGTACCAGAAGGGATAAAATAAAGGGAAAACTACAACACGACTGACTGTCTCTTCCCGGCCACAATTTTCCACTGCCTGGACAGGACACCCTTCTCCTCAGGAGAGAGAGAGAGAGAGAGAGAGAGAGAGGGGGGGGGGAAGAGAGTCCCTTTCCTGCCCCTGGCAATGTCCTGAGGTGGGAGAGAATGTAATGACATGGCCATGCCCAGATCCTCATGTGGTTCTTCAGAGCCACATCATGTCCATTGGCAGGGGCAGGAAAAGGTACAAGTGTTTTCCAAGCCTGGATCATGGGGAACATGGATCACCAGGGCTCTGCTTAACATGGGTCCTCCATGGGGGTTGAACCTGGAGTAGTGCACGAAGCTCCTCCTGCACTTGGGGCATTGGCAGAGCTTACTTTACCAGTGCCTTCTTTGGTGCCTGGTCAAGTGAGAGCTCTGGGCCAAGCTCTTCCCACACTGGGGACACTCATAGGGCCTCTTCCCAGTGTGGATGTGCCGGTGCCTGATGAGGTGGGAGCTGTGCTTGAAGCCCTTCCCACATTCAGGGCAGCAGAAGGGCCTCTCCTCTGTGTGAATCTGCTGGTGGCGGAAGAGACTGGAGCTGATGTGAAACCTCTTCCCACACTCAGGACACTTGTAGGGCCTCTTCCCAGTGTGGATGCATTGGTGGGTCACAAGGTTGGATCTGTAGCTGAAGCCCTTCCCACACTCTCCACACTCGTAGGGCTATTCCCTGGTGTGGATCATCTGGTGGTGGATCAGGGTGCTGCTCTGCCTGAAGCCCTTCCCACACTCCAAGCACTTGTGGGGCTTCTCCCCATCATGAAGCTGCTTCTGGGCCATCAGCTCCGAGCTCTGGCTGAAGCTCTGTCCACCTTCCTGGCCCAGGGTAGGTCTTTCCTCCTCAGAGCACCCTGGGCTGGGTTTGGAGCCCCTCTTCCTGCAGGATCTCTGGGGATTTTCCTCCCCATTAGAATTCTGCACTGTGGAGTCAATCAAAACAGCCTCTTCCATGAGGTTCTGCCAAGGAGATTTTTCCTCCCTGGTCTCCATCATCAGTTTTTTGTCTCAGCAAGGAGAAGATGGGATTTGCCTCCATTCCAGAGGGAAGAGGAAGGAGATCCCCCCAGTGCATCCCAGGCAGGACGGTCTTGGCACCAAGCTTGTCCTGCAGATGGGGGCCATGCTGGGCTGGGAGATGGAGCAGGAGAGAGGGGGAAAGGGGCACTGACTTCCTCCTCACCTGCCTGGGTGTCCCAGGGCTCCTTCATTTTCCTCACAGCCTCCTCCTCCACCCAATCCAGATTTGGGAATGGGAAATCCTGTTCTGGGAAGAAAACAAAGGGTGCGCACATTGTCTTTTGCTCTGGTTTGAAGACAAACCAGGGGGAGCGTCTAAGTCAGAATTACAATTTAAAAAGGAAATGAAGATCAAGGCAATGATACAGAAACCCTGCCTTAAACTGACAGAGTCAGAATATAACTTGACACCCTGTTAGGCAGGGTGGTGGCAGCAGTCCAATTAAATGGTGGGTGCAGTCCTGTTGGAGTGATGAACGCGATTCTGTCAGAGCAGTGATCCTGTAGAAGGGTCTTGTCTTCCTCCGGAGGTCCAGTAGTGGTTATGGAGCTGTTGTCCTCTGGGAATCCAGCAGGCAAGCTGCTCGTGGTGTTGAAAGCCTCAGCTTATATCCAGGTAGGAATGCTTGGTTCATCCCCCTGGGCGGAGCATCCCACAATGGGATGACGGAATTTTATCAGTCCTGCAGTGACACACAATGGCCCATTCACAGAAGATATCTCCCCTGGAGGGCGTTATCAGGGGTGAGTCATGGAAGAGATAAAGAACACTGCCCCGCCTCCTGTTTATGGCAGTTGATAAAAATGGTGATTGAAAACATGCATTTGGTTACATCTTACATTGCAACCTGAAACAGTGGGGTAATCCCCGCTCAGGGGGTGAACACCACCCCCCTTACCCAAACTGGCTCAGGTGTAAAACCCCCACCCTGGGAAGGTCACACACACATGGGACAATGTCACACTTGGCCCTGCTCCAGGGGAGGTCTCTGTCCCTGTCATTCCCTTGCTGTCCCCCCCTCTTCTCTTTCTTTCCATCTCTCTCTCTTGCTCACATTTACTGTTCAATAAAATCCACGTTGAATTTGGTCTCATTAGTACCTTAACTGGGGCAGAGGCATCTCTCTAACAATTTTCTCAACCAGATTGCGACATTATTTTGGAACAGTGAGTTCAAGCACTGCTGTCTGACCCCAAGTGCTTTTGAAAACTGCATGGTTCCCTCCACTGAGAAGGTTGTGGTTCTTTCTGGAAGAACTCTTGGAAACTTGGATGCAGTCTCTCCTTCCTCGTGGGGAACTTATGGGAGAACTGATGAAGAAAATGTCTGTTGTGGGTAGCCAGTGAAAAAGAAAATATTTTGTTGTTCTTCCTTGAAAAGTTTGTTAAAATCACTGGAGGAGAGGGAGTAAATGATGCCAGCGAGACTGACAACGTTCATTCACTGCATGGTGAGGAACACGAGGCTGCTGAAAGTTCTACAAGAAGCCCAGCTCAAGTAGCTAAATTCCCAAATAACTCCAGCCACGGGGTGTCCAGGAGAGAGTTAGGAGCCGGCAGATCCTGGACTCGAGCCCCGGATATCTCCGGGCTCCCTAAGAGGAGCATTTTTGGGGGCAGAGGATCCACGATCGCCCCTCAGGAGGGTCCCAGGGGGTCCATGTGGGGATGGCCCGGTACCGACGGGGTGGGACATTGGTTTTGGGGATCCCTGTGAGAGCTGGGGCTGTGGAATGGGGGATGCCCGGGGTGGGGAGAGGGGAAGGGGCGATACTGGAGCCAGGGTATCCCCGGCAGCCCAGAGACAAGGCAGGGACGGGACCCCCTGACCCTGACAGGGGTGTGTCCTGGGGTGACTTCATGATGCTCGTACCCCATCACTGTGTTTAGCTCAAAAATGAGTTCTGCACCTTGAAGGCTGGCTCTGAGAGTGAAGGGCAGGAGGAAGAAGCTGCAGTTTGTTTTCCGAAACTGCACTCACTCCTCCACATTTTGGCTCCTGGACTGTTGTGATGCCTCAAGGAGCTGGAATAGAGGCCACACGCAGTTAAGAGGAATAAAGTGGATTTTTATTGAAGTACCTTCAAAGGCCACACTCTGGCAGTACCGGAGCCACAACTGTGGCTCTGCCTGGATGGCTCCAAGATGGGAGCATAAGAGGGCTTGGTCACGAGATCTCACATTTTTAAAAGTTTTAGTCCATTGGCACGTAACTGGCCAATTAATATCTTCAAATTATGAAGTTTAATCCTCCTTGCTAGCTTGCCCACCCTCCTCTTTCCACATCGTTTATGCTTTGGGCTTGAAGTTTGAAGAGATTGTCCTTGAGTCTCCAGCTAGAACAGGATTGTTTTGTCTTCACCACTCTGTGAAAAGATCCCAGTAACACGTAATATAAAGCTAAAAGCTGCACACCAAAACACAATAGAAAAACTTAAAACCTAAAGTATTAGTTGGTTAGTTGGCTGTAGTTGGACGGACAGCAGGACAGAGCTCTCCTCTGCTTTTAGTTAGTTTTTAGCTCGCTGAGGCAGGGAAGTTCCCTGGACTGTGATTTTTCCTTTTCTTTGGAGCTGTTTAAACCTGCTCTGGACTGAACACCCAGAACACCACCAGCACCTTGCACCTGTGGCCCACCTGGCTGAGCCTGGGCCATGGCATTTCCAGTGCCAGAGGGACTGATAAGGGACTGATAAGAGACTGATAAGAGACTGAGTGAGCCAAGCTACAGCCCAGAGAGGGACTTTCTGAGATTGTCATCTCTTTTGGAGTGGCAAGAGGTTTTATTGTTTAGTATTGTTCATTTTTTGTGCTGGTGAATGCTTTGCCTGTTAAATAAACAGGGTTTTTTTTCCCATTTTCTCCAAGGAAATCTTTTCCTGATCTGGTTGGGGGTAAGGGCTGCTTGAATCTGCTTTTTAGAGAAAACCCCTTTGGAGGTTTACTCCCAAATTTGCCCTAAACCAGGACAAGGCAGTTGGAAGAGGTGGGAGCCCCAAGTGGCTGGATTGAGGGGAGGCTGAAGAGGGGAATCCCAAAACACCCCAGCATCCCTAAGCAGACCCTGGAGAGAGGGTATTCCCAGGACCCATGGGATCCCCAGCAGCCCTGAGGTGGGGGACCCCCGGAACCCCAGAGGAATAAGACTGGAAATGGGACACTCCTGGTGGCTTTTTTGGATTCACTCTTGAGTTTTGGAGTTTTTATGGACACCAGATGACTTCTAGAGAAGGACTTGGGCAGGAGGAATCCCCAACCCAAGGCATTCACACCTTGTTGTTCCCCAAACCAGGATTTCCCATTCCCAAACCTTGGGTGAATGGAGGAGGAGGCTGTGAGGAAGAGGAAGATACCCCAGCACACCCAGGCAGGTGATGATGAAGTCAGTGCCCCTTTCCCCCTCTCACCTGCTCCCTCTCCCAGCCCAGCATGGCCCCTGGCTGAAGGACAACCCTACTGCCAATGTCATCCTGCTGGGGATGCACTGGGGGGATCTCCTTCCCCTTCCCTTTGGCACAGAGGCAAATCCCATCTCTCCTTGTCCTTCCTCCCCCAGACAGGGAGCTGAGGATGCAGACCAGGGAGGACAAATCCCCAGGGCAGAACCTTGTGGAAGAAGCCATTTTGAGCAGTGCCACAGTGCAAAATTACAACAGGGAGAAAAAGTTCCAGAGATCCCACGTTGTCTCAGATTTCCCAAGTACCTCATTCTCTGAAGTTTGCAACCAAAAGTTTGTTCTCCACCCTCCTGAGCAGTTTGTTGTTTTCTCCCCTTGGCCATCTGTCCTGCAGGCTGTGCCCCCTGTGCGTGCTGCTCCTCTGCCCTGGCCGGCTGCACTCGCCCATCTCGCTGTGCCCCAGCATTTCTCACCCAGCGTTTCTGTGCCCTCCCTGGGCTCCCTGCACCCAGCGCTGCCGGCTCCTGGCACACAAAGCCAGGGCAGGAGCCCACCCTGCCAAGGGGCTCTGGGGCAGGGCGGGGGCTGCGATGGCTTCTGAGCTCAGCAGCTGCTCCTGGCATGGTTCCATGGAGACGGAGCACAGCAACGCTGCTGAGCATTGTCCCTGCTGAGGGTGACACACTGCCGGGGCACATTCCCTGCCTGCAGGATTGCTGAGCACTGTCCCTGCTGAGGGTCACACACTGCCGGGGCACATTCCCTGCCTGCAGGATTGCTGAGCATTGTCCCTGCTGAGGGTCACACACTGCCGGGGCACATTCCCCTCCTGCAGGATTCGTGCCTGAACCAAGCACTGCACTGATGACTCCAGCATTGCTTTCCAACAAAAACAGGGGAAGGCAAACTGTGTGCAGCTCATGGTATTTTAGAGTGTCTAAAACTTGCTAAGTCATCGATCTTAAAGGTGAGATGCATTTGGAATTCATGGCATGGAGAAGTAGTGCAAGATGGAAAAGGGGAGCATGAAAATTAATAAATGAAAACATTTCAGATTTCTTTCCATTTTCATTTCACTTCTGGAACGCTGGTTCAGTTTCCCAGGAATCTTCTCCACAGTCCTGTCTGCTCTTCTCAAAAACCTTTCCTGGAGAATGAGGTCAAGCTCCTGCCACAAGATGTGCCACCACCTGCAGCTTCTCTTGGTTTTTGCACACTGTGCCTGCAGCAGGACTCTTGCAGCAAAGCAAGACAAATGTTTAGAAAACTTGACAGCTTGTCCTTTCTTTTCCTGGTGGACTGGGGAGCTGTGCCATTGGTGAGGTTTTCATTGTTACTGTTTCAGGCTAAGAAAACAGGAGGTGGTACCAGGACTTGTTGGGGAATGCAACCCTGACTGAATTCAGAGAAAGAATCTCCAGAAGCTGCAGCCAGAAATGGAGAGTTGTGTGATAATCATTCACACATCTCCATAAACACCTGGAAAGTAATCTAGAACATGAAAATTGGTAGTCAAAGGCAGTTTCTTTCTGTTTTCAGTTTAGATGATTCTACATCTCTTGTGCTGGTATAAATCAAGAGCTTGATAACAATCAGTTCATTATAAGCAGCAGAAGAAGCCGCACCTCCTAGAATAGAAGACTGAAAGAATCTAAAAAGGAGAAATGCAGGGACTGAGTTGGTGAACTTTGTCTGTAGGAAGGGTATTTCTTTCTAAGAGTTTCTAATCCATTTCCTCTGCTTTTCTCCTCTTTAATATGGCCATTTCCATCCCAGATTCCTCATGAAATGAGAAGCCTGAGCTTGTAGAAGTGCCTGAAAGATGCTCTGTTCCTCTGCAGGGGCAGTCAGGGTGAAACAGAAAGCAGTTTTGAAATAATTGTGTGATAGATCAGTAATGTGATGGTTGAGTCTCACAAAAGGCAGATGTTATGGATATGTTAAGACAAGTTTTATAGATTTACAGTTATGTTTTACCCCCCCTTGTGTTGTTATCACAGGGTTACCTGGTAGTTGGGGTATTTGGGAGGGTTGACTTGTTACTATGGCAACACCTGACCTCCAATCAAGATGTAAAGGAAGTGACCTCCACCACTGGACAGCAAAGAAAGAGTTGATTAACAAGATTTGAGAGGGGCTAAAGGGTTAAAAGGCGAAACATGCATTGTGTGGATGAGCACAAGGTGGGAAAAAATCCTTTACTTCCAGTGCCATAATATTTTCTTTATTCAGTCTTCTGTTGTATTTTTTGGATAAGGTTTTAATAATACTTTTGAATTTTTGGAAGTAAGTATAATTTCTCACAAACTGGGACTCGTCTGAGAAATACACCTGGTGGCCTTAGGAGTTTTTAAAAGGGGTGCCCCTCACCACATATTGGGCAAAGTCTATTGGACTCTCCCAGTTCCACCAGTTGTTGCAGGTTGTAAGCTCAAAGACACCAGGAGACTGGATAAAGAAAAGAGGGGAAGGGGGGTGAGCATCCACATAACTATTTTGGGCCAGATTGTGATGCCATAATTCCAGTGTATGAAAGTGAGCTTCACATTAGTAAAATACGGGATCCATCCTGGTCCCTTGAAGCATCTGGATATTGGATGGTAGAGAGGAAAAAGGAACAGTGGGACACATGGGGGGGAGGAAAGTGGGGATCCCATAGACAAGGACCCCATGGCTGGCGGGACACATAAGATTGAAGGGTTTGTGGGGACTTGGGAGCAGGGTTCACCCACTGGGGACCCGCGGCGGGATTCCCATCTAGCACACACCAAGGAAACCGGTGAGCTCCACATGGCGCAGTGGCTCGCGTAGTGCTCAGAGTGGGGGCAGCCTCTGGGGTGCAGCCAGCGCTGTAATTTCCAGGGCCAGCCAAAGCCGGGCTGGAAGCGGGGTGATTGCCGAGGGGTTTGCTGCAGGGGGTCACCCAGGAACTGGTGCAGCAGTTCGTGTCCTGCCGAGCCAAGGGAGTCGGGGCAGTCCAGCTGCCAAGCCATGTCAGGGCAGAGCCATGAAACTGAGGGGATCAGGCTGGGCCGGCTGCTGAGCCGAGCCAAATCAGGGCAGGCAGAGCCGCTGAGGCTGAGCCGAGTCAGGCCAGGGGCAGGACTGCAGCCACCGAGCCGAACTGGGGCAGGCAGAGCCTCCGAGTTGAATTGGGGTGAGCAGAGCCACCAAAGCCGAACCAAGTTGAGTCAAAAGCGGGATGGAACCTGCTGAGTCAAATCGGGGCCTGCGGAGCTGCCGAAGCTGAGCCAGGTCGGGCCAGGGGTGGGACTGCAGCTGCCAAGGCAAATTGGACCAGGGGCAGGCCATCGCTGAGATGTGGCAGGTGAGACAGGGAGCAGAGTGCAACTGTGGGACCAGAGCATTGAACCGAGGAGGAGAGGAAGGGCAGGGACCAATCCGGTGATACGGAAGCCCCTGAATTGTAAGGTTTTTTTTATTTTTACTTGTCAAAAGAGAAGTACAGTTTTTTGGGTTTTTTTCTCTCTCTTCCCTTTCCTTCTCTTTCCTCATTTCTTTTTTTCCCGGCCCCCCTTTCCTTTTCCCTTCTGAGAGAGCCAGGCTCTGTCCAGAGGGCCTGTTGTTGGAAAGGTGGGCTCTGTCAGAGGAGGGCCTGTGATTGGCCGGTCAGGATGGGACTGTGGGCAAATAGGGAATCCCCAAGTGGAGGAGTAGAAATTGAAGAGGTACCAATAGGTCTACCTCCAAATAGCCCACTGGGAATAAAACTAGCCCAGTGGAAATATGACCCAAATACCAGAGATAAGGATGAGCTCAAAGTGATTCAAAATTGCATGGCAGAATGGACCAGAAGGGAAATTAGGAGCAATCATGTAGGCTGGCTGAGATACGGGTCAGATGAAGGATGGATGTGTCAGGCATTAAACATCCATGTAAGAGCTAAGAAACCATTCAATCAGGAAGAGACTGACTATGCTGCCTGCTGTGGAAGGGAGAGTTCACCCTCAAAGTTGAGCATGTGTAAGGTATCAGAAAATAAAGAATGGGACTCATTAGAACACTTAGCCCCTCCACCTCCAATAACCCCAGATGCACCTCCCCTACCCCCTGATGGGCCTAGTCCAAACACCACAAACAGGGTGACACAAGGAGAGGAAAGCAGATCAGGGGATGGGAAACAAGCAGCGGGATTATATCCCCTGAGGGAAGTACCTCTGTGTGGGGTGCCGGGAGGAATTAGATTTGTAACCATGCCTCTCAGTTCTTCTGATGTGGGAATGTTCAAGAAATAATAGAAAGGATTACTAGATTAGTGGAACAGTTGATTAGTGGAATAGTTTCTGGGGCCCAATATTTATACATGGGAGGAGATGCAATCAATAATGATTTTGTGGTTCACATCAGGGGAAAGACAGTTCACATCAGAGGAAAGACGTCACAAAGATAATCCAAGTGGCTGAGATATGGATATGGGAAAGAGAGCATGTGAAAGGACCTCCTGGGGACCTGAAAATACCCGTAGTGCGCCCCACCTGGGACTACAACAGCACTGGGGGGAAGAAAGACGTGGAGGAATACAGAACACTGATTACAAGTGGTATCAAAGAGGCAGATCCATGTAAAATGACCGTAAGGCTTTCGATGAGCAGAAAAAGAGGGAAGAAACCCCAACAGAGTGGTTAGAAAGGTTGAGGAAAAATATGAGGCAATATTCAGGAGTTGACCCTGACACGGTGGCAGGACAGATTTTACTAAAGATAAATTTCACCACTCATGCCTGGCCGGATATAGGGAGAAAGTTAGAAAAGCTCGATGGTTGGCAAGAAAGGAGGTTAGAGAATCTTTTAAGAGAAGCACAGAAGGAGTATGTAAAGAGGGACTAAGAGAAGGCCAAGGCAAAAGCCAGGGTAATGGTAACTGCCATCAGGGAAGGAAACCAGCACATAAAGAACTACCCAGGTAAGGGAGAGGGATTCCAAGTGCGAGAATATAGATGGAGGGGGGATGCAGCTCCTTGGGACTGGGCACAAAAAGGAGAATTTGGGAAATAAGGGAACCCAGGACCAGTTTGATTTTACTGTAAAGAGAGTGGGTATATCAGAAAGAATTGCCAGAGGGAAAAGGAGCTGAGGGTCTATGAGACTGAGCAAAAAGGAGAAGTTGAAGTCCAGGGGTGTCAGGGAATGTGCTGGTTTGACCAGGAAGAAGTGGGAATTCTGGGATGCTGTGGTCAAACCAATGGGTGCTCAGATTTTGATATTGGCACCTGATGTGGCCAGTGGGGTTTGGACACACCTCCGAGAATACACAGGGGTGAAAAACCAGAGCTTCGGCCCTGGGAGGCTCTCTTGGGACTTCGAGGCAAAGAGGACGGATCTCCCTCCCCCGTCCAGCTGCTGCTGCTGGGCAGGGGAGGGGCAGCCATGTGGTAGGCCTGGGCCTGGACAGAGATGGGGGGTGAGGAGGCCCTTGAGGATGGAAGGGTGGAGGAGCATCAAGAGACATCGGGCAGCCACCCCCCCACCCCCCAGGAGAGAGAGAGGGAGAGCCAACGACCGAATGTGATAGCAGCCAGCTCAGGAGGAGAAGGGGGGGAAGTGCAGCGAGAAGGTGCCCGGCAGGGCAGCGTGGGAGTGCCGGAGCTCTGGGACAGGCAGAGACTGAAATTTTTAACCCTTTTCTTACATGATTGAGACCTTGCAAAATGCTGATCCTCCTGGAGCTGAATAAGAAGAGAGATAAGATAACAAGGACTAGGCCCGTGGGAAGTGAAGAAGACTGGCTGAGTGGGGGGAGAGATGATGGAGTGGCCTTTTGGCTGGACTTTTCTTGTGTGGCCATAGACTGAATCATTTTTATTCCTGTGACACAGAGACTGCATTTAGGGGGAGGCAGTGCCTCAGAACCGGGAGGGTTCAGTGTGGGTACCCCTCGGCCCCAGGGGGTGAAAAAATGGGGGGGACTGTCCCAAAAGAGAGGCTGTGCCTTTTTTTGGAGTGAGACAAGGCATCCTTAAAAGACAACCCTAAAAGCAGCTCTGGTCCATGCACAGTGGTGAGAGCACTGGGCACGAAAGGAAGATGTCACAATGGCAAAAGGACTTTCCGAGCGGGGCTGAGTGACATGGAAGCACACGAGGTTTCAGCGTGTTTCCAGGGGAAGCCTGTGGTGCAAGAAGGACTCCTCTCCTCCTCATGAACTGGAGATTGAGTATTCTAAAGGGTGGTGCCGGACTGAGAGTTAGTGATGTGGGGGAATGTATTGCATTGGGAAATTTGGTGGGGGGAAGGAGGAAAGTGCTTTTGTAAGGTTTTTTGCATTTTTTTCCTTCTTTCTTATTTTCTTGTAATTTAGTTAATAAAGTTTTCTTTATTTCTAAGCAGGAGCCTGCTTTGCTTATTCCTGGTCACATCTCACAGCAGACACCAGGGAGAGGGTATTCTCATGGGGGGGCACTGGCTTTGTGCCAGGCCTAAACCATGATATTTTTTGGTGGAGAATGCAGGAGTCCAGGGTGCCTCAGAGGTAATAGGCACTGAAGCACAACTCCTCCTGGCACTCCGACTACCAGTATTGGGGTGGATGTTCAAAGCAAAAGTTCCCTCTATGCACCATGCCACCAGTGCTACATGAAGCAAATGGATTGCTGTTATCACACAGCGCACCCGTATTGGAAAACTGAATCGCCCTGGGATTCTGGAAATAATTACAAACTGGCCCGAAGGTGAAAACTTTGGTCTCGCTGATGAAGGGGAAAAAGAAGTGACACAGGCTGAAGAAGCTTCACCATAAAAACAAGTGCCAGCAGAAGAAGATACATGATACACTCTCTTCACTGATGGTTCTTGCCGCATTGTGGGAATGAACCAGAAGTGGAAAGCAGCTGTATGGAGCCCCACACGACAGGTGGCAGAGGGCACTGAAGGAGAAGGTGGATCAAGCCAACTTGCTGAACTCAAAGCTGTTCAACTGGCCCTGGACATTGCTGAGAGAGAGAAATGGCCAAAGCTCTACCTTTATACTGATTCATGGATGGTAGCCAATGCTCTGTGGGGATGGCTGGAGAGGTGGAAGAAGGCTAACTGGCAACGTAGAGGAAAACAAATTTGGGCTGCTGATGAGTGGAAAGACTTTGCTACCAGGGTAGGGAGGCTACCTGTGAAAATCTGCCATGTAGACGCCCATGTACCCAAGAGTAGGGCCAATGAGGAGCACCAAAACAATGAGCAGGTAGACCAAGCTGCAAAGATAGGGGTGTCCAAAATAGACCTAGATTGGGAACATAGGGGAGAGTTATTCCTAGCTTGATGGGCCCATGATGCCTCAGGCCACCAGGGCAGAGATGCCACCTATAAATGGGCACGAAATCGAGGGGTGGATCTAACCATGGACAGTATTTCTCAGGTTATCCATGACTGTGAGATGTCTGCTGCCATCAAGCAGGCCAAGCAAGGGAAGTCCCTGTGGTATGGTGGGCGGTGGTCCAAGCACAAGTATGGGGAGGCCTGGCAGATCGACTCCATCCCACCGCCCCAGACACGCCAGGGCAAGCACTACGTGCTGACCATGGTGGAAGCCACCACTGGATGGTTGGAAACCTACCCTGTGTCTCATGCTACAGCCTGGAACACCATCCTGGGCCTGGAAAAGCAAATTCTGTGGAGACATGGCACCCCTGAGAGGATTGAGTCAGACAATGGGACTCATTTCAAGAACAGCCTTATCAACACCTGGGCTGGGGAACATGGCATTGAGTGGGTGTACCATATCCCCTACCATGCACCAGCTGCAGGAAAAGTGGAGAGGTACAACGGACTGTTAAAAACCATATTGAAACATTAGTTGGGGGATCTTTCAAGAACTGGGAGCAGCATCTGGCAAAAGCCACCTGGTTAGTTAACACCCGAGGCTCTACTAACCGAGTGGGCCCTGCCCAATCTGAGCCTTTGCAGAGAGTAGATGGAGACAAAGTCCCAGTGGTACATGTCAGAGGTTTATTAGGGAAGACAGTTTGGATTAATCCTGCCTCGAATACAGACAAACCCATTCGTGGGGTGGTTTTTGCTCAGGGACCAGGTTGCACATGGTGGATAATGCAAAAAGATGGAAGAACACATTGTGTGCCTCAGGGAGATCTGATTGTTGGATAAAATCTGTGTAAATATCACTGTTTGCTGAATGTTATTACCATTGTCTGTGTATAGCTGTAAAATGGATGTATCATGTATGTACTTGTAGAGTTAGAATTTATATTAGTTTTAGTAGTAAGCAGACGATATGGGGATAAGGGGTGGAATGTCCTGGGTTGACCATATGATGCTTCTATCCCCAATCATCTCATTCTGTTTATGTTGAGTAATAAGTTTTGTACCTTTAAGAGTGTTACAGAGAGTGAAGGGGGGGAGAGAAGAAGCGCACAGTTTGTTTTCAGACACTGCACTCGCTCCTCCACATTCCTGCTCCTGACTGTGTTGTCTGCGGACAGACAGCGGGACAGAGAGCTCTTCTTTTGCTTTTAGTTAGTTTTTAGCTAGCTGAGGCAAAGAAGTTCGCTCGACTGGTTTTTTTTTTTTTTTCTTTTTCCTTGGATGTCTTGAAACTGCTCTGGACTGAACACCCAAGGGAGCACTGGCAGCTGCAGCTGTGGCCCACAGGGCTGGGCCTGGCTTGTGACAATTCCAGCACCGGAGGGACTGATCAGAGACTGAGTGAGCTGAGCTACAAACCGGGGTTTTCTGTTTGTCATCTCTTTTAGAGTGGCAAGGGGTCTCATTGTTTGATGTTGTTTTGGTTTTATTGTTTAATAAACAGGTTTTTTCCACCTTTCTTCAAGGAGGTATATTTTTTTCCTCCTGGATGAGCTGGGGGGAGGGGCTGATTGGATCTGCTTTTCCCACCGGAGCTCCTTTGGGGGATCCACCTCTGTGGGATCTCAGCACCTCAGGACTGATGTGCCGAGTCACCAAGACCACCCTTGGGGGGCTCGGAGGTCCTGGAATGTTGCCAGAAGTGTCTGGTGGCTGGACTTTGATCCTGCACGGGAGACAACACCTGTATGAGGATGGGAGGATTTCACTGGGATAAATGGTGAAGGGATAAGTTAATCAGAGTGTGAAACACAGGGTTTAGGATTTCTGTACAGGGGGGGTCTAGAGAAGTAAGATGGAGGAATTGGGGCGTGTCCTGTCCTTCTTCTTCTTCTTCTTCTTAGCCTCCATCTTCTGTGGTGATGGTGGCACTTTGGGATTGGTTATTACTAAAAGTGCACTGGTCAATAAGGGTGAAAGGTATTGGGGAAAATAGGTAAATATTGTATACGTAGTTTTGAGTGTAAAGATAAGTGACCGCCCCGGGGGCTCTCAGTGTGCTCATGGCTGGCTTGCTGTGCGGACCTCTGTCGGGCCGAGAGAAAATCTTTTAGATAAAAAACTAATAAACACTGAAGACCGAGAAAACACCTGAAGCCTCTTTTCATCCTTTGGAGCGCGGGCTGCCCAAGGCCATCCCCGAGCCTTTCCAGGTCATTAAAACAGCCGAGAAACCAACAAGTGGCGTCCGCTGCGTGGGCTACTCCCACCAGACGGGGGGATGTCAGCCCTGAAGAGCCTAAGAGCTGAAGAGCCAAGAGGGCAGCTCCGGCCTTGGACCACTTCCCAGGAGAGCACTGATTACTCCTGAGGAGAGAAGCCAGAAGAAAGAAAAAAAAAAAAGAAAAAAAAAATGGCCAGGAGAGTCTGCAAAAAACAGCAGTCACTGAGAATTACATCTCTCAACTTCTGCCGAAGAAAGTTTGTAGCAGAGCAGCCCGGATCGGAACCAGAAAGGCGCCTCTGGATCCATCTCCTGTGACCTGCTGGACGGAGATCGGGAGCCTTCGGACCGCTCTGACGACAGATTCGGTGAGAAGGTCAAAAATAAGAACATGGGAGGCACACTCTCCCAGAAACAGCTGGGAATTTTGTCCGCCTTACAAGGCGTGGCTCAATCATACAGAGAAGGGATCCCAAAGAAGGAGTTAAAACAGTTATTATTATGGGTGAGGCTCAATTATCCATTTTCAGAGACACGTTTGCTATTCAAAGTAGGTTTTTGGCAGGAAATTAACAGACATTTATATCTCTTAGCAACCAAAAAAGATGAGACAGCGTTAAAGCTGCTCTCGCCAGCAAGAATAATGCTAGAAGGCATTTCGGTGCAGTCGAAAAGACTGGAAAAGCAACGAGAAGTTGCGGGACCCTCAGAAGAAGGAGAGGGAGAGCAAAGCTCTCAGCAAAAATTAGCTCTGGCCTCAGGTAGCCAGGGGGAAAAGGCTCTCGAGGAACGGGAGCAGGAAATAGTATCAAAGCCTCTGATTCCAAGACCCAGAAACCCCAGGAAATCCCTAAAACATCCTGAAACCCCAGAGAGTACAGGGGAGTCAGGGTCTGACTCAGATGTGAGATCGGAAGGGGGGATGCAGGGGGGAGAACAGAAAGGGTCGGGAGGGGCGCTTTCTCATGACAGGCACGGCAGCGCGGCGGCGGCAGAGCAGGGCGGCCAGGCTGCGGCGGTGCAGGCGGGGGGCGTGGGTAAAGAGGTAATGGGACATATGAGTTCCCGTGCGGCTTTTGTCAGCACAACGCTGGGAGCGGCGCGGCTGCTCCAGCCAGCACGGTGCCAGAGACGCGCGCGAGGAGCAGGTCTCGCAAAGACCCGGGGGGGGGAGTCACAAACCAGCGCAGGAGCGTCAGACACGGGCGGCGAATTGGGGGGAGCTGTACAGCCCCAAAGGGCCACCGTAGAGAGATGCAGGAGGCGCATGGTTGTGACGTCAGACCCGGTGCGGAGGTCAGCTCGGATTGCGGAGCGGGCCTGGGTGCCGGCGGGAGGCGGGCTGCACATGCCGGTGGGGGGAGTGGACACAGCGTCAGAGGGGGAGGAGAGTGAGTCGGGGACATACCGAGGGGAGGAGATTTAGGAGGTGGAACAAGGGGGAAAGAGTGACATTAGCTCGGGAGAGAGAGGGAGTGGCTCGGAAAGCACGCATGTGCAGAGAGCAGAGCGCGGGCAGGGGCGGGCCAGGTCCCCTGTGACGTCTCGGGCGAGGAGGGGCCGTGCTCGGGATTCTACGTCCCGGGGCTCCACACCCTCCCCAGACTCGGTGCCTTTAATCACAACCCTCTGAGTCCAAGTCTCTTCCCTTCAAGGGAGACGTTCTGGTTTCGAGCTCCATTTACAGCTGAATTAAAAGCCATGCAGACTCGGTCTCAAACGAGATCGCAGACACGGCAGTCGACCGGAAGAGGAGCAGTCGAGTTCATTCCGTCATCCGAGCCAGGGAGGCCGGTGACAGCGCCACCTCGTGAGGGGATGACAGAAGTGCACGACATGCCAGATCTTTTCGGTGGAGCCACAGCGCTGTCTTGTGGCGAGACTGCAACAATGCAGCAATTTTTCCCAACATTATACAAAAGGAAGAGTACTTCTATGAAGACAATGATAACACAACAAATGGATTATCCGTCAACTTCGGGATTTCGCGAAGACGATGAAAGTTCAGATGAAGCATAGCAGCAAGGAGAAGATGTCATAAGGATCACAGCATCAGAAGGTGTTCCGGCATGGATGCTGTCAGCAGCAGAAGCAGCAAAAAGCTTCTTGCATTCATTTGATACAGGGAAAAAGAAATATCAACAGGATCCTCGAGTTTCCTTTTTGGATTTAGGAGCGAGGCCAAAAACCTCAAGGCGAAAAATGAGGTACGATGAATCACCGATGACATCCACAACACCATTATTCATGCAAATCCCAATGGAGTCTGAAGAAGAGGAATTTCTAGAGCCAGTGAAGACGATGGATTGGAAGCACATCAGAAAAGCACTGGCAAAAGAAAAGCCAGTGGGTTATTTCTGGGTTCAGGAGATCTGACAATGCCAGTGACATATGATGCCCAGGGACAGAATCCAAGATCGGAAAGGATGGGTCATGAGACACTTAAAGACTTAGGGAAGGCGGCTCAAACTTTTGGGCTGAACTCACAATACTTCAAACAATTACTAAGAGGGACATTCACCACGTATGACCTCACGCCATATGATATTCGAAGTATTGTGGCAATGATTCTCACTGACACACAGAGTCTCGTCTGGGAAAAAAGGTGGAGAAAATATCTTTCTGAATTGTGGAATAGATATCAAGGTGGGCCAAACGCGAACCTCACAGAAGGGCAGTTAGCAGGGGATCCTCCAGATGACAACCCAGGGGAACAAGCAGTGCGGCTTCCACGAAGAGTGTTAAGCGACATCAAAGAAGCAGCACAAATGGCAATCATGCAGATTACACCAACACGAGTTCCAGATGTTCTGTTCTCTTGCATCAGGCAAGGTCCTGCAGAACCATTCATGTCGTTCATCGATCGACTCAAGCAAGCCATGGATCGACAGGTGACGATCGAAGAAGCGAAGAGGCCTCTCTTGGAGAGCTTAGCTTTCGGCGATGCCAACCCGGATTGTCAACGGGTCATTAGCGCCATGCCAGGACGGCCATCCTTGGCAGAGATGGTGGAGGCATGCAGCAAGGTGGGGACACCTCAGCATGTCGCATCGATTGTGAAGAACGAATTAAGAGAGGAATGGGAAGAACAGATAAAGGGACATTAAGAGAGGCAATCAGAGGATAAGATATTAGAAAAAATACTAGAAAAAATACTCCATCAACAGGACGAGAACATCAACAAAGTTCTTACAACAATGCAGAAGAAGAGCAATCCCCCAGGAGGACAGTGCTACAAATGTGGGGAGTTTGGACACATGAGAAAGAATTGTCCACGAACACATACGCCAATGCCAGCACAGAAAGCGGAAAGGCCAATTTGTGCACAGTGCGGAAAAGGAAGACACTCTGTGAAAGAATGTTATTCCCAGACAGACGTGGAAGGAAATCTGTTAATGCATCCGGGAAATGGTAGACTCAGCGCGGGAAATTGCCGGTGCGCTCAGACACAAGTACTGGCGGTGTCACAAGAGCAGACAGGGCAATCATCAGTGAGCGACAAGCAGATGCCCTCAGCAAAACCCTCAGTCGATTCCATAGCGACCCAGACCTCCTCCCACCAGGGGCACAGTGTGCATTGGCAGCTTCAAAACTAGTATGCTTTCTAGATGAAAGTCATGCAGAGATACCAACGGGTATCCGCGGGGATTCATACAAAAAACAAGATTTCTTGATAGTTGGGCAAGATAAATGCAGTATCCTTGGACTCATAGTTTATCCAACCGTTGTCTCAGCGGACAAAAATATAGAATTGAAAGTTTTGGCAAGAGCGCTTCGTCCACCATTGACTGTACCGGAAAATACTGTGGTTGCAAGAGCTTTCGCATTGCCGCCACATGAAGTTGGAGAGGTCATGTCAATCTTCGACGAAGAAGGTTTCCCTATGAAGGAACATGTTGAAGTACGTACAACATGGGTGAAGCACATAGGTCAAGACCGACCCACGCTCACATGCCAATTGACATGTGGGGACAGGACAATAGCGATCAGAGGTATGCTCGACACAGGGGCGGATGTAACGGTAATATTGTACATCTTTTGGCCATGCAGTTGGAGCTTGGTCGCGCCCTTGGGTTCTCTCTCAGACATAGGGGGAGCATCTCTGTGTCTGCAAAGTGAGAATTCTGTCGTTGTCATGGGACCAGGAGACAAGACGGCGATCATTCGTCCTTTTGTCGTCCAAAAGCCAATCACAGTCTGGGGTCGGGACCTTTTGGCACAATGGGCCGCGAAGATCGAAGTGGATTTTTAATAGGGGTCACTGCAGCACTCGCCACATTGAAGTTGACATGGAAAACAGATGATCCAGTTTGGGTGGATCAATGGCCCCTTGAGCGGAAAAAGTTGAGTGCTTTGAAAGACCTGGTCCAAGAACAATTGCAGAAGGGACACATCAGGCCAACAGACAGCCCTTGGAATTCTCCAGTGTTTGTCATCAAGAAAAAGCTATTGGGCAAATGGAGGTTGTTACATGATCTCAGGAAGATCAACGAAGTCATAGAAGACATGGGACCACTTCAGTTGGGACTTCCATCTGTCTCAATGATTCCCAGAGAATGGCCGCTTGTGGTCATTGACCTCAAGGATTGTTTTTTCAGTATTCCGCTCCATCCAGATGATGCTCCTAGATTTGCCTTTTCAGTTCTGAGTATCAACAAGGAAACGTCTCTGCAGCAGTACTATTGGGTGGTTCTTCCACAAGGCCTAAAAAACTCTCCAACGATCTGTCAATGGTACGTGGCACGAGCTTTGGCACCAACGTGGAAGAAATTTATGAAGGTGAAGATCATTCATTACATGGATATTTGCTCATTGCAGCATCAACACAACAGGAGCTGCAAGAAGCTCGTGACTGTGTGATCGCAGAGGTGCAAAAGGCAGGTCTGGAAATCAGCATTTCGAAGATTCAAGAGGTTGCGCCTTGGAAATATCTAGGGTGGAAAATTTCAGAGAGAACAATAAAACCTCAAAAAATGGAGATCAGCACTAAGATCAGCAATTTGCATGATTTGCAAGAGCTTTTGGGAGAAATCAACTGGATGAGGCCAGTTTTGGGAATCACGAACAGCGACATTCCAGCGTTGCTCAATCTTTTGAGAGGAGACACAGACATTCGGTCTTCCAGGACGCTCATGCCAGAAGCGAAGAAAGAGTTGGAGAAAGTCACAGATGCGATACAGAAAAGGCAGGCACATCGATTTGTTCCAATGTTGCCTTTTCAGTTGGCGGTGCTGGGGAAGAAAACACAGTTCCATGGTTTGATCTTCCAATGGGAGGAATCACAAAAGGACTCTTTAATAATCATAGAGTGGATTTTCCTGCCACACAGGCCCGCAAAAACAATTCTCACAGATTTGGAGATGGCAGCACAAATCATCATAAAGGCGAGAACAAGGTTGCTAACAATGGCAGGAAGAGAATTCTCAGTCATCAGATTACCTCTGAAGCGAGACTATTTCGATTGGGCAATGCAACAATCGAAAGACTTGTTAATCGCATTGTTAGCGTTCCCAGGAACTTGCACAGTCCATTTTCCACAACATAAAATATTACAATCACAAATATGCTACAGAGCGAAACCAAGAATAAGTGAAGAACCTTTGGATGGGATCACAGTGTTCACAGATGGCTCAGGGAAGACACACAAGTCGGTGATCACGTGGAGAGACTCAACAACAGGGGATTGGGAATCAGACGTGAGGATGGTTCAGGGCTCTCCACAAATTGTGGAGTTGGCAGCCGTTGTCCGAGCATTTCAGTTGTTCAAACAACCTCTCAATCTGGTGACAGACTCCGCATATGTTGCGGGTGTAGTTAAGAGATTGGAGGGTTCGCTCTTGAAAGAAGTCAGTAATGAGGTTTTATACTCATATCTGACGAGCTTGAAAACACTGCTAGAAAGCAGGGAAAAAGGATATTTTATCACACACATTAGAGCGCACACAACACTTCCGGGGTTTTTAGCAGAAGGAAATGCTCAGGTAGACAGGTTGACAATGCCCATTTCGCAAACACTGCCAGACATTTTTGAGCAGGCAAGATTAAGTCATGCGTTCTTTCATCAGAATGCACAAGCGCTGATGGAGTCCTTTCGTCTCACAAAGAGTCAGGCGAGGGAGATCATTAGTGCTTTCCCAGACTGTCAGCTTGTGCAGCCACCTTCTTCTACCGGAGCAGTCAATCCACGGGGACTGCAAAGTCTTCAATTGTGGCAAGCTGATGTCACGAAGTATCCATCCTTTGGGAGGCTCAAAAATGTTCATGTTTCTGTAGATACATTCTCAGGTGCAGTCTTTGCTTCAGCACATGCAGGAGAAACAGCAGACCATGCTTGTCGACATTTTCTGCAAGCATTCGCATCATTAGGTGTGCCTCAGGAGATAAAAACAGACAATGGCCCAACGTATACAGGCAGGGTGCTTGACAGATTCCTGAAAAGATGGGGTGTCAGACATACGTTTCGTATTCCACATTCGCCCACAGGTCAGGCAATCATAGAAAGAACACATCACACCCTGAAATCCCTTCTGGACAGACAAAGAAGGGGTGAGCCAGAGGCAACACCTCACATGAAATTAAATAAGGCGTTGTATGTGTTGAATTTTCTAAATAGCTCATCCTCAGAACCTAATCCACCAATCGTGAGGCATTTTCTAAACAGCACACAGGCAAAGCTAAGGGAAAATCCTTTAGTTTTGATCAGAAACCCAGAGACAGGACAAATAGAGGGTCCTTTCAAACTAATCACTTGGGGCAAGGGTTTCACTTGTGTTTCCACGGATCGAGGTCTGAAGTGGGTGTCAGTGCGACACGTGAAGCCATTTCGAACGTGAGAACAAGAGAACGCTGATCTGAGAAACAAAGAGACAAGTACTCAGACAGAAGTCGAGACTCAGACTGCAAAAGACGACTCAGAAGAGAAATAAAAAGAAACTAAGGACTTTGGGGAATTTTCTTTAAGGTCTTGAGTGGAAAACAAAACAATGATTTCACACAAAAGTGAAGTCATGAATTTCATGATGCTTATGTGCATCATTTTTTCATTCATTGCAATAAACAATGGGGAAAATTTACCTATTAGTCAACCAAAGCAAAATGTATGGGAGACTTTAACTCAAGCAGCGAATCTGGATAGTATTTGCCTGACACACTCAAGGCCAGGGAAACCATTTTCAGCATGCATGGTTGGATTGCCAGTGGATGAATGGCCAATTCCAGGGCACTCCGCAGTTAACATCTCACAGGTCATTAAAGATCCTGTGAAAGAGTGGTGTGCTTGGACACATTTACTTCCTGTGGCTTCTACAGAACCTCAGGAATTTGGAGATTTTTGGGTCCATGACAATGGAACTCTGCATGCAGTTTGAAACTCCGAATGTCACAAAGGCAAAAACTATCGATTTGACTCCCAATCATGAATTTTATAAGAATGCATCAGCTTGGTGCAAATACACAGAGAAAACTGCCAGAGGATCGATCCAAGTCCCAGTGCAATTGCCACGGGGTTTGTTTTTAATTTGCGGGGACAGAATTTGGCACGGCATTCCTGCTAATGCCACGGGAGGTCCATGCAGCACTGGGGAAATTTCAATGTTATCACCTGATTTGAACATGCTAAGAGAGAAAAAGCACAAAGAAAAAAGATCAATACAACATTATGTGGCAGATTGCAATGACGAAATATTTACTTGGGACAAGGCAGCGAGAATTGCTACAGCAATCTTCTCACCTCAAACACCATCAGGGGTGGCCTTGACTCAAATCGACTGCATGGGTTGTTGGTTGAGCAAACATGCTAGGTCTGTGTCTGTCGCATTGGATGGCATGTTAAAGGACATCAGTGGTGTGAGACAGGCGACTCTTCAAAACAGAGCGGCGATCGATTATCTATTGCTCGCTCATGGACATGGGTGTGAAGAATTTGAAGGGATGTGCTGCATGAATCTCTCCGATCATTCAAGATCAATTCATTAAAGTATTCAAAACATAAAGGACAGCATAAATAAGCTTGGCGAGATCACAGGATCATGGATCGATGATCTGGTAGAATTCTTTGACATCTCTCCCATATGGAGAGGAATTTTAAAGATAGGATTCTATATTTTAATAATTCTCCTAGTCCTCATACTTGTTGTCCCATGCATCTTTGCATGTTTAAGACGTGCCATGAGTCAGGTAGCAAAAGAGATCTTCTTGGTGCAAACAGAAGGGGGAGATGTGGGATCTCAGCACCTCAGGACTGATGTGCCGAGTCACCAAGACCACCCTTGGGGGGCTCGGAGGTCCTGGAATGTTGCCAGAAGTGTCTGGTGGCTGGACTTTGATCCTGCACGGGAGACAACACCTGTATGAGGATGGGAGGATTTCACTGGGATAAATGGTGAAGGGATAAGTTAATCAGAGTGTGAAACACAGGGTTTAGGATTTCTGTACAGGGAGGTCTAGAGAAGTAAGATGGAGGAATTGGGGCGTGTCCTGTCCTTCTTCTTCTTCTTCTTCTTCTTAGCCTCCATCTTCTGTGGTGATGGTGGCACTTTGGGATTGGTTATTACTAAAAGTGCACTGGTCAATAAGGGTGAAAGGTATTGGGGAAAATAGGTAAATATTGTATACGTAGTTTTGAGTATAAAGATAAGTGACCGCCCTGGGAGCTCTCAGTGTGCTCATGGCTGGCTTGCTGTGCGGACCTCTGTCGGGCCGAGAGAAAATCTTTTAGATAAAAAACTAATAAACACTGAAGACCGAGAAAACACCTGAAGCCTCTTTTCATCCTTTGGAGCGCGGGCTGCCCAAGGCCATCCCCGAGCCTTTCCAGGTCATTAAGACAGCCGAGAGACCAACACTCCTCCAAATTTGCTCTAAACCTGGACAGCTGGTCCCAAGGGGCCAGTGCAAAGTAGTAGTGCGGTAGTTAGCCCAGCAGTAACTCAGAGTCAGCCAGATTTTACCCCAAAAGAATTGGGCATGAGTTTCAAGCCCTGAGAATCATTTGTTTAACTTAGGGTGAGCTTGAGTGTTCCCCCATAAGCCTTAAGTGTTGCTATACTAACTTGTCCTAGTTTTACTCCCTTACTGGTTACTTGTTTTTTCCTATATGGTTATTGTTCTAGAGTGTTCTAACCCCAAGTTTATATGTTGTTGCTTTTCCTTTGTCTCAGGTCTTAGGATTCTGCCCCTTGTACTGTTCTCGACTTCTCCATGTCTATTGTTTTTCACCCTGTGTTATTAAAGTTCCTTTTAAGCAACTCCATTGATCCTGCTCCTTTTCATTTTCACCACCCTTGCCCTGAAGTCAGGGAACCAGAGAGGTTTGTCACAGCCACCCTTATTGGGACATTTGGTGCCTGAACAGGGACCATGACATTCAGGGCTCCCTGTGTCAGTCACGTCAGCTGGGGTTAGCTGATAGATAGGCCAGTGCTCCCCAGAATTTTGAATTGTGCCAGGCCTGGCAGATTCATCGTTACTTCAAGGAACCTTGCCCAGGATCAGCAGGGACAATGACGGTTTCACCTGCAGAGGATTGCAAGTGGGTTTGGGGAAATGCAAGACATTTATTGCCCATTTTGCCACTGTGTTTTTACAATATGCACCCACTTCTCATAATTGATTTGGGGTGTTCTGGTGGCTCTTCCCCATAGGGCAGAGAAAGAGAAAAATGGGCAGCCAGATGTCCAAAGTAGAAAGGAGCATATATGGATGCTTTAATTCTCACTGATCAGGACATAATATTTTCAAAGAACAAATTAAAATAAATTATGAGGTGGGTCATTAAAAATTTTCCAGATGCCTCTGCTGATGAAATCCACACCACTGAATTTTGGGACTCAGTGGGACTTAAACTGTACAATTTTTGATCAAAAGGGACCCCATTGTATCCCACATGCTCCCCATCTTCGACACCACCCTGAGTCACTCCAAACTCAGGACCTCCCCTCAAACCTGCCTTTCTCAGACCTTCCACGATGATCCAAGATGGCAATGGCCACGCGGTCTTGGAGCATCATGCCCTTGAGACTCAAGATGGAAGGAGCCTGAATGTGGCTTGGAAACCCAACCATTCTCCCTCCATCTTGGCTCCTCCACTTCCTGCTACCACAACCTTCTCTTCCTCCCTGAACGAACCTCCAGATTCTATTCCCACAACTGCCCCCACTGTCAATCATTCCACCTCCACCGTGGGCCATGCCTCCAGAAGGTCACCCTGGAAGTAGGCCATCCTAAATCAAGGCCCTTCCTCTCCAAAACCTGACAAAATGACAGTGCCCTTTGCCTCACCCTCCAGCAAAAATGTAACCCCCATGGTCACAGATACTAAGCTCAACGGTCGCACTATATCTAATCCAAATGTTTCTCCTCCAAGTTATTCTTCCTCCCCAGAAGACAGTTTGGACTCCTCACAGCAACCTCACCCCTCAACCCCAGAAGATCCCTAGGAAAGGATCTGGAAAGAAGCAGTTAATGAAGGAGAATGGAAAATATTCTCAAAACTTCTCATTGCCCTGGTATGTTATGAAAGAAGGGGGCAGAATCCCAGCTATCAGCCATTGGTTTACGGGGATATCATGGATCTGTTAGGGCAGCTAAAGACCAGAGGAAGGACTTAACCTTGTTTTAATGGCCTAATGAGGGCCATGTTTACAGCATGTATCTTAACCCCCTATGATTTAAAATATATTATGACCATGTTGTTGTCACCTACAGAATACACTCTGTGGGAAGGGGAATGGAAGTATTTACTAAATCAATTAATAGCAATGACTATGCTAATAATGAGGCAAGAGCGGAACTGACAATCAACCATCTAGCTGGAGAAGGACAACACAGCCTACCAGATGATCAAGCAGCAAGTATCCTCAGAGAAGTATGGGATGATATCAAAGAGATGGCTTTGAAAGCTTTAATCCAGGTATTGGATCGCAGCACCCCCAATTTGTACTACCTGCAGCTGTGGCTGCAGCTAAAGATTTAGGACAATTAGACCATCTTGGGTGCCTGTTAAGTAAGCAAACCAATGCTACCTCCCTCACATTGAGTGGCCTGCTCTCAGACATAGAGACCATCAGACATGCCACCCTGCAGAACAGCGATAGAGTTTTTACTCTGGGCACATGGGCAGTGTAGACTCTGAGGGCATGCGTTGCATACACCTCTCCATCCACAGCGAGTCAATCCACAAGAGCATTCAGATACTGAAGGAAGGGTTGAAGAAGCTACAAGTGGAAAACAAAGGCTGGTGCAATAAACTCTTCCAATCCAACGGACTAAAGGGTTGGATGATGTCTAGCTAAAACAGGACATTTAATTTTCTTAGTTGTTGTTGTATTGTTAATTGTCTCATGTTCGTTTAGATGCTTTTAGAAAGTCTTACAAAATTCTTCAGTTCTGTCTTTGTTGTAAAACAGGAAGCGGGAAGATACTCAACAAAGGCTCCTCATGGACTCCTTGGAGGAGAGAACTGGAGGTCAGAATGGCACAAAAACCTCTCAGAGACTCAGTGTGGGCAAGAAAATCCTTAAAATACCTAAAAGTATACTTAAATCCATAAAGTACCTTAATAATCTTGAGTATCTCAAAGCATTAATGAGCCCCACTGAGTGTCAGTACAAAGCTCTCAAGGGACTTGTTAAAGCAGAAAATTGGGACCATGATTGCACAAACTTCACACAGAGTCTGTATCAAAAGGGAAACACCAAGTACCTTAAAATAACTGAAGTACCTTGAAGCATTAATGAGCCCAGTGAGTGTTATTATTGACAAAGGCTCTGAAGGGACTAATTACAGCAGATAATTGGAGGCCATGATTGCACAAACCTCTCAGAGACTCCAAGGCAAAAGCAAAACCCAAAGTCCTTTCAAAAACCTGCACTCCCTGGGAGCATTCAGGAGCCCCCAGGGCCATTCCTGAGCAAGGCTCCTCAGGGACTCCTTCCAGCAGATCCTTGAGGCCACTGGGATGTGGGCTAGGGGGGATGCTGAGGGCAGGACAAGGGGATGAAAGTGCTCAGCCTAGCTGGGGCTGTGCCAGGAGGCCCCAGGGCCTCAGGACAAGGTGTCTCCTCACAGCCCTTGGTGGCACAGACCCTGCTGTGCCCCAGGGCACCAAGACTTGGCTTCTCTTTGTCCCCACCTGTCATCACTGCCTGCAGTTCTCTGCTCTGCCTGGGGCCTGGGGACACTTTCTCAGTTGTGTCCCTCAGTGGGACCCATTAAAAGTCCAAGAAACTTTGGAGTTGGATTCTGACTTGGAGTTCTGGAGAGGTTTCTTCAGCTCCCTCTCAGGGACTGATGTTCAGGGCCTGAGCACAAAGCCCCAGAGGCTCATTAAAGTCCTTGTGCTGTGTCTGTGCTGCTGAGCTGGGCTGGGCTGCTGGCACAGAGGCAGCTCCTGGTAACCAAGAAGAGCTTCAAAAGTACATTTCTCTTGATGAGCAGCTCTTCTGCCAGCCCAGCAGGGCTAGGGCGCTGCCTGCAGCCACCCTGGGCACAGCACAGAGGCACAGAGAGCTTCAATCAGTCAGGGCTGGGAAGGTGCTGAGAAGTGCCTGGGGCAGAATCACTGCCAGCCCTTGGCACAGGAACCTCTGGCTGAAGGACAATGCAGGTGCAGATTTTGGAGCCATCTCCTAAAGCTGGAACATCCCAGTGCCTACAGACCCTGTGAGTACAACTCTGGGTATTTCTGGTGCAGGGGAGATGAAATGCTCACGAAGTTCTGACATGCTGAGATGTTCTAAACAGTCATAGAATATTTCCAAGACAATGATTTTGATAACAAATGAGGAAATTTACAAAGGCTAGGTATTCAGTTTCCAACTACTGGGGCATGGCAGGGAGGGAGGGATAAATATTAGTGGTTTATTATTAATTATGAATTTTCACAATTTCCCGAGAGATCTAAACTGTTCCTTTTAGGGATCAATAGGTTCACAGGCGATCCCTAATGTGCTTTCAGCCACTTTGCCCATGGAAAGCACCAGCATCACCTTTGCTGGACCCATCAAGGCTCAGTCTGAGCAATCTTTTCTCTAAGCTAGAAACAGAACTTGCCCCCAGCCAGTGCCCTGCAAACAGGCAGGGTTCTGTCAGGCCAAGGAGAGTGCACAGAGATTTGGGGTCTGTGAGTGCTGGCATGGAGAGATCAGGCACAGAGAAACACCTGCATGAGGAAAATCTCCAGGAAGCAGAGAGTATATCAGGAAAGGCGAGAAAACAAAACCCAGCAATGCTGTGGCAGGGAGAGTTTAGAGATGCCCACAGGACCCCCTCCAGTGCAGACGCCCCCTCTGAACAAGCCCCTTCCCTCCTGTGCCCCAGCCAAGTCTCTGCCCTCAGGACGGGGGCTCCAAGGTGTGCAGGCCCTCCTGTGCAGGCAGAGCTGCAGCAGAGCCGTGGGGCAGCTCTGCAGCCCCGGGCCCAGTTCCCTCTGCAGAGCACAGGGCTGGGAGCAGCTGCCCGGCCCTGGGGGCTCTGGCAGGGGGCACAGCTGGCTCAGGGTGATGCTGTCCCCAGTCCAGGCTCTGGGCAATGCTGTCAGTGCAGCCAGGGAAGGAGCTGCATCTCCCTCATCCAATGCCATCATAAGGACACTTGGGAGTCTCCCTGAGATTTCAGTCCAAGCTAGGAGCTCCAATCCAGGGTGCAAACCTGTCCTAGAGCATCTCTGAGTTGTAAGATTGATGCGGAAAGGCAGAGGTGTTGTGACACTGAAAATGCTGCTATTGGGTTGGTGAAATGAGCAATATGAGGTTTTGGCTTCAAATGTGGAGCTGGGCTGTGGTGGATCCATCTGCTCTCAGCAAAGATCACGTTATCTTTACAAAAAACTTAGGAATGAGCATATCCTCCATTTAGGAAAAGAGAAAGCTGGGATAAACTCAAAACACAATCAAGTGTGACCATCTCCCTCCAGTCTCCACTCATTCACTGCCTCAGGGGACTCACTCTGTTATACCAAGGGCATGCTAAGGGTTTCTGATATCCTAGAATAGCAGGAGAGACATGGGGGCAGCTTAAAAAGAAAACCTCAGAACTCTGAACAGAGAAGCATGTACGTGTGTGTTACAGAGGAGGGTGTATGAGAAATGGCTTTGATTTTGCTTACAGGTATCTCTTAAAACTCTTCACTGTCCTTTATCCATGAACAGGTCCCCATGTGCAGCCACAGCAAATGTCCAACAGCAGCTCCATCAGCCACTTCCTCTTGCTGGCATTGGCACACACGCAGCAGCTGCAGCTCCTGCACTTCTGCCTCTTGCTGGGCATCTCCCTGGCTGCCCTCCTGGGCAACGGCCTCATCATCAGCGCCGTAGCCTGCGGCCACCACCTGCACACGCCCATGTTCTTCTTCCTGCTCAACCTGGCCCTCAGTGACCTGGGCTCCATCTGCACCACTGTCCCCAAAGCCATGCACAATTCCCTCTGGGGCATTAAAACCATCTCTTATGCAAAATGTGCTGCACAGCTATTTTTTTTTTGTTTTCTGTGGAACAACAGAGCTTTCCCTCCTGACTGTCATGTGCTACGACCGCTACGTGTCCATATGCAAACCCCTGCACTACGGGACCCTCCTGGGCAGCAGAGCTTGTGCCCACATGGCAGCAGCTGCCTGGGCCAGTGGCTTTCTCTATTCCCTGCTGCACACAGCCAATACATTTTCACTGCCCCTGTGCCATGGCAATGCCCTGGGCCAGTTCTTCTGTGAAATCCCACAGATCCTCAAGCTCTCCTGCTCCAAATCCTACCTCAGGGAATTTGGTCCCATTGCAGTTAGTGCCTGTTTAGTATGTGGCTGTTTTGTGTTCATTGTTTTCTCCTACACTCAGATTTTCAGGGCTGTGCTGAGGATCCCCTCTGAGCAGGGAAGGCACAAAGCCTTTTCCACCTGCTTCCCTCACCTGGCTGTGGTCACCCTATTCCTCAGCACTGCATTGTTTTCTCACCGGAAGCCCCCCTCCATGTCCTCCCCATCCCTGGATCTGGCCCTGTCAGTTCTGTACTTGGTGGTGCCTCCAGCCCTCAACCCCCTCATCTACAGCCTGAGGAACCAGGAGCTCAAGGCTGCAGTGTGGAGACTGATGACTGGATGGTTTCAGAAACATTAAACTGCTGGTCAATTACTGCATAACACTTGTAATAAAAGTCATCTTTGATACTTCTTGTTGGTTTGGTTGTGGTGATATTTTTTCCCTTGTTTTAGGTATTCCTATTGTCCACAAAAAATGTCATTGTTTGTACCAATTCTCATTTTGTTTCTCTCCACCTTCCCTGTGGACACAGACTGTCAATGAGGGGCTGCACTCTAGGTGGCTTTAAATTAACTAAAGGATCTCCCAGCAAAGTTTTCTGCAGAGATGCCCTTTAGTTGCCTCTCAGGAGCTGAAGCAGCAATCTCTGTGTGCAGAGCTGGGGGCAGAGCAGTGCTGGCCTAGCAGCTGTGCCCAGCAGCAGCAGCACTTGGTGTTGCCAGTGCTGCTGCCGTGGCCCTGCCCCGCTGCCCTGGTGGCCCTGGTGTTGCTGTAGGGCCTGAGTGCTCTCGGGGCCGGGCACAGCCCTGGGGGTGGCAGTGCCGGGGCTGCAGCAGGCAGAGGCCATGGGCACTGCTGGGGCAGCGCTGACGCCTAAGGCCAGGGCCTGGGGGCTCCAGGCTCCTTGCCCAGGCTCTCTCAAGAACATGGACAGGCCAATGCTCAGCACAGAAAACCCCCGTGAGCAGCCCCAGGCTGGCTGTGGGCAGGCTGGGGGCAAACAGCAGGCTGGGGCTCTTCAAGAGCCCTGGGGCAGACGGGAAGGAGCAGCAGAGCAGGGGCTGATCCATCCCCAGTGTGCTGCACAGCCCAGGGCAGCGTCCCAGAGCGTCCTGATGGAGCTGCCAACAACATCCCCCCTCTGCAGCCCTGGCCTCTCCCCCAGCTCACACAGGTGCCCTATCCTTGCAGGCACAGACACGGCAGCACTGGCTCAGCAGCCCCTGTTTGCATTGCACAAAGCAGGGGGAGCACCCCCATGCTGTTGGTGTGGGGACATGAACCTGAGGGAGCACAAATGCCATCAGCCCCTGGGGCCAGCAAGGGCTGGGGGACACCAGGGAAGACGCTCATCTTTGTCCTGGCCTCTGCAGTCAGCCAGAAAGTTTGTTCCCATCAGCTGGGAGTTTCCTGTGCCACTGCAGACTCTGTTGCTCAGAGCCAGGGCTGCCTGGCAGCCACCTCCAAGCAGCCCAGAGCATTTCCTTGGCTTCACCTTTGACTTTTGTCCTGGTGTCACTTCAGGAATTGTCTGCAGGCTCCTGCATTGCCTGGTGCTGCTCCCTTGCCTGTCATAGGAAGGGGACCAGGACACCAGATGCTTCATCACAGGTCCAGTTTATTAAAGAAAGCATTAAACACTTATACAGCAAATAATAAGCTTATGAATATTCTGTAAGCCAAGCAATATATTGGTTAAACTATACCATGAACTCTTCCTCATTCCTTAGGGGTTACATCTCTCTTTTCTCATGTCTCTTTCACTATTTGTTATCCTACTACAGCTAGGCCCAAGGACACACTATCTAGCAGGTGCAAAACTTGGAATTAGCCACGGCTTTGTATTTTTGCAGTCTCTAGTCACCTAAATTTCCCAACACTTCCCCTGTTTTTATTTTTTATGAAAAGCAAAATTCTATGGGCTAACTGTGTCACACTCTTTGCAACACAAGAATAGGTAATTCTAACAACTAAACAATATTCTCAGCTAGCAAGTTTTCTCTCTTACAAGGGATCTAAGCCAGGGAAACAAACCAAAACAGCTATCACTATTTATAGGATATGCTATACAACAGATACAAAAAGAATTCTATGTGCTACAAGGCTCAAACAAAACTCAGGTGTGCTAATACAACCCACAAAAATAAGCTAAAGGAGTAACATGTGCGCAGGTTTCATCTGCGTCGATTGACTGGTAAGTTTGCTTTCTATTTTCAAACAGCAGATATATTTCAAACAGGAACGGCTCTACTCATAAATGCTTCTGATTGTCCTTTTTAACTAAAGTTTCTCTGATGTTCACAACAACACTTTACACACAAGTCATAAAATAAACGTCTGGCATAAAAGCATAAATCTATCTAACATCACTTAAAGTTAATAGCACTTAAAATACTTAAACTTAAAAGATTTAAACTTAACAGAACTTAACAATATTGAACATTTAATAGCACTTAATAGATAATTTAACTTAAACTACTTAATAACAAATAAAACTTACTATAGAAATAGAATATAGCATTTACTATAACTTACTTATAGGCCTGATTCTAAAATACTAAGCTAAAACAACTTTCTTCACGTATTTGCTGCAGCATTTTTATACCAAAAAGCACAGTCATAACATCTTGTTTATACAATCTTTTTAACATATCTTTAACATTTTTAAATTTTTCAAAATACAAGTTCAGAGTTTGATGTTCTACCGACTAAATTATTTGGGCTTCTGGTGTTTATAGTCTGTGATAATAGAAGTGATTTTAAGCCAGCATAACGGATGCTAAGCCAAATCGGCCAAAATTTGACCCATGCATTCACACTATGCTGATTGCTCTTTTACAGTCTCTGCAGGAAGAACAAAAAGTCTTTTTAACTTAGGCGAGAAACGTCTTGATAGCAACGCTCCTTGGTGTCACTTGTTTATTTTCACTGGTTTCTTAATTGCAGTAGGGGTCTCTTCTTTGTTGGCAAGAGTCACATTTGTTACGGCTGTTAGGTCTAAAAATGAAGCTTTTGCCGGCTTCATGGCAGAGGGAGAACCGCTCCCGCTGGAAAAGCTCTCTGGTCCTGCGGCGCTTGTGTCGGGACGGGCGACCCCCCCGCGCTGGGCTCTTTGTTTTGCGAGACTCGCGGGCAGGCTGACTCACTGCGTGCGCTGCACCCGTCGCGGCGTGGATCGCTCCCCCCGTGGTGGCTCCGCTCCCCGTGCGGCTGCCGCCACTACCGCCGCTGCGCCCATGCCGAGTTCGGAGTAGCACAGCCCCGCAGGCGCCCCGAGCCGCGGCTGCTGCCTTGCGCTCAGAGACATGCTGAAGCAGTGTATGGTGCACTACCCGCCATGGCTTGCTCAGTTTCTTTGCTGTCTTATCATCTTCTAACACGGCTTCCTACAGTATTTTCTCAAATTTTCTCCATTCTGAGAGTTCATGGACCATATGTGGGTTAGGGAAAACTTCTTTAGCGTATCCATAGGCTAATAACAAATCTATCCCCTTTACCCCTTGCCATTCTAGATACGTGGCGAATAAATTATGTGCTGCTTGCCTATCCATACCTATTCATGAGCGCTCTTTGCAGCTTTCCAGGCTCCAGCAGACACGTATAGCTCAAGTCACCGATGTGAATCCCGAGGGTGCTTCAAAATTCCGGCACCGTCCCAGCTGCAAACAGGACCCAACTCCAACTTCCTTGACCGTGGCATGTTCTCCCCCTTTTTCTTTTAGTGAGAGACAAAGAGTCAACATTCGAGGTCACCATTTGTCGTAGGAAGGGGACCAGGACACCAGATGGTTCATCACAGGTCCAGTTTATTAAAGAAAGCATTAAACACTTATACAGCAAATAATAAGCTTATGAATATTCTGTAAGCCAAGCAATATATTGGTTAAACTATACCATGAACTCTTCCTCATTCCTTAGGGGTTACATCTCTCTTTTCTCATGTCTCTTTTACTATTTGTTATCCTACTACAGCTAGGCCCAAGGATACGCTATCTAGCAGGTGCAAAACTTGGAATTAGCCACGGCTTTTTATTTTTGCAGTCTCTAGTCACCTAAATTTCCCAACACTTGCCAGAGGCACCCCAGGCCAGGGGGGCACATCTGGGCTGCTGTGTCTGGCTCTGGGGCTCCCTGTTCTGGGCAGTGAGGAGGGGCTGCAGAGGCTCTGCAGGACTGACAGGATGGGCTTTGGGGCTGGCAGGAGAAGCTGAGGGACCTGGGCTGCTGGAGCTTCTGAAGAGGAGGCCCAGGGCTCATCCTGCAACTGCTCCAAGGGTGCTTTCAGAGAATCACAGAATCAGCCAGGCCAGGCTGGCTGATCTCCAGGTCATCCTGGAGATCATCTCCAGGATCATCTCATTGGAGATCATGAGATCCAACCTATGTCATGACAGCACCTCGTTTCCCCTGACCCTCCTCTTCTCCAGGATAAACAACCCCAGCTCCCTCAGCTGCTCCTCGCAGGACTTGTGTTCCAGACCCCTCCCCAGCCTTGTTGCCTTTCTCTGGACATGCTCCAGTCCCTCCATGGCTTTCCAAAATTGGGGGCCCAGAACTGGACACAGCATTCGAGGTGTGGCCTCACCAGTTCTGAGCACAGGGGAAGAATCCCTGCCCTGCTCCTGCTGGCCACACCATTCCTGATCCAGGCCAGAAGCCATTGATCTTCTTTCCCACCTGGGCACACTGCTGGCTCATGTCCAGCCTGCTGTCCATCAGTCCCTGCAGGTCCCTTTCTGCCTGGCTGCTTTCCAGCCCCTCTGTCCCCAGCCTGTAGTGCTGCAGGGGTTCTTGTGGCCAAAGCGCAGGACCTGGGACTTGGTCTTGTTCAACCTCACCTTGCTGGATTTGTGCCCTGGATCCAGCCTGTCCAGGTCCCTCTGCAGAGCCCTCCTACCCTCCAGTAGATCCACACTCACACCCAGCTTGGTGTCATCTGCAAATTTGCTGATCTTGGACACAATCCCCTCATCCAGACCATTCCATGCAGACACTGGAATCCACGCTGGCTGGCTCTGATCCCTCGGCCATTCTGTGGGTGCCCTGGGATGGCCCTCAAGGTGATCTGTTCCATAACCTTGCTGGGCACCCAGGTCAGGCTGACAGTCCTGGAGTTCCCCAGCTCCTCCTTCCAGCCCTTCTTGGCGATGGGCTCACACTGGCACCTCCAGTGCTCTGGGACCTCCCTGCTGAGCCAGCACTGATGGTAAATGATGGAGAGCAGCTTGGGGAGCTCATCCACCAGCTCCCTCATCCCCCTAGGATGGATCCCATCTGCTCCCAGAGACACCTGTGAGCATCTGAGTTGCTCAGCAGGTCCCCAGCTGCTTCCTCCTGGATTACAGGGGCTGTTCTGCTCCCTGTGTCCATCCACCAGCTCAGGAGAACACTTCTCCTCAGGACAACCTGTCCTAATATTGTAAACTGAGACAAACACGCTGTTAAGTAGCTCTGCTTTTCCCTTATCTTTAGTTACTATATTCCCCACTGAAATCAATGAAGATAGAGGTTCTCCTTCTCCCTCATTTTGCTTTATGTGTTTTTTCACAAACTTGTTTTTTAAAGGATGGGCCAGGTTATGTTCTCATTGAATTTTCACCTCTCTAATTTTCTTTTGAATAATCTTTGGACATCCTTAAACACTTCCTGCATTGCCAGTCCTTTTTACCCCTCAGTTCCCACAAAAGCTCCATGGGCAGCAAGGCCAGTCATTATCCTCACTAGGATCATTTTTTGGCTCCCTGCTACAGGCTGCTCCTTCCCCTTTAAAATTGTTTTCTTGAACTGTGTCGGTCCTTCCTGAACCTTTTTGATTTTAAGGGCTGTTTCTCTTTAAAAGAACCAGTACCTGATTCAGTACTCCCCAAATCTGCATCCTAAACAGGCCAAAGATGCCCTTCCTAATTCCAGTGCAGAAGTTTTGTTGCTGTCCCTCCTTCTTTCACAGAACATTGAAAACTTGATTATTTCATGGTCACTGCCCCATGCAGCCTCCGAGCCCCACATCTGCCACCAGCCCTTCTCTGTTTGTGAACAGCAGCAGACACAGCTTTCCTTGGCAGTGGGAGTGTCACCAAAAATTTGGTAAAACAGAAAACTCCTTAACACCAATGCAGCATTAAGAAGCAGCATTCTTTATTCAGCTGGATGCATGGGGGATAGCTCCTCCCAAAGCTGTGCATGCTGAGTGCAGGAAAGTTTCTGTTTATTTTCTGTATTTTGCACATTTATTCATTGATTGTCCTAAACTAAACCTATATATGATAATCATTTCCCCAAAATCATTCACATATTTCCCCTCCCCTTACCCATGTGTTCTTCTATCCTGGGGTGGTCTCTGGTGGTTGTGGACCCCAATGTTCTGGTGGGCCTGGCTGAGCTAGCAGGAAATTGAGGCTGGTGGACATCCAGTTCCCCTTCTCACACAATGGGCATTGTGTGGTTTCCATAGGCCTGGGGCTTGGGAGAACAAGCTCCAGATGTCAACTCACCTGGTGTAGACAATATATCATCTGGTAACATGAGGTCACAGATGAGGCTATGACATCACAGAGTGGGTTAGGTAAGGTGTTTGAGCAGCTATGACATCATATACTGCCTCTGTGACATCACAGAGCCAGCTGTGACAGGGCAGAGGTCTGACATTCCAGAGCCAACTGTGACATCACAGATGTCCTGGTTTAGGACAAATTAGGGGAAATCTCCAAAAGGGAGCCCCCCAAACAAAACAAACCTCCAACCACCCCTCCCCCAACACCAGGTTTGGGAAGGAATTTCTCGGAGGAGCAAAGTAGAAAACAAAACCTATTTATTTACAAGTAACAAAAGAACACTCCCCAACACAAGAAAAGAAACAAAAACAGACTGTGTGGTGAGGGCGCCAGGCTTCTCTTGCAAGCTCCAGGTGTCCTGGACATCTCAGGTCAGGTCCGGAGCCAGTCCAGTATCTTCAGGGGAGGGTAAGAAAGGGGGAACAAAAGAAAAGAAAAAAACAGCGCAAAAAGCAGAAAGCAAGCAAGCAAAGCGGCTAGCCAAGCCAAGCAGCAAAAAGCCCCAAAGCAAAAAGGCCTGGTCAAACACTCCCCCCCTCTCTTCCCCGCCCTGCCGCAGCAACACGGCTGGGGGGGGGAAGAGAGAAAAGGCACAGCTGCCAGACACAACACACGATATTGGGATAAAGGCTGTCACCCCATGACACTCCACCCCTTGTCCCATACCGTGAATATACAATAAAAACTTTCATTTCACTTACTCACACCTTTGACACTTACGCATTCGTCTCATCTTACTTGCTCAGACCTTTGACACTTACAGTTTCCTTCTGTCTCACATTCAACAAACAATGACATTCATATATGAGTCTCATCCCACAATCAGGTCTCCCTGAGGCACACACCATGTTGTTCCATCTTTCTGCATTATCCACCATGTATAACCTGGTCCTTGAGCAAAGACAATCCCATGGATGGGTTTGTCTGTACTCGAGGCAGGGTTGATCCATACTGTCTTTCCCAACCAACCTCTGACATGGGCCACTGGGGCTTTATCCCCATCTACTATATTAAGGAGCTCAGACTGAGCAGGACCCGCTCGGTTGGTGGAACCTCGAGTGTTAACTAACCAGGTAGCCTTTGCCAAATGCTGCTCCCAGTTTTTAAAGACCCCCCACCCAATGCTTTTAAGGTGGTTTTTAACAATCCATTATACCTTTCCACATTCCCTGCAGCTGGTGCATGATAGGGGATATGGTATATCCACTCGATGCCATGTTCCCTAGCCCAAGTATTAATAAGATTGTTTTTAAAATGAGTCCCATTATCTGACTCAATTCTCTCGGGAGTACCGTGCCTCCAAAGGACCTGCTTTTCAAGGCCCAAGATAGTGTTACGGGCTGTGGCATGAGACACAGGATAGGTTTCCAACCATCCCGTGGTGGCTTCTACCATGGTTAGTACATAGCGCCTGCCCTGGCGGGTCTGAGGCAGTGTGATGTAATCAATCTGCCAGGCCTCCCCGTATTTGTACTTAGACCACCGCCCCCCATACCAGAGGGGCTTCACCTGCTTGGCCTGCTTAATGGCAGCGCACGTCTCACAGTCATGAATAACCTGAGAGATACTGTCCATGGTTAGATCCACCCCTCGGTCTCGTGCCCACTTATAGGTGGCATCTCTACCCTGGTGGCCTGAGGCATCATGGGCCCATCGTGCTAAGAATAACTCTCCCTTATGCTCCCAGTCGAGATCTATCTTCAACTCCCCTATCTTTGCAGCCTGATGTACCTGCTGGTTGTTTTGCTGCTCTTAATTAGCTCTACTTCTGAGGACATGGGCATCTACATGGCGAACCTTCACAGGTAACTTCTCTAACCGAGTAGTGATATCTTTCCACTCTTCCGCAGCCCAAATTGGTTTTCCTCTTCGCTGCCAGTTCACCTCTTTCCATCTCTTCAGCCATCCCCATAGAGCGTTGGCTACCATCCAAGAATCGGTATACAAATAGAGCCTTGGCCACTTCTCTCTCTCTGCAATACCTAGGGCCAGTTGAATACCTTTGATTTCAGCAAATTGACTGGATTGACCCTCTCCTTCAGTAGCCTCTGCAACCCATCGAGTGGGACTCCATACAGCTGCTTTCCACCTCCGTTTCATCCCTATGACGCGACAAGAACCATCAGTGAATAGAGCGTAACATGTTTCTTCTGCTGGTAACTGATTGTATGGCGGAGCTTCCTCAACCCGGGTCACTGGCTCTTGTTCCTCATCCGCGACACTAAAGCTTTCACCTTCGGGCCAATTTGTAATTATTTCCAGGATCCCAGGGCGATTTAACTTCCCAATTCGAGCGCGCTGCGTAATGAGGGCAATCCACTTACTCCAAGTAGCATTGGTGGCATGGTGGGTAGAGGGAACCTTTCCTCTGAACATCCATCCCAGCACCGGTAGTCGGGGTGCCAGAAGGAGTTGTGCCTCTGTACCAATCACCTCCGAGGCGGCTTGGACTCCTTCATAGGCAGCCAAGATTTCCTTTTCTGTTGGGGTATAGTTATCTTCAGACCCCCTGTAGCTCCGACTCCAAAATCCCAATGGTCGGCCTCGGGTCTCGCCAGGCACCTTCTGCCAAAGGCTCCAGGACAGACCATGGCTTCCGGCTGCAGAGTAGAGCACGTTCTTCACATCTGATCCCGTCCTGACTGGACCAAGGGCTACAGCATAAGCGATCTCCTGCTTGATCTGGATGAAAGCTTGCTGCTGCTCAGGGCCCCAATGGAAGTTGTTCTTCTTGCGGGTAACCAGATAAAGGGGTCTCACAATCTGACTATACTCAGGGATGTGCATCCTCCAGAAATCTATAGCACCTAAGAAAGCTTGTGTTTCCTTCTTATCAGTTGGTGGGGACATAGCAGTGATTTTGTTAATAACATCTGCAGGAATCTGACGCCGTCCATCTTGCCACTTCACCCACAAAAACTGAATTTCTCGGGCAGGTCCCTTGACTTTGCTCTTCTTAATGGCAAATCCGGCTTCCAAGAGAATATGAATTATCTTCTCTCCTTTCTCGAACACTTCTATTACCGTGTTCTCCCAAACAATGATATCATCAATATATTGTAAATGTTCTGGAGCCTCACCCTCTTCTAGTGCAGCCTGGATCAGTCCATGACAGATGGTAGGACTGTGTTTCCACCTCTGGGGCAGTTGGTTCCAGCTGTTCTGCACTCCCCTCCATGTAAAAGCAAACTGAGGCCTGCATTCTGCTGCCAGAGGGATGGAGAAAAACGCGTTAGCAATATCGATGGTCGCGTACCACTTTGCTGCCTTGGACTCCAGCTCGTACTGCAGTTCCAGTATGTCCGGTACAGCCGCACTCAGTGGTGGAGTCACTTCATTCAAGGCACGATAGTCCACAGTCAGTCTCCATTCTCCGTCAGATTTTCGCACAGGCCAGATAGGGCTGTTGAAGGGTGAGTGGGTTTTACTGACCACCCCTTGGCTCTCCAGCTCTTGGATCATCTTGTGGATGGGGATCACGGCATCTCGATTCGTCCGGTACTGCCTGCGGTGCACTGTTGAGGTGGTAATTGGCACTCGTTGCTCCTCTACTTTCAAGAGTCCTACTGCAGATGGGTTCTCTGATAGTCCAGACAAGGTATTCAATTGTTTAATACCCTCTATCTCCACTGCAGCTATTCCAAAAGCCCACCTGAATCCCTTAGGATCTTTGTAATAGCCATTCCGGAGGAAGTCTATGCCCAAAATACACAGAGCCTCTGGACCAGTCACAATCGGATGTTCCTGCCACTCCTTCCCAGTCAAGCTCACCTCAGCTTCCAACAAAGTCAACTGTTGTGATCCCCCCGTCACTCCAGCAATGGAAACAGGTTCTGTCCCCACATGTTCCGATGGCATTAGGGTACACTGTGATCCAGTGTCAACCAATGCTTCATAGTCTTGTGGCTCTGATGTGCCAGGCCATCTGATCCACACCTTCCAAAAAACCCAGTTTTCCCGTGCCTCTTCCTGGCTAGAGGCAGGGCCCCTCTAAGCCAGATTGTCCTTCTTTCCTTGGGCGTATGCCTTAGAAGTTCCTTCAAGGGGATCGGACATGTCATCGTCATCAGCATACTTAACATCTCGGCTACGAGCGACCGGAGCTGCTATCGTTTTGGTGATACTTTCTCTTTTCTTCAAATCACGCACCCGTTGTGCCAAAGCAGCGGTGGGTTTTCCATCCCATCTCCTCATGTCTTCTCCAGACTCACGCAGAAAGACCCATAACTCAGCCCGTGGGGTGAATCTTCTCTCCCCATCAAAGGAGCGCCAGCGTTGGATACCAGGGCCTCTAATTTGTACAGCTGAGATTTGAATAAGGTCCTCCTTAATCTCTTCCCGGAGTTTCTTATGATTCTCCTCTATTTTGTCCTCCAGTTTCTGCAGTCGGGTTTCCACTGCTGCAATTCTGGCATGAGTTGGGCCATGCACAGCATCTGCATACGCTCGAAGCTTCTTCGCCATATTGAGCACAGTCTTATATGTATCCCACTTCATTATTGCTAGGGCAGAAGCGTATTCTGGTGGCCCAAGTCGCACAAGTTTCCTCCACATTACAGGTGTGCATGGTACCAGGTCCGGATTCCTAGTTGTTGTATCATCTGAGAAAATGAGCTCTGCCACCGCCATCTCTCTCAGGCGTTGGATCCCCTGTTCTATGGTCTTCCACCGTGTCTGCTGTGTATAGAGATCATCTGCACATAAGTATCTTTGTGCTACACTATCCAGGACCCGTTCCCAGAGGCTGTGAGGGTTAGCCCCCCTCATCACACCTTGATCGATGACAGGATCATGTGACAGGGATCCCAAATGCCTCGCTTCAGTACCATCCAAAATCATAACCTCCCCTGCAGCATCCCAAAGGCGGACTAACCAACTAATTATAGATTCGTCAGGTTGTCGTCTGTAATCCTTTCTTAGGCCTCTGAGGTCCTTCAGAGAAAAGGAGTCAATATTAGCTCCAGAATCTGTGCCCCTTGATGTGGCCTCTGATTTTGGTGAGGGTCCTTCTCCTGCATCATCATCATCATCCTCCACCTTTCGATCGGTCTTGCCTTTACACTTTCCACCTCTTGTATTAGCTGCAACAGCCATGGGTTGGGGCCTATTGTCTGATTCAGCTGCTAGCCTGGAGCCTGGGATGTTAGCTGCAGCCTGGGTCACTGGGATAGTAACTAACTTATCTCCCTGTTCCCTTTCTGCTATCTGCTGCTCCACAGTATCTAGCAGAGTACGGTAAACAAACGCCAAGGCCCAGCTCACTGCAGTAATCCTTTCCTCCTTAGTATTACCATGGCACTTCTCCCTCAAACACTTTGCCACCTCGACTGGGTTCTGAATTTCATCAGATGGAAAGTCCCAGTCTATAGGATCGGAAAATTCCTTTAAAGTCTGGCCCATATCCTTCCATTTCCCACTCCAGTCAAGATTTTTCCTGCTTTGTTTTACTCCTGAATCAGCAGTCTCTCTAACCCCTCTAGAAATCTCAGCTTTCATTTTATATACACTCCAGAAAGTATAGAAAAGGCTTAATAAATTAAATGCCAGAAAGATGGTTTCTTTTAAACTCAGGGGAAATTCAATATTTTCTAATAGAGATGTCAACAATTTGGAGGAGAAGAACGAAGACAAAAGCTGAAAAGCCCCTTCCCCTTCTCCCCAGACAAACTGAGTACACAGCCATAAAAACAATCCATACATTCCTGAAACAAAGTCCAGCATTTTTATAAACCTCCGACAAATCATCACACATAAGACCAGCCCAATGACTATTCTGGTTAGTGCCCCCTGCTTACAAGAGCTACTTATTAGGGACAACACCAGAGCTATTTCTGGGTAAGGAAATAACCCTAGGGACCACAAAGGTATTAAAACTTAAAAAACCCCCAGGGACCAGAAATACCGGCAAGCTTCCACCCCAAATGACATTATGAATTACCAATATGCCCACAAAACAACCAAAACCAAAATATTATTGTTATAGGTTTTTTTTCCACTGTCTTTGGCCTCCATTTCCCCGCCAATGCACCAAAAAAGTATACTGTCCTGGTTTAGGACAAATTATGGGAAATCTCCAAAAGGGAGCCCCCAAAAAAAACAAATCTCCAACCACCCCTCCCCCAATACCGGGTTCGGGAAGGAATTTCTCAGAGGAGCAAAGTGGAAAACAAAACCTATTTATTGACAAGTAACAAAAGAACACTCCCCAACACAAGAAAAGAAAAGAAACCAGGCAGTGTTGTGGAGAGCGCTGAGCTTCTCTCACAGACTCTGGGGGGGGGCCTGGACGTCTCAGGTCAGGTCCGGAGCCGGTCCAGTATCTTCAGGGGAGGGTAAGAAAGAGGGAACGAAAGAAAAGAAAAAACAGCGCAGAAAGCAGAAAGCAGTAAAAAAGCAGCTATCAGCTAGGGGCCGAGGCAGGAGCAAGCAAGCAAGCAAGCCAGCAAGCAGCGGCCAAAAGCCAAAAAGCCAAGGTGCCCGGTCACACTCACTCCTCCCTCCCCGCCCTGCCACCGCAAGACGGCCGGGGGGAGGGAAAAGAGAAAAGGCACAGCTGCCAGACACAACACATGATATTGGGATAAAGGCTGTCACCCCACAACACTCCACTCATTCAGTTAGGCCCCACCCACCCTTTTAAGCTCCACCCATCCCTTTAAGTCCCACCCATCCATTTAGGCCACACCCAACCCTTTGGGCCACACCCACCCACTTAGGCCACACCCCTCTGTTTACGCTCCACCCAACATTTAGCCCACCCAATCCCTTCAAGACCCACCCACATTTTAAAGCCCCACCCACCCACTTAAGCTCCACCCACCCCTTTCAGCTCCGCTCATCCCCTTAAGCTTCACACACCCCCTTTAAGCCCCTCCCTTCCTTTAGGCCCCACCCACCTATTTAAGCCACACACACCATTTGAAGACCCACCCAATCCTTTAATCCCTACCCACCACTAACCGCCACCCACCCTTTAAGCCCCACCCCTCTTTAAGCTCCACCCACCCCTTTAAGCCCCGCCCACATCTTTAAGCCACACCCATACCCTTTAAACCATACCCTCCCCTTAAACCCTGCCCACCCTTTTTAAGCCCCACCCACCCGTCTAAGCCCCACCTACATCCTAAAGGTCAACCCACCCCTTTAATCCCCACTTCCCTATTAAGGCCCACCCACCCATCAAGCCCTGCCCACCCCTTTAAGCCCCACCCATCCCTTTAAGCCCCACCCACCCATTTATGTCACACCCCTCTAATCCCTACCCAACATTTAGCCCACCTAATCCCTTTAAGCCCCACCCACCCACTTTATCTCCACCCACATCTTTAAGCTCTACCCATGCCCTTAAGCTCCACCCTCCCCTTTTGTGCCCCACCCTTCCTTTATGCCCCACCCACCTTTTAAAGCCACACGCACCATTTTAAGCCCCACCCCATCTTTTAAGCCCCACCTACCTCTAATTCCCCCCCACCCTTTAAGCCCCACCCCTCTCTTTAAGCTCCACCTACCTTTTAAGCCCCACCCACCTATGTTTACGCCCCACCCATCCCTTTAGGCCACACCTACCCATTTAAGCCACACCCCTCTGTTTAAGCACATCCCAACATTTAATGCACCTAATCCCTTTAAGCCCCACCCACCTCTTTAAACCCCACACACATCTTTAAGCCACACCCATTCATTTTGACCCCACCCACCCCTTTAAGCCCTGACTATTCCTTTAAGCCCCACCCACCATTTAAGCCCCACCCTGCCCCCTGAAGACCACCCACCCCTTTAAGCACCACCCACCCATTTAAGTGCCACCCACATATTTGAGCCACACCCACCCTATTAAGCCACATCTATACTCATTAAGCCGCACCCATCCCTTTAAGCCGCACCCACCTTTTAAAGCCCCCACCCACCTCTTTACGACCCACCCATTCCTTTAAGCCCCACCCACTACCCTAAGCTCCACCCATTCTTTTTAGCCTCACCCACTTCTTAAAGCCACACCTATTCCCTTTAGGCCACACCCACCACTTTAAGCCACACCCACCCTTTAAGCTGCATCCACTTATGCTACACCCACCCCTTTTAAGACCACCCCATCCCCTTAAGCTCCAATCACAATTTAAGCCCCACTGACCCTTTTAAGCCCCACCTACCCCTTTCAGCCCCACCCACCTTTTCAACCCCCTCAAATATTAAAGCCCCACCCACCTACTTAGGCCACACCCACACTTTAAGCCCCACCCATCTCTTTAATCCACACCCACCCCGTTTAAGCCCCTCCGATTCTTTTGGCCACTCCCTCCCCTTTAAGCCCCACCCACTCCTTCAGGTCCCACTCACCTTTTGCTCTTATTGGCCAGGACCTCCAGCGCCCAAAGCACCGCCTCTGGGCTAAGGTCAATCAGTACTGCCTGTAGGGGGCTCCATGTGACAGAGCAGAGGGCGTGGCCTGAGCAGAGCCATGCCCCCTTCCCCAGCTAGCCACGCCACCTCAGCCTGTTCCGACCAATCCGGAGCCTCCTGAGCCTTCCTGGGGTGATTGGCAGCTTTGCGGTTCATTAATTAATTGATTAATTGAGGGGTTTATTAGGGGTTAAGGAGGAAGGGGTGTGGCTTACCTGTGGGGCCACGGCCTCTGGATCTCCACCTCCCTGGCCTTGCACAGGGCCTTGACTGACACCGGCGGAGGGGGAGGGGTTGGGGGATTTTGGGGATTTTTGGGGGGTCCGGGGCTGATTTTGGGGCATCCTGGGGTGATTTTGGGGGAATTTTGGGGGGTCCTGGGCTGATTTTGGGGTCCCTGAATGGTCTCCTGGCCCCGCGCCCCATGTCAGGCCCCGCCCACTCACAAGTACTTCTGGCTCCGCCCCCACGGCCAAGATGGCCGACAGCTCTGCCCGGGATTGGCCCGGCCTGAGAGGACCCAAAACTCTTTAAAAATAGCCAAAATCTCCAAAAAATGCCCCAAAATCCCCCAAATTTTCCCATAATCCACTCAGAAACCCCAAAAATCCCATCAAGAACTCCAAAGTCTCCTCAAAATCAACCAAAATCCCTCAAAATTTCTTCAAAATTTCCCCAAATCACCTTAGGAACACAAAATCCTCCCCGAATCACCCAAGTCCCCCCAAAATCCCTCAGGGAACCCAAAATCTCCCCAAAATCCCAAAATCCCCTCAGAAATCCTCCAAAATCCCTCAGGGACCCCAAAAATCCATCAAAATCACCACAAAATACACCAAAATCTCCTCTAAATTAAATTAGGGACCCCAAAATTCCCTTGGAAACTGCTAAAATCCCTCAGGGACCCCAAATTCCTTTAAAATGCCCCCAAATCCCTCAAGACCCCCAAAATCTCCTTAAAATCCCCCCAAATCCTTCAAAATCCCCCAAAACACTTCAAAATCTCAAAAAAATCTCCTCAGGAACCCAAAATTGCCTCAAAATCCCCCCAAATCCCCTCAGGAACCCAAAATTCTTAAAAAATCCCCTCATGGACCCCAAAACCTCCTCAAAACCCCTCAAAATTTCCCAAAATCCCATTAGGAACACAAAATCCCCTCAAAATCCTTCAAATTGTCTCAAAATTCCTTCAGGAACCCAAAATCTTCAAAAAACACTTCAGGGACCCCAAAATCTCCTCAAAATGCCCCAAAATCTCCTCACAACCCCCGAGAGAAACAAAAAATTTCTTGAAAACCCTTCAAAATCCTCCCAAGTCCCAGAGAATCCTCCAAAATCCCCTCAAAAATCACCCAAAATCCCCTGAAGGGCCCCAAAATTCAGTCAGGGACCAAAAAATCTAAAAATCCCCCAAATTCCACCATTGCCCATATAAGGAAACACTGCAAGGCCCCGCCCCTTCCACCCTGCCCCTTCAGGCCCCGCCCCTTTTACCTTTTATGGACTGCCCTCAGCGCCCCCTCGTGGCCGTCCCGCAGCCCAGCCAGGCCCGGCTCTGCCTCCAGCAGCTGAAGCTCCGCCTCTCGCTGAAGCTCCACCCACCACCGACTCTGTGCCTCGTCCAGCGAGCCGTCTGGGGGGGAAAAGGGGGACCCCAAAGGTTTGGGGTGAGAACTCCCAAATTTGGGGCTTGGGGGGTCTGGGACCCCGAAATTGAGGGTGGAGACCCTGAAATTGGGGTGAGGATCCCAAATTTGGGGTTTAGGGGGATCCTGGGACCCAAAATATTGGGGAAGGGGACCCCAAAATTGGGGTTTGGGGGGTTCAGAGACCCCAAATTTGGGGTTTTGGTGGTCCTGGGAGCTCAAAAATGGGGAAGGGGACCCAAAATTTAGGGCTTGAAGAAAAATCCTGGGACCCCAAAATTGGGGATGGGGACTCGAAAACTGTGGTTTGGGGGTTCAGGAACCCCAAAATCGGGATTATGGGAGTCCTGGGATGGTGGAAATCAGGGGGACCCCAACATTTGGGGCTAGAGACCCCAAAATACAGTAAAGACACAAAAATTGGGGTTGGAGGGGTGTCCAGGGACTCCAAAATTGGGAAAGGGGATCCCAAAATTTGTGGTGAAGATGCCAAACTGGGGCTTTAGTGGCCCAGGGACCCCGAAATTGGGGTCTAGGAGGACATGGGACCACAAAGTTGGGGGTTTGGGGGTGCTGGGACCCTAAAATTGGGGAAAGTGACCCCAAATTTGGGGCTGGGGTGTTCAGGGACACCAAATTTGGGATTCAGAGGTTCTGTGACCATAAAAATCGGGTCACAGAATCTCAAAATTTAGGGGTGGGGACCCCAACATTGGTGTCTGAGTTGTTCAGGGACCCCAAAACTGGGGTTTGGGAGCATCAGGAACCCCAAATTTGGGGTTAGGGGAAGGTCAGGACCAGCAAAATTGGGGTTTTGAGTGGGCAAGGAATCCCAAATTTGTGGTGAGGACCCCAAAATTGGGACTTAGGGACATCATGAGACCCCAAAAATGGCGCAGACCCCAAAATATGGGGGTGGGCAGCCCCAGAAATGGAGGTTTTGAGGGTAGGAACCTTTGTGCGAGGCCCACGTTTCCGGCCGGACTCACCGAGGCGCTGTGCCATTTCCTGTGCGTCCGCAATGGCGTCCCCCAGTTCCTGCGACTCCTTCTGGAGCTGCTCCACGGCCGCGCGCAGCGCCCCCTGCTGGCCCGGCGGAGCCGGAGCGGCCTGCGCCAAAACGGCCCAAAAGCGCCAGAATTCAGCCAAAATTCACCCAAATGTACCTGAGAGTGTGCCCAGGGTTCTCACGATACCCAAAACTCTCAAAATATTGAGAAAATACCAAAAAACCCCCAAAATTCCACAAAAAAGAGGGTTAAAATTGGCCCTAATCTGCCTGAATTCACCTCAAAATTCACCCCAATATCCCTGAGATTGTGCCCAGGGTTCTCACAACACTCAAAACTCCCAAAAAACCGAGAAAAATCCTACAAAAAACCCCCCAAAATACCACAAAAATGAGGCTCAAAATTGACCCCAAAACTCCCTGAAAAAAATCCCCAAAAACTCTCCAAAATTCCCCCCAACCCCCCCCCCAAAAAAATCCCCAAAAATCTTATAAAAACGAGGCTCAAAAAAATTCCCAAGATTCCCCCAAAAATCCCCCCCAAAACCCCAAAATTTTATAAAAACGAGGCTCGAAATGGACCCCAATCCACCCGAATTCAGCCCAAAATGCACCCAAAATTCACCCCAATATCCCTGAGATTGGGCCCAGGGTTCTCATGATACCCAAAACTCCCAAAGTTTGGGGAAATCCCACAAAAAAACCCAAAATGAGGCTCAAAATTGACCCCCAAATCCACCCAAATTCACCCAAAACTCCCCCCCAAAATAATCCCCACAATTCCCCTAAAAAATCCCAAAATTCCCCCCCCAAAACTCCCTGAATAAATCTCCCAAAAATTGGCCCCCAAAAAACCCAAAAATTGTCCCCCAAAAAAATCCCCTCCAAAATCCCCAAAATTTAATAAAAACGAGGCTCAAAATGGACCCAAATCTGCCCAAAATTCCCCCCAAAATCCCTGAGATTGTGCCCAGCATACTCATGATACCCAAAACTCTCAAACAAACAGGAAAACTCCACAAAAGAACCCCAAAATTCCACAAAAATGAGGGTTAAAATGGCCCCAAATCCTCCAAAAAAATCCCCAAAATTGCCCCCCAAAAAAATCCCCAAAATTGCCCCCCAAAAAAATCCTTAAAATTCCCCCCAAAAAACCCACAAAATTCCTCCAAAAACCCCAAAATGCCACAAAAATGAGGCTCAAAATTGACCCTAAATCCTCCCAAATTCACCCCAAAATTCCCTCAAGTAGCCCTGAGATTGTCAAAAGATCCCAAAATCTTTTTCAAAATTCCCAAAAACCCTCAAAATTCCCAAATATCCAAAAATCTCCAAAAATTCCCCAAAAAATTCCCCCCAAAAAATCCACAAAATTCCTCTAAAAATCCTAAAAAAACCCGAAAATTCCCTCCAAAAATCATCCAAAATTCTCCCCAAAAATCACCCAAAAATTTTCCAAAATATTTCCAATACCCCCCAAAATCCCACAAAAATGAGGCTCAAAATGGACCCCAAATCCACCCGAATTCCCCGCAAAATTCACCCAGATATCCCTGAGATTGTCAAAAAATCCCAACAACTCCCCAAAGTCTTTTCCAAAATTCCCCAAAAATCCCGCAAAAAATCCTCAAAATTCCCAAAAAATCCCCCGAAGAATCATTTTTAAATGCCCCAAACCCCCAAATCCCTCCCAAAATTCCCACAAAACCAAAAAAAATTCTCCAAAAATTTTGCATTTCGCCCAGAAAAAAAATTCCATTTCAAACTCCAAAACTCCCCTGGACCCTCTAAAATTCCCTCAAATCCTCTCCAAAAATCCCAAAAAATCCCCCAAAATCCAAAAAAATCCCTTAACATTCCTGAAAATTCCCCAAAAATCCCTAAATTTCCCCAAAATGTCCCCAAATCTGAGGGAACCCCCCAAAATCTTGGTTCCCCACCCCCAATCTGACCCCAATTCCCCCTCAGGTTTTGGGGTCCCGCTCACCTCCAGCTCCTGCAGGTGCCAGTACCTGAACCCCGAGTTAAGGAACAATTTGGGGATCCCCAAAAATCTCCCTTCAATTGAAGGTTTAACCCCCAAATTTGGGCACCTCCACCCCAAATTTTGTGGTTTCCAGAATTTTCCATCCCAGGAACCCCCAAAATTTCGGGATACCAGCGCAGATTTCCTCGAATCTTCTTTGCGTTCCTGTGGGGAGACCCCAAAAATTCCGTGAGGGGAGAACGGGGAAAAAGAGCGGGAAAAGCGGCGCGGGGCATGATGGGAGCTGTAGTTCGGGGGGTGTGGGCCTGCAATGATGCTCTATAGGCGGCGCGAGGCATGATGGGAGCTGTAGGCTCGGCTATAATGGAACTCAATGGGGCGCGGGGCATGATGGGAGCTGTAGGCTTGGCTATAATGAAACTCAATGGGGCGCAAGGAGTCATGGGAGTTGTATGTGCACGTCCCATTAGGCCCAAAGGCGCGCGGGGGATGATGGGAGCTGTAGGCTCAGTTATAATAAAAGCCAAAGGGGCGCAGGGGGTTATGGGAGTTGTGTGCGCGCGTCCAATGGGGCCCAATGAGGCGCGTGGGATGATGGGAGCTGTAGGCTCAGTTATAATAAAAGCCAATGGGGCGCAGGGGGTTATGGGAGTTGTATGCACGCATCCAATGGGGCCGAATGGGTGTCGCGGGGCATGATGGGAGCTGTAGTCCCGGAAAGCATCTCCTGCTCTTACCCCTTAAATTTTGGGGTCCCCTTTTAATTTTTTTGGGTTTTTTCACCCTCCTGAGTTTTGGTGTCCCCCGCACCGCTGGTTCCGGACATGGCGGGTGACGTAGTCCCAAATGGGGGCTGTGGGGCCGGAGCAGAGCCTGCAGGAGAGGGAATTGGGGCACCCCAACATTTGGGGGTGACCATAAAATTCACCCAGGAACCCAAAAATCACCCCCAGGAACCCCCAAATCCACTCAGGATGCCCTAAAAGGGACCCCAAAACCCCTTGAGGAGCCCTCAGTGGGACCCCAAAATCCCTTCAGGACCCCACAAAGGGACCCCAAAATCCCCCCAGGACATCCCAAATCTTCCCAGGACCCTACTAAGGGACCCCCAAATACCTCCAAGGGGACCCCAAAACCTCCCTAGGACTCTTCTAAAGGACCCCAAAACTCTCACAGGACCCCCAGAAATCTCCCCAGGACTCTGCAAGGGGACCCCAAGTTATCCAGGACCCTCAAAGCAGGCCCAAAACCTCCTCAAGACCCTCTAAAAGGACCCCAAAACTCTCTCAGGACCCCCCCCCAAAACCCCCCAGGACCCTCCAAAGGGACCCCAAACCGCCTCAGGACCCCACAAAGGGACCCCAAAACCGCCCCAAGACCTTACAAAGGGACCCCCAGTAGCCCCCAAACCCACACGGAACCCTCCAAGGGGACCCCAAACCCCCTCAGCCCCTCCCAGATTCCCGCTCTCCCCTCACGGAGCCCTCGGGGGGTTCCCGGCCCCCCGCAACCCCTCAGCCCCTCCCCGCCTCAGAGGGAGCTCCGTGAGGGTCCCCGGGTGGTTCTGACCTGCGGAGCGCGGCCGGGGAGGGGACAGCGGAGGGCGGCAGCTCCATCTCCTCCCGGAGCCAGCGCTCCAGAGCCTCGGCCATTATGGCCGGGGGGCGCTGAGGGGAGCGAAAAAGCGCGGGAAAAGCGCCGCGGGGCAGCACGGGAGTTGTAGTGCGGGAGGGGCGGGGCCTGCAATGATGGGTATGGGAGGCGCAGGGCATGACGGGAGTTGTAGACGATTAACTGAGGCTCTGTGGTGCGCGGGGCATGATGGGAGTTGTAGGCGCGGCTATAATGAGTCTCCATGGAGCGTGGGTGGTGATGGGAGTTGTATGCGTGCTTGTAATGGGGCTCTATGGGTTATAATGATTCTCTGAGGGGCGCGGGGGCTGACGGGAGTTGTATGCGTGTTTTTAATGGGGCTCTATGGGTTATAGTGATTCTCTAGGGGGCGTGGGGGGTGATGGGAGTTGTATGCGTGTTTGTAATGGGGCTCTATGGGTTATAATGATACTCTAAGAGGCGCGGGGGCTGACGGGAGTTGTATGCGCGTTTCTAATGGGGCTCTATGGGTTATAATGATACTCTATGGGGCGCGGGGGCTGACGGGAGTTGTATGCGTGTTTTTAATGGGGCTGTATGGGTTATAGTGATTCTTTATGGGACTCTATGGGTTATAGTGATTCTCTATGAGGCGCGGGGGGTGATGGGAGTTGTATGCGCGCTTGTAATGGGGCTCTATGGGTTATAATGATTCTCTGAGGGGCGCGGGGGCTGACGGGAGTTGTATGCGCGTTTGTAATGATTCTCTGAGGGGCGCGGGGGCTGACGGGAGTTGTATGCGCGTTTGTAATGGGGCTCTAAGGGGCGCGGTGGCTGACGGGAGTTGTATGCGTGTTTGTAATGGGGCTCTATGGGTTATAATGATTCTCTAAGGGGCGCGGTGGCTGACGGGAGTTGTATGCACGTTTGTAATGGGGCTCTATGGGTTATAATGATTCTCTATGGGGCGCGGGGGGTGATGGGAGTTGTATGCGTGTTTGTAATTGGGCTCTATGGGCTATAGTGATTCTTTATGGGACTCTATGGGTTATAGTGATTCTCTATGAGGCGCGGGGGGTGATGGGAGTTGTATGCGCGCTTGTAATGGGGCTCTATGGGTTATAATGATTCTCTGAGGGGCGCGGTGGCTGACGGGAGTTGTATGCGCGTTTGTAATGATTCTCTATGGGGCGCGGGGGCTGACGGGAGTTGTATGCGCGTTTGTAATGATTCTCTGTGGGGCGCGGGGGCTGACGGGAGTTGTATGCGCGTTTGTAATGATTCTCTGAGGGGCGCGGGGGCTGACGGGAGTTGTATGCGCGTTTGTAATGATTCTCTAAGGGGCGCGGGGGCTGACGGGAGTTGTATGCGCGTTTGTAATGGGGCTCTATGGGCTATAATGATTCTCTGTGGGGCGCGGGGGCTGATGGGAGTTGTATGCGCGTTTGTAATGGGGCTCTATGGGTTATAATGATTCTCTGTGGGGCGCGGGGGGTGACGGGAGTTGTATGCGCGTTTGTAATGGGGCTCTAAGGGGCGCGGGGGCTGACGAGAGTTGTATGCGCGTTTGTAATGATTCTCTGAGGGGCGCGGGGGCTGACGGGAGTTGTATGCGCGTTTGTAATGATTCTCTATGGGGCGCGGGGGCTGACGGGAGTTGTATGCGCGTTTGTAATGATTCTCTGTGGGGCGCGGGGGCTGACAGGAGTTGTATGCGCGTTTGTAATGATTCTCTAAGGGGCGCGGTGGCTGACGGGAGTTGTATGCGCGTTTGTAATGGGGCTCTATGGGTTATAATGATTCTCTATGGGGCGCGGGGGCTGACGGGAGTTGTATGCGTGTTTTTAATGGGGCTGTATGGGTTATAGTGATTCTTTATGGGACTCTATGGGTTATAGTGATTCTCTATGAGGCGCGGGGGGTGATGGGAGTTGTATGCGCGTTTGTAATGCGGCTCTATGGGCTATAATGATTCTCTGTGGGGCGCGGGGGCTGACGGGAGTTGTATGCGCGTTTGTAATGATTCTCTAAGGGGCGCGGGGGCTGACGGGAGTTGTATGCGCGTTTGTAATGATTCTCTGTGGGGCGCGGGGGCTGACGGGAGTTGTATGCGCGTTTGTAATGATTCTCTATGGGGCGCGGGGGCTGACGGGAGTTGTATGTGCGTTTCCAATGGGGCCAAAAATGGCCGCCACCATCCCCTTGACTACCAGCCCCTAATGGCCGCCACCATCTCCCCATGGCCGCCACCACCCTCTTGGCCACTTCCACGTCCCCGTGGCCACCACCCCAGCCGCGCCCTGGCGAGCAGCACGATGCACTTGCTGGGCCGTCCGCACCAGGGACAATGGGGGGACGCTGTGGCCACCAGCGTGGGTGGCAGCAGGACCATTGTGGTCACCAGCGTGGCCAGCAGGGACAGTGGTGGGACAGGATGGCCAGCGGGGACCATGGTAGGGTCACCAGGGCCACCAGGATGGCCAGCAGGGACCATGGTAGGGTCACCAGGGCCACCAGGGACCATGGTAGGGTCACCAGGGTCACCAGGATGGCCAGCGGGGACCATGGTAGGGTGACCAGGGTCACCAGGATGGCCAGCAGGGACCATGGTAGGGTCACCAGGGCCACCAGGATGGCCAGCAGGGACCATGGTAGGGTCACCAGGGCCACCAGGGACCATGGTAGGGTCACCAGGATGGCCACCAGGGACCATGGTAGGGTCACCAGAGTCACCAGGATGGCCACCAGGGACCATGGTAGGGCCACCAGGATGGCCACCAGGGACAATGGTAGGGTCACCAGGGTCACCAGGATGGCCACCAGGGACCATGGTAGGGTCACCAGGGTCACCAGGGCCAGCAGGCACCATGGTAGGGTCACCAGGGCCACCAGGGACAATGGTAGGGTCACCAGGGACCATGGTAGGGTCACCAGGGCCACCGGGATGGTGTCATGATCCGCTCGTACAAGCAGGGGTCGTGACGGCTCGTTAACTGATCTCAGAGCGCAGAAGCCACACGGAGAGGGGATTTTGGTGTTAATCAAAACAAACGCGCCTTTTATTGAGTGCCCACAGCAGATGCGATGGAAGGATTAGAAAGGAGATGTCACAGAGCAGGCTGTGACATCAGAGACCAGCTGTGTGACATCCCAGCAGGGCTGTGTCAGGCCACTGGGTTGGTCACTCTGCCCCAGCTCCCCCTCACAATTTCTCCCAACAAGTCCAACGCTGTTCATGCCCAGCAGGGTCCCTGTCCCCCGGGATCCCCCCGGCCCACCTGGAGCCACAGCCTCCACCAAAGCATGTTCCACAGGATCCACCCCAGAGACTGACACAGGGACAAGGGGCCAGGGCTGTGTGACCAGGACATCAAGGATGGGGATTATCCAGGTCACTGGGGCCTGGGTGGGGTTCCCCAGGGCAGGAAAGGTGTCTGGCAGCTGGAGCAGGGTCTGGGAAGGGCCTCCATGGTGGGGCTGGAGCCCTTGGTCTGTGGGCAGAGGCTGAGGGAGCTGGGCTGGTCCAGCCTGGAGCAGGGAAGGCTGAGGGGCTCCTCACCCCAGCCTGGCAGTGCCAGTGAGGAGGGGATGGAGAACGCAGAGCCAGGTGTGGAGAGCATTATTAATAATTGGTTAGCTGAGAAAGGCCACACTGACATAATGCCGCTGGTTTAAGCTGAAGGAGAAAAGTCAGCAGTCAGCAAGCTGAAAGGAAGAGTCAGCAGTGACCTTGCTGCAACATGAGGATAGGGAGTTGAGATTAGTCCTGAATATATCCTGAGAAGATGTAGAAAGTATCAAAAGTAGAACCATAGGAATGTAGAAGTAGGCGTAGGTGCTGATATGTAAGCTGACCAATCCTGAGCTCAACTTTTGCAATATGTATGAAGCTCATTAACTGTATTTAACCCGCCGTACTGATCAATAAAATTGAGCCTGTGATGATCAAACTGATGTCCTGGTTCCCTTCCGCCGACAATAATCCCATTTTTAATGGGTTTTTATAGGGACCCAAATTGGGCAGATTTTAGGTTGGAAATCCCAAATTTTGGGGGTTTTCTGGGTGGGTCGGGCCCCGAATTTTGGGTGGAAAATCCCAAATTTTTGGGGTTTCTGGTTTAATGGGAATTTGGGGGTGGACACCCCAATTTTGGGTGGAATAATCCCATTTTTAATGGTTTTTTATCGGGACCCAAATTGGGCAGATTTGGGGTCAAACCCCCCAAATTTTGGGGTTTTCTGGGTGGGTCGTACCCCAAATTTTGGGTGGAAAAATCCCAAATTTTTGGGGTTTCTGGTTTCGTGGCGATTTGTAGAATTTGGGGGTGGGCATCCCAATTTTAGGCGGAATAATCCCAGAATTGATAAATTTTTATAGGGACCCAAACTGGGCAAATTTTAGGTTGAAAATCCAAAATTTGGGGTTTTTCTCGGTGGGTGGGACCCCAAAATTGGGTTGAAAAATCCCAAATTTTTGGGGTTTCTGGTTTAGGAGGGATTTGGGGGTGGACACCCCAATTTTGGGTTAAATAATCCCATTTTTAATGGGTTTTTATAGGGACCCAAATTGGGCAAATTTTAGGTTGAAAATCCCAAATTTTGGGGTTTTCTCGGTGGGTCGAACCCCAAATTTTGGTTGGAAAATCCCAAATTTTTGGGGTTTCTGGTTTAGTGGGGATTTGGGGGTGAACACCCCAATTTTGGGTTAAATAATCCCATTTTTAATGGGTTTTTATCGGGACCCAAATTGGGCAGATTTTAGGTTGGAAATCCCAAATTTTGGGGTTTTTCTCGGTGGGTTGGACCCCAAATTTTGGGTGAAAAATCCCAAATTTTGGGGTTTCTGGTTTAGGAGGGATTTGGGGGTGGACACCCCAATTTTGGGTTAAATAATCCCATTTTTAATGGGTTTTTATCGGGACCGAAATTGGGCAGATTTGGGGTTTTCCACCCCAATTTTGGGGTTTTCCACCCAAATTTTGGTTGGAAAATCCCAAATTTTGGGGATTTCTGGTTTCGTGGCGATTTTTAGAATTTGGGGGTGGACACCCCAATTTTAGGTGGAATAATCCCAGAATTGATAAATTTTTATAGGGACCCAAACTGGGCAAATTTTAGGTTGAAAATCCCAAATTTTGGGGTTTTCACGGTGGGTGGGACCCCAAAATTGGGTGGAAAATCCCAAATTTTGGGGTTTCTGGTTTAATGGGGATTTGGGGGTGGACACCCCAATTTTGGGTTAAATAATCCCATTTTTAATGGGTTTTTATAGGGACACAAATTGGGCAGATTTTGGGTTGGAAAATCCCAAATTTTGGGGTTTTCTGGATGGGTGGGACCCCAAAATTGGGTGGAAAATCCCAAATTTTTGGGATTTCTGGTTTAAGGGTGATTTGTAGAATTTGGGGGTGGACACCCCGATTTTGAACGCCCAATTTTAAGCGGAACAACCCCAAAATTGATAAATTTTTTTCAGGACCCAAACTGGGCAAATTTTGGGTTGGAAATCCCAAATTTTTGGGATTTCTGGTTTAATGGATGAGGTTTAATGGAGGAGGATTTAGGGGTGGACATCCCAATTTTGGGTCAAACAAACCCAGAATTGATAATTTTTTTTTAGGGGCCCAAATTGGGCAAATTTTGGGTTGGAAACCCCAAATTTTGGGGTTTTTCTCGGTGGGTCCAACCCCAAATTTTGGGTGGAAAAATCCCAAATTTTGGGGGTTTCTGGTTTAAGGGGGATTTGGGGGTGGACACCCCAATTCTGGGTTAAATAATCCCATTTTTAATGGGTTTTTATAGGGACCCAAATTGGGCAGATTTTAGGTTGGAAACCCCAAATTTTGGGGGTTTTTCTCGGTAGCTTAGACCCCAAATTTTGGGTGGAAAATCCCAATTTTGGGGGTTTCTGGTTTAGTGGGGATTTGGGGGTGGACACCCCAATTTTGAACGCCCAATTTTAAGTGGAACAATCCCAAAATTGATCATTTTTTCTGGGGACCCAAACTGGGCAAATTTTGGGTTGGAAACCCCCAAATTTGGGATTTTTCTGGGTGGGAGAGACCCCAAATTTTTGGGTGAAAAATCCCAATTTTTTTGGTGTTTGTGGTTTAAGGGGGATTTGGGGGTGGACACCCCAATTTTGGGTGGAACAATCCCCAAATTTGTGGGGATTTTTATGGAAAAAACCCCATATTTGAGCAGGGACACCCCAATTTTGGGTTCAAATCCCCGGATTTGTGGAGATTTTTATGGGAAAAACCCAAATTTGAGCAGGGACACCCCAATTTTGGGTTCAATTCCCCGGATTTGTGGGGAATTTTTTGGGGAAAACCCAAATTTGAGCAGGGACACCCCAATTTTGGGTGGAACAATCCCCGGATTTGTGGGGATTTTTATAGGGAAAGCCCAAATTTGATCAGGGACACCCCAATTTGGGGTTCAAATCCCACCCAACCCCAAATTTTGGGGTTCACTGACATTGTCCCCTTTTACCGGGATCTGCACACAGATAAACTCCAAAAATGGGGAGAAACCCATAAAAATGGGAAAAAAATCAAAAATTATTTGGATAAATCCCAAACAAAAAAAAAAAAGGGGGGGGAAATTCAAAAAATTTGGGATAAACCCCAAAAATGGGGAATCAACAAAACAAAAAAAAAAGCAGAAAACCCCCAAAAAATGAGGAAAAAACCCAAAAAGGGGGGATGAACCCGCCTAAAATGGGGAAAAAAGCCAAAAAACTGGGGTAAAGTCCAAAAAATTGAGAAAAAACCCAAAAAATTGGAATAAATGCCAAAAAATTGGGATAAAACCCCCACAAAATGAGGATAAAACTCCAAAAAATGGGGATAAAAGCTCCCAAAATGGGGATAAACACCAAAAATAGGGATAAAGTCCAAAAAATGGGATTATTCCCAAACAAATGGGGAAAAAACCACAAAAAATGGGGGGAAATGCCAGAAAAATGGAAAAACCCAAACCAAAAAGTGGGAAAAAATAAAAAAACATGGGAATAAAAACAAAAAAATAAGGAAAAAAACCCAAAAAATGAGGACATGGTGCAAATATTTGGGATAAACTCCAAAAATTGGGATGAAACCCCAAAAATGGGAAAAACAAACAAACGAACATAAAGGAATGAACCCTAAAAAACGGGGGGAAAAAACCCCCAAAAAATTGAGATAAAGCCCCCAAAAATGTGGGGAAACCCCAAAAAATAGGAAGAAAAACCCCGAAAAATAGGAAGAAAAACCCCAAAAGTGGGGCTGTGGACCTTTTGAAATGGGGATAAGCCCCCAAAAAATGGGAAAAAAACCCCAAAAAAATGGGGAAATAAACAAAAAAAAAAAAAATTGGGATAAACCCAAAAAATGGGACCGAATCCGGGCAGGTTTTGGGTTGCAAAGCCCCAAATTTGGGTTTTTTGACGTTCTCCTCATTTTGCAGGCGCTGCACGCGGCGGCCGCGCGCGTCAAGGCCGCGCACCCGCGGGTGCTGGTGGAGGCCAGCGGGGGCATCGGCCTGGAGAGCCTGGGCAGCTTCCTGGGGCCCCACGTGGACGTCGTGTCCATGGGGTGCCTGACCCACAGCGCCCCCGCGCTCGACTGCGCCCTCAAGGTGGTGGGCATGGGGGACGGAGCCGAGGAAAAGTGAAAATCAAACGTGGAAACCCCAAAATTTCACCCTGGAGCCCTGAAATCCATCCCAGAAACCCCAAAATCCAACCTGGAACCAATGAAATCCAACCTGAGATGTGGAAACGCCCGGAACCCTGAAATCCGTCCCAGGAACCCCAAAAATCCAACCTGGAAACCTCAAAATCGAACCTGAAACCCTGAAATTTGGGAACCATAAAATCCAACCTGGAACCCCAAAATCCGTCCCTGGAACCCCCAAAATCCAACCTGGAACCCCCAAAATCGAACCTGAAACCCGGAAATTTGGGAACCCCAAAATCCAACCTGGGACCCCCAAAATCCAACCTGGAACCCCCAAAATCGAACCTGAAACCCGGAAATTTGGGAACCCCAAAATCCAACCTGGGACCCCCAAAATCCAACCTGGAACCAATAAAATCCAACCTGAGACCCAGAAACACCTGGAACCCCAAAAATAATTTTTTTTATATTATCCAATATAAAATTGAATATATGAATTCAATTTTACATTATTTAGTGATTCGTTTAATTTAATATAAAAATATTTTCAATATATTTAATTATATAATCTATTTTCTTTTATTTTAGTATTTATTATTTCATTTTTATATTATTCAATATAAAATCTAATATATAAATTCAATTTTACACTTTTTAGTGTTTCATTAAATTTATTATAAAAATATTTTCAATATATTTAATTATATATATTATATATTTTCTTTTATTTTAATATTTATTATTTATTTTTTAATATTATCCAATATAAAATTTAATATATAACTCCAATTTTACATTATTTAGTGTTTCATTTAATTTAATATAAAAATATTTTACATATATTTAATGATATGATCTATTTTCTTTTATTTTAATTTTTATTATTTTTTTATACTATCCAACATAAAATTTATTATATAAATTTAATTTTACATTATTTAGTGTTTCATTAAATTTAATATAAAAATATTTTTAATACATTTAATTATATATATTATATCTATTTTCTTTATTTTAATATTTATTATTTAATTTTTTATATTATCCAATATAAAATTTAATATATAAATTTAATTTTACACTATTTAGTGTTTCATTGATTTAATATAAAAATATTTTCAATATATGTAATTATATATATTATATTTTTTATTTTAATATTTATTATTTAATTTTTTATATTATTCAATATAAAATTTAATACATAAATTTAATTTTACACTATTTAGTGTTTCATTTGATTTATTATAAAGGTTTTTCTATATATTTAATTATATATATTATCTATTTTCTTTTATTTTAATAATTATTATTTAATTTTTTTATATTATCCAATATAAAATTTAATATATAACTTTATTTTACACTTTTTATTTAGTGTTAAAAATGACACAAAAAAGGTAAAAATATTAAACATATTGAAAATATTTAGATATTAAATTTAATGAAATAATGTAAAATAAATTAATATATTACATTTTATATTGGATACAATAAAAAAATTAAATAATAAATATTAAAATAAAAGGAAATAGATAATGTATATAATTAAATATATTGAAAATATTTTGATGTTAAATTTAATGAAACACTAAAAAGTGTAAAATAAATTTATATATATTAAATTTTATATTGTATAATATAAAAATTAAATAATAAACATTAAAATAAAAGAAAAAATATAATATATATAATTAAATATAATGAATATCTTTAGATATTAAATTTAATGAAACACTAAATAATGTAAAATTAAATTTATATATTAAATTTTATATTGGAGAATATAAAAAAATTGAGTAACAAATATTAAAATAAAAGAAAATAATAATAATAATAGATATATTAATGGCTTTATGACCTTATATGGGTTTAATGCAATTAAGCATATTGAAAATATTTAGATATGAAATGTAATGAAACACTAAATAATGTAAATATAAATTTGTCTATTAAATTTTTTATTGAATAATATAAAAAATTAAATAATAAACATTAAATTGAAAGAAAAAATATAATATCTATAATTAAACATATTGAAAATATTTAGATAATAAATGAAATGAAACACTAAATAATGCGAAATTAAATTTATATATTAAATTTTATATTTTATAATATAAAAAATGAAATAATAGATAGTAAAATAAAAGAAAAAATATAACATATATAATTGAAGATATTGAAAATATTTAGCTATTAAATGAAATGAAACACTAAATAATGTAAAATAAATTTATATATAATAAATTTTATATTGGATAATATAAAAAATGAAATAATAAACATTAAAATAAAATATATAATGTATATAATTAAACATATTGAAAATATTTAGATATTAAATTTAACGAAACACTAAATAATGAAAAATAATTTTATATATTTTAGATTTTATATTGGATAATATAAAAAAATTTAATTAATAAATATTTTATTAAAAGAAAATAATAATAGTAATATTAGTAATAATAATAATAATAATAATAACAATAATAATTGTAATAGATCTATTAAGGGCTTTATGACCTTCAATGGGTTTAATGCAATTAAACATATTGAAAATGTTTAGATAATGTTTTGCGGAGAAAAGAAGAAACCTCACAACTTCGTAAAAGTTGTAAAGCCCGGTATGCTTTATTACGACACGTGCCGGACGCAAGCCTCCCCAATACGCAAGCGTGCCTCTGAAAACCTCGGGTCTTCTTTTATCCCCCTCCCAAATGCACATGCATACAGTTTCACAATAAGTTCATACATATTCATTCCGTGTGACATTTAGCACCAGTTCTTCTTTATCAGAGGAATTCCTAGGTCTGGGGCAGATCGACTTTGCGGTAATTTCTGTTTTTCTTTCTCTGTCTCCTTGCTGTCTCTGGAATGCGGCCTTTCCTTCAGCTTTGGCGCAACAGACCTCTCACCTCTTCCCGGCACTTCACCTAAATCAGAATGGATCCCCACTTCGTCTCATTCCCCCCTTTCCTAGGAAATAAGTAAATTCTTTTACTTAAGGAAAACCCCCGCGACGATAGGTGTCTTTTAACGCTTCACGATGTACGTTTGACCAAGAGGTTAGTACAGCCATTCGTTGTAGCATCCTACAGTTCCAAATTAACAATGTAATAGATAGTCCTAAATTTATCCCAACTAATATTAGTAAAACTACAATGGGGTGGCACAACTTATTAAAGATTCTATTTGCAGTTGGTGACCACCCAAAGATCACATCCCACCAGTGATGATCCGTATTTTGTTTTATTCTTTGTAGAACCCTGGTTATCTCCTTTGTATCATGTTGGACAGTAATTAAGGTTTTCTTTCCACTTTCTTGGATTTCCTTCAGGATTTCCAATAAGTCTTGGTGCTCAGTTAATTGTTTCACTAATGTAAGGTTCATCCCAATAGGGGTAGGTGGTAGTCTGTGATACATCGTGTAGTTAGCTTTAATCAGCTCGTGGGATGTCACTGGGGCCAAGTACGAAAAATCACACCCAATAATCTTAACAAAATTACAAATACAGAAGTTAGAATGATTTCTACTAGACAGAATAACATCATTGCTATCAATTTTTACTGCAGCACAGGCAGTCCTCAGACACACACCCTTTTCCAGTATATACGAGCACAGTTTTCTGGTCAGTGACTGGATGAACTTCAAAGTGACAAATACTCTGTTCAGTGTCCAAACACACATCCTGAGCATTAATAGTATTGCTTTCACAAATGAATCCCATCTGTTCTCTAGTAATGCAGGATTCTAAGTTTACTGTCTGCCACTTTCCATTCATCTTTCGTGCCCACACTCTATGTTCTGAAGGATAGAGTATTGTTTTTTCATGGTTTAATCCTAGGGCAATGGTGGGATGGATAACATAAACAGTGGCATTACGTATGGTAAGCACAAAGGCAGTTGCTACATTAGAAACAGGATCATAGGTGAAATTCACCATAGTCCACCAAGATTGAAACTTCCTTTCAAAATCAATTGCATTATCCCACACAACCTTCCGAATTTCAGCTGGAAAATTACCTTCACCCCCTTCCCATATGATCAGAGCTGCTGTTGCCTGCACCCACAACTGTGCTTGTATACAAGTGAAAGCTAAGGACACATTATCTTGAACTGTACTAAGTGCTTCTACTATCAGCTTGTGGTCTTGGTCCCCGGCCGTTTCCCACTTTGACAGTACTTTTGAAATCTGCCACTGGCTAGTTCCTAATGCCAATAGAGATGACTGCAAGGGTTGCTTCAATTTTGTTAGGCTACCTGCTGCAGCAGCCAGTTTATTCATCAGTATTTCTGAATCAATTCCATTTAAAACTCCTAATCCTGTCCCTAATATGCCAGTTAGATCCTTTCTTGTTCTGCTCCTGAGATATGCCTGTTTTTGTAACCATGTTGTCCAGCCCTCAAAGGAAGTTTTTAGGAAGAAGGAGCAGGCTGGTTGGATTTTTGAGATGTTAATTTGCATTATCAACTTCACACGTTTGAGAGACCATTCTGGATTGAATAATAGTTGTTGCTCACCCACATTCCTTACTACATAGGGGCCTATTCCATACACCTCAGGTTCAAGTTTGGGTTGAGTCTGAACTATTTGAGTCTTGCTGTGGGCTGTATAGGGTCTTGCTGTGGTAAAAGGTGTAGTGTCTACTTTGAATTTAAATGAAAGCCCGATATCATCTTGTGCCCAAAGGCAAGTTATTTCTACAGGCTGTATTAAGGTGAAATTACACCAGCAGTCTGATTCATTTAGGCTATCACAGATTTCCTGGTGTTCATATGCACCAGGAGAGGCTGAGACGCTAATTTCATTTGGTCTCTCATAAGCCGTCCCATTTATCATCCGGCACCCTACCTTGATTAATTACCCTCTTATCCCTTGAAGTGTCCACAGTTTCTGTTCCTGCCATTCCTGCTCCTCATATACCTGATCTCCATGAATTACCACAGTGGATAGGTTTAAATCCTTTATCTCAGAAGGTTTTCCCATGGATCCAGTATACTGATTAGACGTCTGGGACCAAGGCCATTCAGCATTGCTCTGAATAAAGGTACTCTCAAGTTCTAAAACTTCAGCTATGATTACACACAAAACAATTCTACAAACTAAAATATGAGCTACTCCCGACTGCAATATACTCATTTTGCCCAAGTAAGTTTTAGTCTCAGTTCATTGTCTCCTGGCGTCACTCCTCAAGGGGTTTCTGGGCCTTCTTCTCCCGAGAGCGATGAATCCAGGCGTTCTGCTCCTTGATTCTGATTGCAGTGAAGGTGGTGAGGAGCACTTGGAACGGTCCCTCCCACTGTGGTTCCAAGGTCTTTTCTGTAAGAGACTTAAGATATACATAATCTCCAGGTTGTATGTTATGTACTGGCCCATCTAACCCCCGGCTCCGAGTTCCAGCCACATGTTTCTCAATTTTCTTGAGCTGTTGGTTTAAGGCCACCATGTAGGTGGCTAGTGTTACCTCTCCAATATGGGTGGACAGTCCCTTTTGTATTCCATATGGTCTTCTATGGAGTATTTCAAAAGGGCTCAACTTTTCTTTAGCTCGAGGTTTTGTTTGAATTCGCAATAGTGCTAGTGGAAGAGCTTGGGGCCAGCGTAGATTAGCTTCCTGCCCCAGTCTTATGATTTGCTGCTTAATCAAATGATTCATTTTCTCCACCTGGCCGCTTGATTGGGGGCGGTATGGGGTGTGAAGTTCCCAGTTGTAGAAGTCCATCCGAAAATCCTTCATTTTTTGCCTCACAATTGTCATGAGAAAAGACTACCGAAGGGTTAAAGCTGCTAAGCCGGTTGGGAAAGAAAGTCTCCTGCTTATCTAGTGTGCTCACAAGTGATGCTTGCAGAACACGCCATGCTGTACTCGAAGGGGGCATGCTGCCCTTTTCTGGACAATTGAACTGGACTTTCTTCCAAACTCCTGACCTGGCTGGACTGAGCTCTGGGGTGGCTCCCCCCGCTCCATGAGAAGACCCCTCTTGCCTGTCTTCAACCACCATGACGGACCAACAGAGATGCGAATCCCCTCATCAAGGAACCAAGAACCCCTCTGGCACTCTATTGACACCCCCATGGCACCCCCATGGCAACCTCCTTCCAGAGACTGGGACTGTACTCCCTCCCAACTCAGGGAGGGGGAAAAACCTAACGTGCCTGTGAGCATTCGGCCATGAAAACAATGGACTTCTCCCCTCCATGGAAACCTAATTTCAGTTACCTTCCCCCAACCAAGAACAGTATATATATTGGGGTTCGGTCTGACTGTCCTTTGAGTACTCCCCAAGACGTGCACCAGCGAGTTTCGGCGGCGGGACCCCGAAGACATCACGTCTTGGTAGCTATACCCCATTCCCTGACCTCCTTTCCTCCCTTTTTCCTTGTCTTACCCTTCTCTTCCCCGGATCCCTTAACCAAACACATATTTAGCTGTGGTTATAATCAATAAATTGTACATTGTTGATTTGTTACTGCAAAACCCCTGTGCCTCTTGTTGGTTATTTTTGCACCCAAAAATCATTCGTCACCCGTTTATTTCGGGCGGACCTTCACATAATTGGCGTCACAGACAAGGATTCCAGCAGCCAGTGAGATTTTGCAGGTTTTGTGTAGTTTGTAACCTCTCGCAGACTACACATGCCAAAGCCAAATCTCACGCTCGATTGAGCACACAGGCTCCAGAATTGACACAAAAGATTTTTTCGGTGCAAAAGCAGGGGAAATTGTCACTGTCACTTCTGTTACTGATTTTACCGGCACGGACACTGACACTGATACATCTACTGGTCCTGATATTGATGCTGTTACTGATATTGATAATGTTGTTGTTGTTGTTGTTGTATTTGAATTGAATCTGAACTTGTTACTGTTGTTTTTGAGGTGAATTTGAACCTGTTACTGTTTTTTACTGCTGTATTTTTTGTACCTGGACTGTCTAAAAGGGAAGGGGCAGACTTGAAGTAATTAAGCAGTGCCTTTTAGACAGATATTGTCCCTTCACCTACACAGGGAGCGAGGGGCGGCCCAGCGAAGGCTGAGTGGCTTTTTCCCTGTTCTAGGTTCTGGTCCCCTCACAAAGAAAACATTTCTGTGTGTATGTGTTCATGTGAGTGCGTATCTGTACTGTCTGGGAAGGAAGAGACAAATTTGAAGCAACCTCACAGGGCCTTCCAGACTGATTCTGTCTCTTCAACTACCCAGGGAAGCAAGGGGACAGTGGAAAGGCTGTGTGATTTGTGTAACTTAAGTTAACTCCCTGGTGTAGCTTTGGTCCCCTCACAAAATGACTAAAAACTTCAGTGCAAAAGGTAAAGCTGAATTTTATGCTCTGCTTGCTAAATACAATGCCACACCTTCTCCGGAGGGAGAAGGATGGGCAAACTGCAATTGGTTTAACTTAGAAAATGTTATTGATAGAATATCTTCTTTGCAACATGAAACAAAATTTAAACTGGGCAAAAATAAAACCATCCTCTGCTCAGTCTTGGGTGCCTGTCTCACAGCAGCCATAGAAACTCGCTTTAAGCGAAAAAGTGAGGAAAATGCTATCATAGACTCCCTCCAAAACTTAGTTGAAGTTTTGCAAAAACAATTGGATGAAGAAAGAAATGTAAATAACTTGTTACGGACTGCCCTGAGAGAGGAACATGTTAAAAATTCACAGAACTCTGATTCCTCAAAAGAAACAGAGGAGAAAGAAACTCCTCACACTAGTCAAAATTGTTCTCAAACAGAATTAACCCTGATGAAAAATTGTGGGAAACACTGCTGTAACAACATAAAACCTCTAATTAAAACAGAATACAACTATATCAATAATGAAGATTTTAGCCCGCACAAAACCACTAAAGAAATCCCGTCCACTGCTACTGAATTAACAAAACTTGCAAAGCAGTACGGGCTTCTCCCCCAAAAATCTGAAACAGAACACATTTGTCAAGTGTCTCTCACTGGGGGAGATCAGATTCTTTTGTCAGAACAAGAAGCCGGCAGGTGCTGGAGACATGGGGTGTTCCTAACAACAGCAGACAGATGCATCCCATGGTCCCCAAATCAGCACACAGCTCATTGGGCTGAGGGGCTTAACCCCTTGGAAAGGAGAGACCCTTTGGTTGGTACCCTTGACCAACTCCTGGAAAACATTCACAAATCCGGCTGCCTGCAATTGATTCATGAAAAGAAATTAATTCCTGGTTTTGAATCTCCAATCCAATCACCTGTAAAGCCTGAAATTATGACCTCTTTAACTCAAAGGCTTCCGGGAACACTTAAACCTACAGCAATTCTCCTTCAGAAAACCATAGTAGCTCTGTCTCCTATAGAAAGACCAGATAAACTTCTTAGTAACCAGAATGACCCTTTTATTCCCCTTTACGACTTGCTGAGAAAAAGAATAAAATGGGATTGGACTTCTTCTCAGAAGGAAAAATTGCAATTGCTGATTCTTGAAGTGACAGCTCACCAAGCACTGGACCCTATCTATCCTACAGACCCCTTTCAGGTGGAGTGGGGATTTGCCTCCTCACAACTTTCAGTACACATTTGGCAGCAGGGTCCCGAGGGTCTGACAAAGCCTGTTGGATTTTATTCCTATGGTTTCAAAGATGCTGAGAAAAGGTACACTACCTGGGAAGGGGTGTTTGTGGTTGGCTTGGCTCCCAGGGAGGTGAAGGAGAACTGGGCAATCCAAGAAACTGGGAGCTTGGGTAGCAACCAAAATAAACCTGCCTCTGTGACTAAAGCAACCCCTCCTCTCTCCCCCACTTCTGCTAACAGAGAGGAACAGGACAATGCCCAGATTGGGGAACTGTTAACTGTTTGGAGTATTTTCCAAAGTGAGGGACAGAATTACTTTCTTGTCTGTATTAACACCAAGTCCTATGCTATGTTTATATTTGGGTTGCTCCAGGCTGATGCTTTTAAAAGAGGTACAGGAGATAATACTGTTAAAGCAATGCAGGGATGGTTTGGGATTTTCCTAAACCCACAGGAAATTCAATCTGGTAATGTTTCTCACTTTACTGTCAAAAGTGTGCAGGATAGGGCAGAAGGTGAAAAGATTAAATGGACTTCTCACACCTCTTACTATAGATGGGGGGTAAATGAGTGTTCCAAAATCACTGCTTTTTGCCCAACAGCTCCAAGCACAATTCCTTCACTACAGGGAGCAGATGATTTCAAGAACCCAGGGCATTACCCTGGACAACCTGTTTTTGGTGGACCCCCTGCTGCTGTAGGGGAAGTACCACTGCTGTTCAAAACCTCTCTGGCAATTCCATTGTTCTAACCTTTTCTGCCTCTTCGTGGCAAAGTTTGTTGTGTTTACTTTTTCAGAAGAACTCCGAGGGACATGAAGACCTGACAAACCATGATAACACTAGTGATGAACAACAGAAATAATATTTTTCCTTCCCCTTATGGTAACACCAGGTGATGATATTATACATAACATGTAAATTATTTGAACTTGAATAAATTGGCTGCCACAATTAGAGATTTGACCAAATTACAGCAACTACTGCAGTCATTCTTATTGGCTTTTGCGAACACACCAGAGACTGCTATCAAGCATATTACCAAATTGGGAAAGAGTGAATGTGGATGATCACAAATTGGTAATTGATGCACTTAGTGCTACACAGAACAATGTTTCCTTAGCCCTCAGCTGTATCCAGGCACAATTGTGGATGCAATCTGTCTCTGCTGCAATTATAAGAGAGGGCGAGGAAGGCACCTTCCCCACAGAAATTCGGAAAATAATCTGGGACAGTGCCACTGAATTTGAAAGAGAATTCCAATCCTGGTGGAACCTGGTGAACTTTACCTATGATCCCATTTCAAACACAGCCACTGCTTTTGTCCTAACCATACGCAATGCCTCTGTACATTTGGTCTTCCCTGTTATTGCATTAGGATTAAACTATGATGGAGCTGTTCTCTATCCTACTGAACATAGGGGATGGGCCCGTCAGGTTGATGACAAATGGCAAACTGTTAACCTGGAAACTTGTGTTGTCCGAGAACAACAAGAGTTCATCTGTGAAAGCAATGCAATCATAGATCAAATATTTGTTTAGACGTAGAGCAAAATATCTGTCATTTCAAAATTCGTCCACATGAGGATACCCAGACAGCTCTTATATACATAGGCAATGGCTGTGCATGCTTTAGAACCACATGTGATTCTGTCTTTGTAGAAGATGTTGTAGTAGATGCAAAGAATCATTCAAATTTTTGTGCTTGTAACTTTACTAAGATAGTAGGATGCGATTTCTCTTATGAAGCTCCAGTTACTTCTCACCACCTACTGCAATCCAACTACACGCTGATCCAGAAGCTGATGCCCACTCCTATTAGAATGAACCTCACCCTCGTGAGACAACTATTGCTCCATCAAGACCTGATTGACATCCTCGAGAAAATCAAGGAGAGCGGACAGAAGAACCTGGTGACTGTTCATCACAACGTGAGACAAATACACCGGGTTATGGAGAGGGTAAAGCAAGATGCTGAGCATAGGTGGTGGGATACTCTCTTTGGGTGGTCACCTACTGCCACAGGTGTTCTGAACAGTGTGTGCCATCCAATTGTTGTTCTTTTGATCCTAGTTACGCTTGGCTTTATCTTGTCAGCAGCCCTATTCATTTTGAATTGGAGAATGATGAAAAAGCTTAAGAGACTGTCAGCTGTAGTCAATGCACACCGCTTAGCTAATGTACTCAATACAATAGATGTCCCCAAAACACTTGATACGAAACGGTTATGAATCAAGCATATGTGCTTTAGAACAACTTCTTAAATATCAAGTATGATTTGCAGAAAGTTACTTTAATTTTTAGAAAATAATTTTAAAAGACGATGATAATATTATGATTTGTTTGTTGTTTTGATTATTTGTGATTTGTTTTAATCATTTTGAAATTGTTAAACAAATGATATTGCTTTCAGTGATGAATATTTTTTGAAATTGTTAAAATTAATCATAATTTTTTGAAATCGTTATAAAAAATAACCACGTGTGAAGTTGTTATGATGATCAATAATAATTATGTTTATGTTTGTTGGTTCCCCTTTTCCCTTTTTCTTTTCCTTCTCTTCCCCTTTTATCCCCTCTCCCCTGTCATCCCTACTTTTCCGGGGTTATGCTACCAACATGCAACGAGTTTCGAAGACACTCTAGAGCTCTGCTGATGAAGATTCCTCAAGACAATCGTGAGTCACGGGGTCGTGTAGAAGTCCATCCGAAAATCCTTCATTTTTTGCCTCACAATTGTCATGAGAAAAGACTACCGAAGAGTTAAAAGTGCTGAGCCGGTTGGGAAAGAAAGTCTCCTGCTTATCTAGTGTGTTCACAAGTGATGCTTGCAGAACACGCCATGCTGTACTCGAAGGGGGCATGCTGCCCTTTTCTGGACAATTGAACTGGACTTTCTTCCAAACTCCTGACCTGGCTGGACTGAGCTCTGGGGTGGCTCCCCCCGCTCCATGAGAAGACCCCTCTTGCCTGTCTTCAACCACCGTGACAGACCAACAGAGATGCGAATCTCCTCATCAAGGAACCAAGAACCCCTCTGGCACCCTATTGACACCCCCATGGCACCCCCATGGCAACCTCCTTCCAGAGACTGGGACTGTACTCCCTCCCAACTCAGGGAGGGGGAAAAACCTAACGTACCTGTGAGCATTCAGCCATGAAAACAATGGACTTCTCCCCTCCATGGAAACCTAATTTCAGTTACCTTCCCCCAACCAAGAACAGTATATATATTGGGGTTCGGCCCGACTGTCCTTTGAGATCTCCCCAAGACGTGCACCAGCGAGTTTCGGCGGCGGGACCCCGAAGACATCACGTCTTGGTAGCTATACCCCATTCCCTGACCTTCTTTCCTCCCTTTTTTTTTCCTTGTCTTACCCTTCTCTTCCCCGGATCCCTTAACCAAATGCATATTTAGCTGTGGTTATATTCAATAAATTGTACATTGTTGATTTGTTACTGCAAAACCCCTGTGCCTCTTGTTGGTTATTTTTGCACCCAAAAATCATTCGTCACCCGTTTATTTCGGGCGGACCTTCACAGCCCCCTGTTGCTATGGTCGGTCCCTTGGCAGCTCCATGGAGACCCCATGCCGGGGTGGTTGCCATGGACACCAGCTCAGGCCTGCAGCCACAGCCCGTTGCCATGGCAACCATTGGCAGCCCCATCCCCAGGCTCATGGGATCCCAGAACCACAGAATTGGCTGAGCTGGGAGGGACCCATCAGGATCCTCCAGTCCAGCTGCTGGCCCTGCACAGGACACCCCAACAATGCCAGCCTGGGCCTGGCAGCGCTGTCCAAACACTGCTGGAGCTCAGAGAGCCCTGGAGCTGGGACCCTTCCCTGGGGAGCCTGGGCAGGGCCCCAGCAGCCTCTGGCCAAAAACCTTTTTCTGACATCCAACCGGAGCCTGCCCCGTCTCAGCTGCAGCCGTTCCCTCCACTCCTGTCCCTGGGCACCAGAGGGAAGAGGTTCCCACAGCCCCAGCCAGGGACCCGCTCCCAAGGCTGTTGCCATGGCCACCAGGGCTGGGACCAGCTGGGATGCTCGGTTTCCAGGGGCCGGGGTTCAGGAATGGGATTCCCCAATTTTCTGCTCTTGCTAAAACCGCGCTGCCCTCGCTGCCCTCCCATGGAAAGCACAAAGGCAAAGGTCCGGGCTAGGATAAGAACAATTTATTAGGAACACAAACAAGATAATGGACAAACAGAACTGAAACAATATTGATAACAGAAGGGATAAATTAAACAGTTTACTGGGAAAACCAAAACACAACTAACTGGGTCTTCCTAGCCACAATTTCCCCTGTTTGGAAATGACACCCTTCTTCTCAGGGAGAGAGAGAGAGAGTGTCCCTTTTCTGCATCTGGAAATTCTCTGAGGTGGGAGTGAATGTAATGACACAGCCATGGCAAGACCCTCATGTTTTTCAAGGCCACATCATGACACTGGTAGGGGCAGGGAAAGGGACAGGTGTCTTCCCAGCATGGATCATGGGGAACATGGATCACCAGGGTTCTTCCCAATGTGGGTTCTCCCATGGGGGATGAAGCTGGAGTGGTGGATGAAGCTGTTCCTGCATTTGTGGCATTTGCAGGGATCCCTTACTGGTGGCTCCGTTGGTGTCTGGTCAAGTGAGAGCTGGTGGTGAAGCTCTTCCCACACTGGGGACACTCGTAGGGCCTCTCCCCTGTGTGGATGCGTCGGTGCCTGATGAGGGTAAAGTTGTGCTTGAAGCCCTTCCCACACTCAGGGCAGCGGAAGGGCCTCTCCTCTGTGTGAATCCGCTGGTGCAGGAGGAGATTGGAGCTGCTCGGAAACCTCTTCTGACACTGGGGACACTCGTAGGGCTTCTCCCCAGTGTGGATGCGTTGGTGGGTCACAAGGTTGGATCTGTAGCTGAAGCCCTTCCCACACTCCCCACACTTGTGGGGCCATTCCCCGGTGTGGATCATCTGGTGGCTGATCAGGTGGGAGCTCCGCCTAAAGCTCTTCCCACACTGCAAGCACTTGTGGGGCTTCTCCCCATCATGAAGCTGCTCATGGACGACCAGCTCTGAACTCTGGCTGTAGCTCTGCCCACCTTCCTGGCTCAGGGTGGCTCTTTCTTCTTCAGAGCACCCTGGGCTGGGTTTGGAGCCCCTCCTCATGGGGGATGTCTGAGGTTTTTCTTCCCTGTTGGATTCCTGTGCGCTAGAATCACTCAAAACGGCCTCTTTCACAAGGTTCTGCCTTGCAGATTTTTCCTCCCTGGTCTCCATCCTCAGTTCCTTCCCTGGGGAAGGAAGGACAAGGACAGGATGGGATTTGCCTCCATGCCAGAGGGAAGGGGAAGGAGATTCCCCCAGTGCATCCCTGGCAGGATGGTGTTGGCAGCAGGGTTGTCCTGCAGCCAGGGGCTGTGCTGGGCTGGGAGATGGAGCAGGAGAGAGAGTGATATAGGATTTGACTTCCTCCTCATCTATCTGGGTGTCCTGGGGATCCTTCCTCTTCCTCACAGCCTCCTTCTCCATCCAATCAAAGTTTGGGAATGGGAAATCCTGTTCTGGGAAGAAAACAAAGGGTGAGTACATTGTCTTTTGTACTGGTTTGAAGGCAAACCTGGGGAGGGTCTAAACCAGAATTACAATTTAAAAGAAAATGAAGATCAAGGCAATGATACAGAAACACTGCCTTAAACTGACAGAGTCAGGACATAACCTGACACCCTGTTATTCACGGTGGTGGCAGCAGTCACAGTAAATGGTTGTGCAGTCCTGTTGGAGAAATGAACACGATTCTGTCAAAGCAGTGATACTGTAGAAGGGTCTGGTCTTCCTATGGAGGTCCAGTGGTGGTTCTGGAGTTCTTGTCCTCTGGCAATCCAGTAAGCAAGCTGCTCCTGGTGTAGCAAAGTGTCAGCTTATATCCAGGTAGGAAGGCTTGGATCCTCCCCCTGGGCGGAGCATCCCACAATGGGAGGATGGAATTTTATCAGTCCTGCAGTGACACTCAATGGCCCATTCACAGAAGATATCTCCCCTGGAGGGCGTTATCAGGGCTGAGTCATGGAAGAGATAAAGAACATTGCCCCACCTGTTTATAACAGTTGATGAAGATGGTGATTGAAAACATGCATTTGGTTACATCTTGCATGGCAACCTGAAACAGTGGGGTAATCCCTGCTCAGGGGGTGAACACCACCCCCCTTACCCAAACTGGCTCAGCTGTAAAACCCCCACCCTGGGAATGCCACGCATACAGGGGGCAATGTCACACTTGCCCTGCCCCAGGGGAGGGCTCTTTTTCCTGTCATTCCCTTCCTGTCCCCCCTTTTCTATCCCATTTACTTTTCAATAAAATTCATTTTGGGTTTGGTCTCATTATCACCTTAATTGGGGCAGAGGAATCTCTCTAACACTTTTCTTAACCAGACTCACCAGACTGTGAAATTATTTTGGCACAGTGAGTTTAGGCACTGTTCTCTGACCCCAAGTGCCTTTGACAACAGCATGGTTCCCTCCTCTGAGGAAGTTGTGGTTCTCTCTGGAGGAACTCTTTGAAACTGGGCTGCAGCTTCCTCTGAGTGACTTATGGGAGAACCAATGAGGTAAATCGCCTTTGTGGGCCTGGAGAGTAAAGAAAATATTTTGTTGTCCTTCTATTACATTGACCTGATGAAGGTCTTCAGGGTGAGAGAAGTGGATGAGAATCTTGGTTCATGATCAGAAGGCTGGATTTATTGATATATGATATATAATACATTATAACTATACTAAAAGGAATAAGGAGAAAAGTTGCAGAGGCTTGCTAAGCTAAGAATAGAAAGAAGAGAATGAATAACAAAGTTCTGTGTCCAGCAGAAAGCAAGGACCAACTCTCCCGTGAGTGGTCAGCAAATCCAAACACTCACAGAAGACCAATCACAGATGCTCCTGTTACATTCCAAATCAGCAGATAATTATTGTTTGCATTTTTCTTCTGGGGCCCCAGCTTCACAGAAAGGACAAATCCTAAAAGAGAGGATTTTATGAAAAAATGTCTGTGACATCCTTCCTTGAAATGTTTTTTCAAAATCACAGGAGGAAAGGGAGCAAATGATACCAGCGAGACTGACAAGGTTCATTCACCCCATGGTGAGGAACACAAGGCTGCTAAAAGTCCTACAAGAAGCTCAGCTCAAGTAGCTAAATTCCCAAATAACTCCTGAATTCCCAGGCTTGAGTGCTTTGCGAAATGTGAGAATCATTTTTCTCTTCATCCCTGTTCACCTTTGTGACAGTTACAGAGTTTACTTTCCTTTTAATGACATCTGTATTGGGCTGAATTTACACTTTTATCAGAATGTGCTAGCAGCTGAGCTGGAGCTGTGCAGGAACCAGTGGAACTTGGAATTGCCACAAAATGGTTTGTACTGTCAGTTTATTAATGTTTGGGATTTGTTTGCATTTTCATCACATCTGACTTGTGGGAAAATCAAATATTCATCAAAGTGATTTATGCAGAGTCAAGTTTGATTTCTGCCAAATTATTTTGTCCAGTGCCCAGGGTATGCTCGAGGGGTCCCTGTGCCTCTCGCCATGGGGGATATTTGGCAGGGGTTTGGGGGGGTTGTCCCTGTCCCTGTCACCCCAGGCCATTCCCCAGGGGGTCTCCATCATTCTCACCCCAGAGAATGCCTGGAGGGTCTCCCTCCCTCTCACCCCTGTGCCAGGGGGTACTCAGGGCAGTCTCTGTCCCTCTCAGCCCAGGGGATGCTCGGGGGTCTCTGTCCCCTCACCCTGGGGGATGCTCAAGGGGTCTCCATCCCTCTGGCCTCAGGCAATGCCTGTGCAGGGCTGGGGACCAGGGGCTCTGTGTCCCTCTCACCGCTGAGGGTGCTCGGGGCTGGGGGGGCTCTCCGACCTTCTCACACCTGGGGAGGCCGGGGGGGTCTCTGTCCCTTTCAGCCCTGGTGTGACCCCACCCAAACATCATTGGGCTCTGGGTGAGCTCAATCCCAAACCCTGATCCTGGTCTCAGTCTCACTCCATATTTAGACACACTCACAGTTCTGTATTTATTCTCATCCCAGTTTCAGACTCATCTATCCCAAGACCCAACCCCAACCCCAGCCCTAAAGCCAATCCCATGTCTAGCCTTAACCCCAATCCCAGCTCTAATCCAAACCTCAGCCCCAACTCCAATCCCAGCCCCAATTCCAGCCCCTTCCTAAACCCTCAGCCCCAAACCAAATCCCAGGTTCAGCCCTTCTGGGGGTTTGGGGGTGTCTCTGTCCCTCTGAGCCCGATGATGTTTGGGTGGGGTCACAGCAGGGCTGAGAGGGACAGAGACCCCCCCGGCCTCCCCAGGTGTGAGAAGGTCGGAGAGCCCCCCCAGCCCCGAGCACCCTCAGCGGAGAGAGGGACACAGAGCCCCTGGTCCCCAGCCCTGCACAGGCATTGCCTGAGGCCAGAGGGATGGAGACCCCCCGAGCATCCCCCAGGGTGAGGGGACAGAGACTGCCCCGAGCATCCCCTGGGCTGAGAGGGACAGAGACTGCCCCGAGCACCCCCTGGCACAGGGGTGAGAGGGAGGGAGACCCTCCAGGCATTCTCTGGGGTGAGAATGATGGAGACCCCCTGGGGAATGGCCTGGGGTGACAGGGACAGGGAAAAACCCCCCCAAGCATCTCCTAGGGCAAGAGGAACAGAGGCTTCACAAGCATCCCCTGGGCACCAGACAAAGTAATGTTTTTTCTTGTCAGAAATCAAAATTGACCGTAGATAAAATGCCTTGAATTTATTTTTCCCACAAGTCACTTGTGATGGAAAGGCAAATAAATCCCAAAATTTTATAAGCTTATAATAGAAGCTATTTTGTGGCAAATCCAAATTCCTTTGGTCTTGTACAGCTCCAGCTCAGTTGCTGGCACATTCTAAAAAAAGAAAAGTGGAAAATAGGCCCAATACGGATTATGAAAAGGAAGGGGAAGCTATGCGTAGCTGTCGCAAAGGTGACAGGGACAAAGAGAAAAATTATTCTAACATTTGGCAAAGTCCCCCAGCCTGTGAAACAGACCTCCCCTGGAGGGGGCCAAGTGTGTCATTGTCCCCTGTGTGTGTGGCCTTTTTGGGGTGGGGGTTTTACAGCTGAGCCAGTTTGGGTAAGGGGGGTGGTGTTCACCCCCTGAGCAGAGATTACCCCACTGCTTCAGGTTGCCATGCAAGATGTAACCAAATGCATGTTTTCAATCCCCACCTTCAGCAACTGTTATAAACAGGTGGGGCAGTGTTCTTTATCTCTTCCATGACTCAGCCCTGATAACGCCCTCCAGGGGAGATATCTCCTGTGAATGGGCCATTGAGTGTCACTGCAGGACTGATAAAATTCCATCCTCCCATTGTGGGATGCTCCACCCAGGGGGAGGATCCAAGCATTCCTACCTGGATATAAGCTAACACTTTGCTACACCAGGAGCAGCTTGCCTACTTGATTGCCAGAGGACAAGAACTCCCTAACCACCACTGGACCTCCATAGGAAGACCAGACCCTTCTACAGTATCACTGCTTCGACAGAATCGTGTTCATCTCTCCAACAGGACTGCACAACCATTTACTGGGACTGCTGCCACCACCCTGAACAACAGGGTGTCAGGTTATATCCTGACTCTGTCAGTTTAAGGCACTGTTTCTGTATCATTGCCTTGATCCTTATTTTGTTACTGAATTTGAATTCTGGCTTAGACTCTTCCTCAGGTTTGCCTTTAAACCAGTACAAAGCTCATTGTGCTCATCCCTTGTTTTCCTCCCTTGTTTTAGGAATATCCCATTCCTAAAACTTGGCCAGATGGGGGAAGACACCTCAAGGAAGATGAGGATGCCCCAGGACACCCAGGCAGGTGAGGAGGAAGTCAGTGCCCCTTTCCCCCTCTCTCCTGCTCCATCTCCCAGCCCAGAAAATCCCCTCTATGCAGGACAACCCCGCTGCCAACGCCATCCTGCTGGGAATGCACTGTGGGGATCTCCTTCCCCATCCCTCTTCACGGAGGGAAATCCCATCCTGTGCTTGTCCTTACTCTACCAGAGAAGGAGCTGAGGATCAAGATCAGGGACGACAAATTCCCACAGCAGAACCACATGGAAGAGACCGGTTTGAGTGGCTCCATGGGAAAAGAATCCAATGGGGAGGAAAAGCCCTGGAGATCCCCCATGAGGAGGAGGTGCTCCAAACCCAACCCAGGGTTCTCTGAGGAGGAAAGACCCACCCTGAGCCAGGAAGGTGGACAGAGCTTCAGCCAGAACTCAGAGCTGGTAGTCCATGGGCAGCTTCATGATGGGCACAAGCTCCACAAGTGCTTCGAGTGTGGGAAGAGCTTCAGGCAGAGCAGCACTCTGATCAGCCAGAGGATCCACGCTGGGGATTGGCCTTATGAGTGTGGGGAATGTGGGAAGGGCTTCAGCTCCAGCTCTGCCCTTGTCATACACCAACGCATCCACACTGGGAAGGGGCCCTACGAGTGTCCCCAGTGTCAGAAGAGGTTTTAGAGCAGTTCCAGTCTTCTCCGGCACAAGCGGATTCACACGGATGAGAGGCCCTTGCGCTGCCCTGAGTGCGGGAAGGGCTTCAAGCACAACTCCAACCTCATCAGGCACCGGCACATCCACACTGGGGAGAGGGAGAGGCCCTACGAGTGTCCCCAGTGTGGGAAAAGCTTCACCCAGATCTCTGTCTTAACCAGACACCAACGGAGGCACCTGGAAGGGAAGCTCTGCCAATGCCCCAATGCAGGAGGACTTTTGTGCACTGCCCCAACTTCATCCATAGTGGGAGGATCCATGTTGGGAAGAGCCCTGGTGATCCATTTTTCCTTCGGATCCATGCTAGGAAGACACCTGTCCCTTTTCCTGCCTCTGCCAATGACATGATGTGGGATGGAAGAACATGAGGGTCTTGCCATGACTGTGTCATTACATTCACTCCCACCTCAGGTCATTGCCAGGGACAGGAAAGGGACACTCTCTCTGTCTCTCTCTCTGTCCCTGAGGAGAAGAGTGTGCTTTTCAGGCAGGAGGAAATACGTGGCAAGGCAGACCCAGTAAGTTGTGTTTTAGTTTTCCCTGTAAACAGTTTTATTTATACACTCTGTTATCAATATTGTTTCTGTTCCATTCGTTCCTTATATCATTGTTGTTCCCAAAAAATTGTTCTTATCCCAGACCGGGATCTTTGCCTTTGTGGTTTCCATGGGAGGTGGGAGGGCAGTGAGGGCAGCGCGGTTTTAGCAAGAGCAGGAAATTGGGGAATCCCATTCCTGAACCCCGGCCCCTGGAAACCGAGCATCCCAGCTGGTCCCAGCCCTGGTGGCTATGGCAACAGCCTTGGGAGCGGGTCCCTGGTTGGGGCTGTGGGAACCTCTTCCCTCTGGTGCCCAGGGACAGGAGTGGAGGGAACGGCTGCAGCTGAGTCGGGGCAGGCTCAGGTTGGATCTCAGGAAAAGGTTTTTGCCCAGAGGCTGCTGGGGCCCTGCCCAGGCTCCCCAGGGAAGGGTCCCAGCTCCAGGGCTCTCTGAGCTCCAGCAGCATTTGGACAGCGCTGCCAGGCCCAGGCTGGCATTGTTGGGGTGTCCTGTGCAGGGCCAGCAGTTGGACTGGAGGATCCTGATGGGTCCCTCCCAGCTCAGCCAATTCTGTGGTTCTGGGATCCCATGAGCCTGGGGATGGGGCTGCCAATGGTTGCCATGGCAACGGGCTCTGGCTGCAGGCCTGAGCTGGTGTCCATGGCAACCACCCCTGGCATGGGGTCTCCATGGAGCTGCCATGGAAACTGACCATAGCAACAGGGAGCTGGGGATGGTTGCCATGGAAACTGACCATAGCAACAGGGGGCTGGGGATGGTTGCCACGGAAACTGATCATAGCAACAGGGCGCTGGGGATGGTTGCCATGGAAACTGACCATAACAACAGGGTCCTGGTGATGGTTGCCTGCTAAGGATCACATTTGTCACAGGCACTCAGAGGGGTTCCGTGGGGACTTTCCAAGAGTCTCCAGGCTCTTCCAGAGCTTGAATGTCACAGGCACAGACAGGGGCTCCATGGAGACCTCCCTGGGCTTTCTTGGGATGGTAAAGAGCCTTGTGGTCAGAGGCAGTCACAGCCATTCCATGGTGACATCCCAGGGGACCTTGTGATGCAAAGGCATCGATCTGTCACAGGCACTCACGGGGGCTCCACGGTGACATCCCAGGAGTCTCCAGGCTGCCAAAGAGCTGGGGTGTCCCAGAAACTCACAGGGGTTCCTGTCATGGGCACAGTGGGAGCTTCAGGCAAAACCTTTATTTCTTTTTTGGAGAAACTCCTGCTGAGACATGAGATGGAGAAATTACATACTGCAGGCACCATGGATCCTCAAACCCCTGCAGGGCCCCTAGACTTCTAAAATTCCTTCTAAGAGAGGAGACTGGGAGCAGTTGTATCCAATCCCACCTCCAGACTTTGTCAAAGGTGTTAAAGATTAGACACGTGGAATTGAACTTTAATGCAATTTTCCCCCCAGGGTTAAAGATTGAATACCAGATAAATTTATATAAATACAGCTCTGATTTTTTCTGATCATTATTAGACAGAATGGTTCATTCCCACCACAAAGTAAATGAAAAAAGGGAGTTTTTGTTACAGTCTGAGGTGGTCTGCACACAATCTTCCCCCAGAGTTTCTTGTGCCAATGGGTAGGAACCACGAGAGCACCAGCACATAGACACAGACACAGACAAACACACACACACACACACACACAAACACACAGACACACAGACACACACACAGACACACACACACACACACACACAGAGAAATGCTGAATGTGTCCAGGGGCCAAAGACAAAAACAAAGGAGAGTCCAGGGTACAAATACAGGGAAAGAGGGTGCAGAGTAGAGCACCAGGGATCCAATGCTCTGAGGGTTCAGGGGCGGTACACATGGAAGGGACCAATAGTAAATGCCAGTGTGGATGGGCAGGGTTACACACCAGTGGGAAAACAGGGAAGGGAGAACTCACCAGAACATGAACATATAAGAGTTAAAGGGGTAGAGAAGGCCAAGGGAGAGTACAGAACTGGGACAAATTAACATAGTGCTGCAGAGCACCATGGGGAAGCCTCTTTCCTCGCCCTGAGTTGTGAGGAATGCCCAGAGCCTACAGTGTGTCTCTCCAGGGCATTTCTGCTGGCTTTTCCCTGGTAGGCTCACAGGTTTGCACAGTTGTGCAGTGTCACAATGATCTCCTTGGTTCTGCATTCCTGCTGTGGCTGCTGTGTAACAATGGACCTGTGATACCATGAGGCTCCATAGTGTCACCATGGTCCCTTTGGTTGCACAAGGCCCTGTTGGGACATGATGGACCCTTGGTTCCATGAGGGGCCTGGGCTCCCACAGCCCCTCACAGGGCCCTCAGGCCTCTCCGAGTTCCCCATTGCCCCTCATGGCCTCTCAAGGCCCTTCATGACACCTCGTGACTGATGGCCCCTCACAGCCCCTCACAGCCCCTCTCAGCCTCAGGCTTGGGGCTCCACCCAAGGCAGGAGAACAGGTTGGGCCCTACTTGTTCTGCTTTCATTTCAGTCCCTTCACAGCCACAAGTGCAGAAAGGCTGAAATGGAGCCTTTCCCCGGCGTTTCCCTCAGGGTTAACTGTAGGCTGAAGCTCTGTGCTGGCCCCGGCCCCAGCACCACCATCCCTGCAGCCGCCAGGCCTTTGCTGTCCCCCGTGTCCGGTCCCTGTCCCCGAGTCCCGCCCGGCTCTGGCAGTAGCAGCAGCCGCAGCGCAGGGGGCGCCGGCCCGGCCCAGCCCGGGCTCCCGGCCAGGAGCAGCAGCAGACCCGGCCCCTTCCCGCCTGCTCCTGCCTCGGCTCCCGAGGGCTTTTTCCAGCTCAATTCTGGAGCAGAGCAACCAGCGCCCACACACAGCCCTGACTGCTCAGGGCCCACCTGTGCTGCCCTGAGCCAGCCCTCAGAGGAAGAAAGGATTGGGTTCCAGCGCTGTTTTCAGCTCTGTTTGACTCACCCTGAGGTGACAGCAGGAGGCTGCTGGCGCCTTTGCCTTGGGAATTGGGGATCATGACTGCTCTTGGCCCTCTTCTGCTTGCCACCTGAATTTTATCCATAAAACTGCAAGTGCCTCTTTCAGTTGGTGCTACCCATGGTGCTTTCATGACAGTGAAGTCAGTATTTTTGTCACAGGCATAAAGATCAGCAGATACTGGAATGTCCACCAGCCCCTGAGCACTAAAGTGAGGGGAATTAAAGCCACACAGGCCACATTTGCAGTGCTCAAACAGAGTCCTGTTGCTGGCACTGCTGAAACAGAATAAACTGACAGAGGCCATCACAGAAATTGCCTCCTCAGTGTGGAATTAAATTGAAAAATCCACCAGGAGAAACAGAAACCAGAATTTCTTGACTCACTTCATTGCTCCTTCCCAGCAGCAGGAAATGCAGATGCCCAGAGGTGTTTTGCACTGCTGCTGCCCCCAGTTTGAGCCCAGGCTCTGCCCAGTCCCAGCGGGAACCTGAGCCCAGCCAAGGCAGCTCAGCGCACACGAGGCCAGGCCCAGAGCCCCGGGCACGGCCGCCCATTGTGGGGCAGCGGCGCAGACGGAATGTCCTGCGGCCAAACCTCCTGCTCCTGCCACACAGCACCAGCCTTCTTCCCCTCCTCCTCCTCTCCCAGCACGGCACAAATTCCAGCTTGGAGGAGGCTGCCCCAGAGAGGGCTTCAGCTCCTGTTCCAGCCTGAGTGTCCCTGCAGAGGAACAGGGCATCTTTCAGGCACTTGCACAAGCTCAGGCTTCTCACTTCATTGGGAATCTGGGATGCAGACGGCCTTGCTAAGAAAGCCAAAAGCCAAGGGAATGGATTATAGATTACTGAAAAAAAAGTCACCCATCTTTCAGGCAAGGTTTACCAAGTCATTTCCTGCATTTCTTCTTTTCAGATTCTTTCAGTTGGCTACTCTGGGAAGTCCAGCTTGTACTGGTGCTTATCATGGACTGATTGTGCTCTTGATTTACGCAGCAAGACACCAAATGTGGAATCATCTATATGGAAGTGTTATGAATGATCAGTCGAAAGCCAAATTATAAAACACGCGAAAAGATTTCTTTATCTTTTTCCGCGACTAAAATATGGTCTTCAAAACCACCACAGCCAAAGAGACAGTATCGAGCCCAGGTTCGGTGCTGGGTGAACCTGGATCCCACCTCTATTGCATCGGAGCCTCCACCATTCACGAGAGCTGCTTCTTGTAGGGATGCTTTATATAGTTTATTATGCCTGAGCTAAGAAGTCCCAGTTTCTTTTGTAACTCTGCATATTCATAGTTGGATCTTTCAGTGTGCAGAGCTGGACAATCGCCATTTCCTTGTTGATAGCCAGTGCTGGTCAGATTCAGGGAAGTCAGGTATTCACAGGTATCTTTCTGGCGACTTTGGCTATCTTGATCGATGTTATCAACAGGGCAATGATCGCTCTTAGGGGTCTTCCCATGACTCGGGATAACGGTGATCATTGCGCTGGGTGTGTCTATTCTTGGGCTAAAGTTCCGATCCTTATCCGACCACCTTCAGGAATTTCGGAATTTGAATAGATGCCCGCCTCTCAGGTTGCTTGTGATCAGAGACTTGGTTGGATTTTGCAATCTTTATATGAAATACATGCTTTCATAGCATTGATTATTTCCCAACATATATTACAACACCTCTACAATCTCACAGAAGAAGGCAATCATACAGATCAGTGTATAGTCAAATTGCCCCCTAATTCTCATAAAGTCCATCTACTCTGCATATGCTTACTTTGTATTTTTGTTTCTCAGTCATCACAGAACTGAGAGCTGCAAGAAAAAGAGAAAGAAATATGAACAGTCCTTGGGTAAGGGAAATACTGGACTGTCAGGAGCTAAAAATAGTTGATAGCATCTGTATCAGGCAATTTTTTTTACTCTCTACCAGTGTCCATTTCAGGCATCCTGTTAGCATGACTTAGGATTTTGCAGCTAAATGCAATGGGCTGCAATTTGAGGGGCCTACAAGAAAAAAAACTTACCAGACTTTTTTCCCCTCCGAGTGACAGGTGCAGATTACAAAATGAAAGGGCCTACGGACATTTAAAATTTTCTAATTTTAGAAAAATATAGTATTAGCATCAGATTCCAAGGGCATAGAGATATAGGAGCAGCAAGGAAATGCTCCCAGAAATGTTTTCTAGCCTGAAGAGACAAGCTAGCCACAGGAACAAGAGAGAGCCACTTCCTTTAAAATGTGTGAATTACTGAATGCAAGAGCCATTGGCCCTTTCAGCTTCTGTTTTTAACAAAAGTAAGCTATTAACTTGTGTTTATGAAGACTTTAGTTGAACTTCAATGTTTTTGGGACAGCTTCTGAACAAATACAAAGAAACTACATTACATATTAGTAAATGCAGCATTTAGAATAACAACTAAATAGTCCTATCTCATAGTTAAATGTTCAGTTCTTCATGTGATCAAGTCCATGAAATGCAGTACCTAATCCAGTTAAATCCCACCTACACCTCAGATTTGCTTGTGTAACTGATATTTTCCACTCCACTCCCTATCTCTCCTCTCAGCACAGTCCTCAAGCCCTCAGCCAGGCACAAGCCAACTTCTCACCTCACATGCTGTTAGCAATTACCAAGCACCTGTTGGTAATTACCTGAGCACCTGCCCCACCCACAGCAGCTGTAGGTCCTTGGCTGCTGGGAGAACAGGTCTGAAGTGCAAACCCCAACACCACCACTCCCCCACCAAATAAAGAAATTAAAACTTTTCTAAATAATTTGAGACTAGTAAAAGATCAGGACATGGAGGGACTTGTTTATCCCCTTTAGGCCAATCAAGAAAAAGTTTATAGCCTTCTCTGGAAAGGGAAGACTGGGGGTTTTTTCTTGAAGCAGAAGCATGTTTTATCAGCCCAGTTTCCTTCCTCATTTGTTCCTGCTCCCCAGGAGGCCATTCACTAGGCATATATATGTAAATATCTATGTCTGAAAACACATCTACAGGAGTGCATGACTTACACTGGTGCAATTTAAAGCATAGCTTTTATTGTGCAAAAATGCAAAAATCTGTTCTAGAAGAGGCACATCTTGCGGAGCTGTAAGGACCCTGCCAGCACATCTGCTACCAAAGCAACAACTCCTGCTCTGCAGTGGCTTGAGCGGGCTGAGATGGAAGTGTTTCTTCATCAATGCATAAACCACAACAAAATAGTGGTGACAAGCCTTTTTTCCAAGTCTGACTGAAGGTTTGGGAAGCAGGTCTGCCGGCAGAGGGCACACAGAAGCATGACACATCTGCCTACTGTGCACCTACAATTTCTACACCATCATATCACTACTCAGGTCACTGAGCAAGCTGACACTGTATGACAGGTTATCTGTCCTGCATAGAAAGTCACAGAGAGAAGAAGAGAGGAAGAAAACAGAGAAGATGACAATGCAAAAGAAGTTGAAGAAATGTGGCAAGGATTGAGCATTAAGGGACAGAAATAAGAAGAGACCATACCCTTGAACTGTAAAGTCCTGTCAGGAAACTGCAAGTACTTGCATATTTGAGTTCACCACCCGGACTTGCATGCTTCTCTACATTTTCATTATTTCAAAAATTTTGCTTCCTGGACAAGCTGCCAGATCTCCAGTACCAGTCCTAGCTCCCTTCCAGCAGTGTGCATCTGAGCAGGGAGTTGAAAATAGATCAGGCCTTACCTTTTACGCTGTAAGCATTCAAGACAGCTAAAGAACTTTGAGGAAAAAGGCCATACTGAGTGCCCAGGACAAAGAGATCTTAAGAAATTGGAAGAAGGAAGTATTGATTGAAGGTCACAGTTATGTTGAGGTTTAGCCTTTCAAAGGTTTGTTGCTTTTCTACTGAAAATTGCAGGTGAGAAAGCCTAGGCAGAAAAGGGAAGGAGAAGCTATGTAAACAAACCCATAGCTGTACACAAGGACAGAAGCAGATTTCTTCTTCACCAGGCTGAAGAGAGTGGTTTTATTATTTGAAAAACAAAAGCCAAAGTACCCCAAGTCAAATATATATTGTCCCACTACATTTAGACATTACAACAATAAAAATGCTCTATAAAACTACTGCAGTAAATTAGTCAGTTAGGAACAATAAACAGGGCACATGTTAATAGTATCCATATCTATCTTTGGAAAGATGAGCAATTACAATCTGCATCCCAGCTCATGCTCAGTATTTACTACAATCTCAAATAACAATAAAGTCAAACACAACAGATGACTGATGTTCCTACCTTCTGCTTTCCAAACAGAGTTTTAAAAGATAGTTTATTACAAAATCAGTCTCAAGTATGTTCAAGGCCTTGGGAGCTCTCTAAGCTTAATTAACAACAGAAATAAAAACTATATCTTTATAACAGAGTTATAAAGATCACAACTTTAACATCACACATATAGAATCCATTTTAATATTTCTGTAAAGCCAGTATTCTAATATTATAATTTTTATATAAGAATCTATTTGTAATATTGCCGAAAGACGGCACACTTTTCTAAATACCTTCTTGCTTTGGTAACTGCTAAAGGTAATGTAGATTAAGCTGTACTACTGCTTACTCATCTTTCTGTTGCACAGAAATCTTGGAAACTTTAATGCGTACATCTGTAATTCTGACATTTTCTGAAATTAAAGTAAGAGGAGAAATGGGCTAAATTCAGGTACCTAAAGTTACGTATCAACATTTGCAGACATAAATCAAATACACAAGGAAAGCTTTTCTATGGGAAGAATGCTTGCACCATAGGAGAGAGTGTATAAAATCACACTCTGCATCAAGAGAACATAATTCGTACTTTTTCACAGCCTTCTCCCTTTGCATGCCCCTCTGCCAAGTGCAAGGGGCGTCAAGGACTGAAGGAAACACAGGGAGTCAAATGGAGACATTTGCACCTGTCTCACTGGGGGCTCCTGGGGAAGCAGTTCCGTTGGCAATCCAGCCCCTCTCTGCCAGGGGCACTTCCCCAGGTGTGTACATTTCATGGGCAACACCAACCCACCCTTAAGTGCGTGGTGCGGAGGTTCAGGGACATCACAACATAACCAATATGATCCAGTGAAGCTAAATTTATTATTCCTAAAAAGACTCTATTTATAATAAATCTTTACTGTCCACGTGTCTCTAGCTAATACATGATTGGTTAATCCTAGCTGTTCACACGTCTAAAATAGGATGCTGATTGGATCATCTAATTTTTCACACGTCTGGCTGGGGTTGTCTGGCCCACCGATGGCTCACTTTCCCAAACTTGGTGACAAACTTGCTGAGTCCTGATGACTCTTCTTCTTGTATCTTTCTCAAGGATATACCGAGCCCATTTCTGAATATGTCCATAATTCATTCTTTGTGAACGTGTTCATTGTCCATTATTGCAAGCAGGCTGGATTGGGCATTGGCTGAATATGACCACTCTCTTGCAAAAACTCCTCCATTCTGTCTCTGAGCCAGCATTCGAGCCAGTTAAACAAAATCGTCCCTCTCATGCTGTAAAGAATATGGAATTAGAGTTGGAATGTGGCCCTGAAATGGAAGCAGCTCAGAAACTAAAGTAGAAAAAAGTTATTGCAGAAGCTATTGTGGAAGGGACTTTTCTCTCAAATGATGTAGAAGCTTTTCCTGTAGTAACTAATGCTGCAAGAAGAGTTTGAGAACCTTTCAATTGGAAGATTTTAGAAAAATTGAGAGCTGCATTTTCACAATTTGGTTGAAAATCCCAACTTGCACAGTCACTTCTGCAGTATATTTTTCCATCTAACACATTAATTCCAGCTGATGTGCATACCATGATATGACTTACAATGCCACCCTATCAGCAGGTGATGTGTCATAAAAGCTGGGAGGAAAAGTGTGCTCAAGAAGCAGCAAGACCTAGAGTGCAGGGTGATCCTCTGTATGGTTTAACAGCACAACAGTTACTTGGCAAAGGGCCCTGGGCTACTGCCACTGCCCAGGCTAAGAGCATTGATCAAGTCTTGCAGATGAGCCAACAACTGGCATATAATGCTATTCTTGCATTTCCAGATGGGTTACACACTATTGTTGAAAGCGAAGGGAGACGACCTATCTTTGTTGATCAGCATCAACTCTGATTTATTGATCAAATCAGCCACCTTTTATAACAGTGTTAATTGACTTCATGCATATTGCAAAATTTGAGCTCACGATAGGCTACAGAGGAAACTCCAACCCCTCCTTTTGTTTGCAATACCTGTGGCTTGTTTATTGAAAACAGGCTTAGTGTTCTCACCGTGATATGAAAAGTTCTCAAAACCTTCATATCTGTTCCCAGAGCAGGTATCTGTTCCCAGTACCAGCTATCTGTTCCCAGTAGCAGCCAAGGACAGAATGTTTGCCTGTTATGAGAAGACTGTCTGAGAATCGTATTGTTTATAAAATTACCTGAGAACCTAATTATTTAGGGAATCAAGCCTGGGAAATGCTGCTTTACAGCTACCCTCTACTTTCCCATCAGCTGTATACCCTCATGGCCTCTTTCTTTAAGCCATGCTTGAACCAGGCTCTCCACACACTGTCTTTTACACAAATTCACAAAAGAAGAATGAAGACTTTGATAAATTTGTAGACAATTGCATGAAGATATCTATAAGCATTCTGATTTCAATTCAGACACAAAGATACAATTGTATGGACTTTGGGATCATTACTCCATTCTAAATAGCTTTCCCTTCAGTCACAAGAGCCTTCCATCTCTTCCAAAAATTGCCTGCTGAAACTCTTCTGTTCCCTTCCAAATCAGTTCACTACTCCAGCATAACCCTCGAAGCACAGACAGATGACTCTTGAACTAATTATAGTAGAAAAGAAGGGTATTTATTGCAGCCCTGGACACATGTGAACTAGTTTCCAAAGACACATGCAAGGAGTTGCAGACTCCTGCTCTCTATTTCTACAGAAAAAGTTTTACATTAGGTTTCTAAGGACCTATAATACATAATTCTTACCTGCCTGCTTCGCATTTTTATCAGCTGAATATCTATCACAGCTCTGCAATTGTACTCCCTTAACTGGGTTGGTGGGATTTTGAAATGAGGGAGTGGTTGTATGGGAGGAAGAAAGCCGTCTCGCTCATGGTGAACTCTTCTCCCATGGCCAGCTGGCGAGACCTTTGGACCTGCTGCTCATGGTCCAAGCCTCTCCTAACTGTTCAATTATTCTTAAGGCAAGGTATTTCTATGGTCTCTGCTTCTTCACAATTGCTTCCTCTATCCCTGTCACTCCTAGCTTTACCTTCCTAATATATTTGGTACTCTTTAACTAAGGGACAAGATTGCTGCTAGCTGTATTACTAACTTAGCTTCTTACCTCATTTTAAAATCTTAACTAAAATATGCAATCTTCTACTATCCCAATTCTATTCCCATCTAGCCCCTCGACCCATCTGCAGTTTTCAATTATCCTAATTCCATTTTCAGCTAACCCCTTGGCTCACCTCAGGCACATCCCCGACTGCCTCTCTCCCAGCAGCTCAGAGCTGCATTGCACAGCGCTTGCTGTGCGACAGAGAGCACAAAACAGGCTGGCCTGGTGGGCCTGAATATTTCTGCCAAACACTCTGCATCTCACACCTTTGCTCTGGCTCAGTGCAGAACTGCAGGATTGCAGCCGCTTCCTCCTAGAGCTGCATGAGTCGCTGGCTCCTGCAGATGTGCCCTGCCAAGCTGTCCCTGCCTCACGCTGGCCTCGCTTCCCCTGGCACAAGTGCCGGGCCTGAAGGAGCTGCCCTGTGCTCCAGCCTGCCGAGCAGCCCGGCTCCCTGCCCCGGTGCCCAGAGTGCTGCACACACTGCTGGCCTTTGCCGGGAGTTGCAGAGCAGCCGGCAGAAGAGGAGGAATCCTCAGGCAGCCCAGCGGCCCACGGCTGCCCTTGGCCTTTCTCTGCTCCTGGGCACACTCCAGATGGCCAATGCCTCCAGGCCGGGCTGTGCCCAGCACGGCTGCGCTTCCCCTCGGCAGCAGCCAGCTGCCACCTGGGCTCTGAGAGCAGAGGATTCGCCCGCTCCCAGCAAGAGGCACCCAGGGCCCGGCTGCTGCCTCTTGCTGCTCCAAGGGCCTCCTTCCAGCCTGCCTCTGCCGGGGCTCAGGCTGCTCCAGCCTCTGCCAGGGCTCTGCTGGGGCTCCAGCCCGGGCAAGGCCGGGCCCACTCTCACCTCACAGGCACTGACAGCTCTGCACCACAGGAGACCTTCCTGAGCACCCTCTCTGATCTTTCTGCTTTCTCACTTGAGCAAGGCTCTCCTACAGCCAAAGACATTGCACCTAGGGATACAAATCCAAGTGGCAGGAACCCCAATGCTCTCCAGTCACAGCTGAAGGCCTGCATCTGCGCAAGATGTTTGGGCTGCTCCATTCTTCCTTTGGTTTTATCTTCAAATGCCATTGCCCTTTCTGCCTCAACTAGAAGTGTCACAGATGTACCAAAACGGGCCAGTGTGCTGGCCAAAGGCAGTGTGCTCTGGAGATGATGAATGAAGAGTCTTCCCAGCTTTCAAAGCACATTGTGAAAAACAACAATCCCTTCTTTTCAAATTTGAACCGTTTAGTAGCAATAAAATGGTTATTAAGATAGTAATAGAAGTTAGAATAATAAGAATTTAGACAATCAGAGTTAGAACAGTAAAGGACAATAAAAACAAAGACATATGGACAGTCCTGGTGCCTCCTGGGCAATTATGCCCCGAAAGCACACACACTAACAAAGGATTAGCCCTTAAAAGAATAGCCTGTTGCATATTCATATATCTCATACATGATGCATAAATTTTTTCCAAACAAAGGGTGTTCTCTGCTTATTGTCAAGTTCTCTCCCTTAATCCTGTTGGCTCCTCAAAGTCGGGAAGGAGGTGGAAGAAAGTTGATCTTTTCCAATAAGGACGCAAGAATTCTTCCCTTGGGGCTCTTGGTGTCCTGTTGCTGTCATCTCTGGGCAAAGAATTTCTTGATTACCCCATCCCTTTCTTGAGCTAGTTAAAAAAGTATCTTACATCACATAGCTCCTGTTTTACATAATGTTATAACCTAAAACTATATTTACCACTGAAATAATTACCAATATAGCTGGACGGGACATACATGAGCTTGTCTGGCCTTTGCTGCCTGACCAAATAGTGGCAACTGTGGAATTTTACCCCAGAGACACTTTTGGCTAGCTGGGTGCTGCAGCTGGGCACTTGGAGGCAAGTCCAGGCATGCAGGAGTTCAGGTTTACCTTTGGTGGAGAAGCTTTAAGGCGAGGTGAAGGAAAGGAGTCGGTTCTGATGGAGGGTTTCTATCCAGAGCTTTATTCCTGGCCCACAGGCCTCTGGATCCAGCAAGGGCTCCAGGAGAACTCCCAACCGCATGGTTTGCTCGCCCTTTTACCCGGGGAAGAGGGGCAGGGAAGGAACACGGGGAGCACCAACCAGGTACGGGGCGGGGAAGTCTCAAGGGACAGAGGACACCGTGATGGCCCAATGTCCTTCCAGGAGGGGAGGGCATCTTTTGAATTCTGCCAATCACTCGACACCCTTCTGGAATGCCAGGATTGACAGACAGCGCTCAGCAGGGGTCAGGGTGTGGAAAGGAGGGATGACTGACACACCTGGCAGGGAATTATCAGGGAGGAACCTGGGGTATCTGAGGCAAACCATGACATCACACCGCAACATACCACACTACTTAATAAAATACAGTACTACTAACTAAGACACCATAACACATATAGTATACTTATTTATTTATATATATATATATATATATATATATATATAATATTTAATATCTGTGAAGAGCCTGTCCTGTAGTATGTACTTTTTACAACACCAAAGAAGCCATTGCACCTTTAAGAGACAGCTGACAACTCAGAAGGAAATGTTCAGCTTGTTCACAGGGTGAGAAAGAAAGAATTCTTCCAGATGAGTTAAAGTTTCAGAAACTTTATTTATTTACAATCCTACTCTATAATCCTGTAGGGTGGTATTTACAGAAAAATGGACAGGCACTAAATGAACCAGCCTAACCTTCTGGAGCTAACTAAAATAACTAACCTTCTAGGACTAAGTCAGGTTTTTAATAAAGCTGCATTCAACTTTGTGGATAAAAAGGTGATGTTGCGAGCAGAAAGAAGAAGCAGAAAAGTTGCTGACAGACAAAGGGGTAGCAACCCAAATAAAATGTCCCTTACAGCATCTACCAATTCGATTAAGAAAAAGATGCAACCAAACAATGCATGACTACAGAAAGCTATAGGATAGGAACTAATTATAAACTATGTTTAGAAGCATAATAAATTGCTTCTCCTTGATTCACATTAAATTGTGCAGAGTCTTTTTTCTTTTCTCCACATAGTCCTACTCTAAATCCTACTCTAAATCCTACTGTACCGTACTACTCTACAATCCTACTCTAAGATGGCTATGGAGAAAATGGTCCTGATACGATTATAGCACCGTTTGCTTCTCCATCCTCCTCTTCACTGAGATGATGAGTGGTGCCAGGGTGGATGCAGCCTCGGCTGATGTTACAAATGGATGCTGTTCACAAAAAAAACCAAAAAACAAAAAAAGGAATACAAAAACAAAAACAAAAAAGAAAACAAAACACAAACAAAAAACCCAAACCCAAAACAAAACAAATAAACCCAAAACAAACAACAAACCAAACAACAAAAAGACAAAGAACAGTGAACAGTGAACCATTACTTTCCAAGCTCAATGCTTTACAGGCTCAGTTGGGATTGCTCTGGGTCCTAAAAAGACCCAGAAAGAGGAGCAGTGGGACCATCTGCTACCCAGCAGTCATGTGCAGGACCCTGCCATCACAGGCAAACCTGGCCAAGAATCCCACTCATCCATTAATTCAGGTTTCTTTATCTTGTTGGGATTTTTGCCCTGCCAGTGCTCTAGAAATGGTGCTTTCTGTCCCTGGGTTTTCTTCCTTTCAGGAAACTCCAATGGCTCACATGGGTCCCTGCCTTTGAAAGACAGGCACTGTGCTGATTGCCACAGGGACAGAAAGCAGTGTCTACCTTTCCATGCCCTACCCCTCGTGTGCTGGATGGCACCTTCCTTCCCAGCAGGGCCAGCCCAGTGGCACTGGGCCCTGCAGTTCCCTCTCTGCCACACAACCTGGCAGTAACCCTGGCGCAGTTCCTGTCTGCTTGAGCGTGCCAGGCAGCAGATGGGGCTGGGACAAGTCCCTCCCAGCTGTCCCTGTCTGCATGGCAGAAACCTCTGAGGGTGGGCTGGGGGGCACAAACCAGGGCCCCTCAGAGTGAGCCCCCCACAGCCCCTCCTGCCCACAGCCAAATCTCTGACTGCTCAGCTGGGACTGGCTTCCTTGGGTTCCTCCACCATCATTTCATGTCTCTGTACCCTGCATTGCTCTACTTCAATTCTTTTGCCATTACATAAAACTGAGCACTCCACCAAATCCCAAAAGAGGGCAACAGACACAGTCAGAGGACAGAGCACCTCTCCTCTCAGGAAATGCAGAGTGAGCTGGAGTTATTCAGTTTTGTGAAGGACAGGCCCCAGGGAGACTTTATTGCCACTTTCCAAGATTTCAGAGTGGCTTTGAAGAAAGTGGGGGACATCTTTTTTAACAGGGTCAGTTACAATAGGATATGGACAAATATTTTTAAACACAAAGGGAATCTAATCAGAGTAGGTCTAAGGAAGAACTTGTTTTCTCGGAGCATGGTGCCACACTGGCACAGCTTGCCCCAAGAGCTTGTAGGTGCCCCATCCCTCCAACCATTCCGGCTCCAGTGGCAAAGGGCTCTGAGCAACCTGATCTCTTTAAAGATGTCCCTGCACATTGCAGGACACTTGCACCACCGGACCTGTACAGGGCCCTGCCACCCAGCCCAGTCTAGGATTCCTCACTGTTTTCATTTGAAGAGCACCAAGAATGGAGGTGAGGAGGAAGGGGGCTCATCTGCTGCCTTGGACTTGAGTGGAGGAGGAGCCCATCCCTCAGAGACTGTTTCCCCTGCAGCCCCTTCACATTTTACCTGCAGGAGCTCCTTGGCAGACCAGCGCCGCGCCTCGTCTCTCTGCAGGCAGCAGCTCAGGAAGTCACGCAGGCAGGATGAAAATAGGTTGGGCTGCTTCAGCTTTTGTCTTCCTCCTGTGGCTATCAGGAGTTGAGGCTGGGGAAAAAGGAGACACCAGGCTCCACCTGCTTCTTTCCCATCTGTCACTGCTCTCCCAGATCACATTGATTAAGCTCCACTCTGCAGTGGCAGTTTCTGCCCTGGCAGAGACCCAGAGATGACTTTCCTTTACCAACCAAAAACCCAAACTCCGATGCAGCCACAGCTTTCCCACTGTCCTGCAGATCTTGCCTTGGCAACTGATTTCATTGCCTGACCTAGTTAGTGGGAACTACATCAGCACAAGCACATTGCCTTCCCTGAGGATTCATATCAGCCTCGAAGAAGGCGTTTTGGAAGAAGGACTTTGCTATACTAACTCTACTGTATCCAAGGGTTAGGATATGAAAAGTATCTCTGCAGTGCTTCTTGTCTCTTAAGCACAGCTGCCATAAAACAAAACCAATCAAGCTTTTTGCTTTGTTCTTGAAAACAATGGGAATTGGAAGGAAAGAAAGGAAATCCACCAGGTATTCCTCAGGTAAGGAGACAAACATTTGGAATCTCATCTTCAACACAGACACATTATGATCCATGCACAAATGTACTGGGATGAAAACGCCTGCTGGGACACACAGGAGCCACCTGCAGCTCTGTCTCTCAGCAGCCTGAAAAATTCTGCTTTCCTTACATGGAAAAGAAAAACCTTTCATGGTCAAATCAGAAGGAGAGGTTCCATCCCTACGGTCACCCTCGACTCATTTGGCTACACAAATTAATGCATGAATGGTAGGCCCATCCCAGAAAGTGCCAGGAAACAAACGGGAGGTTTTGGCAGGCTCTCCACATCACCAGGCTCTGGCTTGGTGATGTGGAGAATGTTGCTTTGGGCTAGGAGAGAAACACGGTCACTGAGTGTTTCAGCAGCACTGCGCAAGAAGCAGAAGAGACTCTGTGGCCTTTACACCCTCATTCCCAGGTTTCAGGCATGTTTTCCAGTGAGAAGAAACTGCACAGGGGGTTAAGTTCCTCTCTAAAATACAGTGCCTTAGCAACTTTCCTGTGTTTGGGCTTCCTTTCTTCATTTCTGGAAATGGAACACCACTTCTGAGAGGCTTGCATTGTGGTTTGAGGGGCATCTTCACAGACAGACAAGTGGGAACAACTTGAAACCCAAAGCAAATGTTGCCTGAGAAGAGCTGGGTAATGTTTGCCTGTGGTGAGGCTTGACCTGTCTGGCAATCCCTTTCCATGATGTGCAGAAACATCCAGCTGCTCCCCAGAACTCAGTCCCTCTGGGCATGCAGGCCTCTGGAAACCCCTGAGGATTCCAGCCTTTCTCCTGCTCAAGAGCATCTAACCTAAGCTGAGCTCCAGTTTCTTCAGCAAGGCCAAGGATGCTCACTTCCATGCAGCTGACAGTGTCCATGGAGCTCAGCAGGTCTTTCTGATACTCCTCAGGCCAAGGAATTACAGTGCAGATTGGCAAGACATCAACTGATCATTATCCAGTGTGGTTCATGTGGAACCAAGCTCTAACACGCTGACAAGTCAGAGGGAGAGAGCTCATTCTGCTTTTGCAAGATGGTATTTAGAAACATAAGACACCAACTTGGAACTATTCAAACCTCAACTTGCAGACTCCATCTCAAATAGACAAAAAGAACAATGGCAAGAGGCCTTGGAGTCTCCATAAAAATGCCCACCACTGTCATGATAACTCTGTGCTCTTGGCACTGAAATAGATGGTGACCAAAGAGACTTTGCTATTATCCTCTTTAAGCCAAAGCAGAATTTCAAAGCCGGAAATGGCAATGCACTCCCCTTGTGTACAAATAATTTATGTGGCTTTCTGTCCTTTTCCCACATCACCAGAGGTGACAAAGAGGGTTTTACCCTGACTCTCAGCTGAGCTCAGCCACTGGCCATGGTGGGGAGCTGGAGCCCTCCCTGTCATTAGAACTGTGCAGGCCAGGGATGGCCCTGCTCCTGAGGTAAAGAAACACAGCACTGTTGTCAACTGCCCACGCTGGATCCCAGCCCAGGCACCTGCCTGCAAGCTCATCAACTTGTTAAAGTACCCAGAAACAGCCAAGGGTTTGGCAAACAATTCTAACTACAGTCGGAGAAAAACACATCCTACACTTATCCAGGCCACCCACACACGTGACTGAACAATGTACAGATGACTTGAAAGCCTGAAAGTTTCAACGACCACAGGATTTGGAAAAGACGCTACAGAATGGAAGAGAAGAGCTGTGTTTAAAAAATGAAAAAGCAAGCAGAACTGCTTGGGCATTGCTTTGGTAGTAGGTTTTTTTCTCTTTTCCTTTTTTGTTTAGTTTTCTTTTTCCTTTTTTCCTATGTTTTCTATGAAATTTAAACTGGAAAGGTCTAACCTCTATTTCTCGGGATATTTATCGCATGTCTCCCCTGTCCACTGAAAAATTCTTGTCCTTCAGAAACAGAGTTCCAACATTGTTCAAAAAACAAGTGGGAAATGTCAGGCATGGCTGGAGGCCAAAATGACAGGTTTCTGAACTGGTTAGGTTTCTGAACTGCCACTTCCCTTTCTGATACAACCAAAGCTACAGCAGATGCTGCTGTGCTGCAGGGGCATTTTTAGAAGGGGACCTTGGTGGAAGTGGTTCCAGCAGATGGCAATGGGATTTTGTCCTATGGCACACAGAACATGGGACAGGTGAGAAAGACAGTGGGATCAGTGAGTATTTGCACCTTACCAAGACAGGAGTTGCATTCCAGGAAGGAACTTCTCGTTCCACCATTTCGATGCCCACGATTCCCAAAGACCATATGTCCACTTTGGGGCCACATGGTTGGCCTGTCACCACTTCAGGCGCCAGCCACCCAGCAGAGCCAGCCACGGAGCTCTGTCTGTCCTGCTCAGGGCTGAGCTGAGCAAAGAGGCCAAAGTCAGCTGTGGAGAAAACAGCAAACCATGAAAGCCAGCTCCAATTAGGAAACCAAGCAAAAGAATTCCCCACTCTCAGGCTAAGAATGTGCTGTTGAATCTCCTGGAGAACTGTCCACACTCGATTTCCTTGGGGCTTTAGCCAAGGGAGTATGGAATTGGCCACCCCCCAAAAACCCCAGGTTTCTTAACGCTGCTCACAGCAGTGGACTTTATTCCCCTGAAGCTTTAGATTGTAGATTCCTCTGTCTAGAAGGGACACACACAGAGCAAGGCCACTCTTGACTGCTTGTGGCTCCTTATACCTCTGTGCACGTTGCAACTGTGCCCTCAGCTCGCAGCAGGGGTCCCTGCACTGCCACCAGCACCATTTTTGGGGAGCTGGCAGTCACTCCAAGCAGCCCCACACCCACATCCCTGGAACGCTGCACCTGACCAAGAATATACTGACCCAGCTTGACAGAACCGTCAGTTCTGAGAAGGATGTTTCTGCTCTTCACATCTTGGTGGATGACATGGTTTGAATGAAGAAAATCCAGTCCTTGCAGGCACTGAGAGAGAAAACAGAAACAGGAGGTCAAAAATGAGTGATGTGATTTCATCACAAAAGAAAGGAAACAAAGAATCTAAAAGATTCCCTCTCCAGGGGAATGGGGAGTAAGGGCAGAACAGTAATGGCCACTGAGAGGAAGAGCTTGCTGCTCCAACACTTGCAGAGCAGGACCTTTCTGAGGAAAGGCATGTCAGCTTTTGAAAGAGCAACAGCACCTGCTGTTGTAGGCTGTCCCCTGCAAACCAGCCAGGATGACTCCTGCTGCAGTGGACCTGCTTTTTCCATGCAGAGGACAAAGGAGGGGTTTTGAAAGGAAAAGTCCCTCTCTTTGGTGTTTAGTGGATCACTTTTGGGTGGGAGGCTGCATGACAAAGATTTTCTTGCTGGCCTCAGCACAGGCTTGGATGTATCACACCAGTCACTTTCCAGAAGCAAAGAGCATTTTGGCTGCACTACTATCCTTTTCAGCTGAGGACTGTGAGAAATGAGTCTTTTTTCTTTGCTGATCATTTCAAATCCTGCCACCAGCACCTTTCCTTTCACAGGCAAGGAATGCAGTGAAGACAGACTCCAGGCATACATTTAGAGAGGCAAGGTGGAGAACAGCAAATACAAATACAAGAGAGAGAGCGAGAATACAACAGCAGGAGATAAGAGTACTGGCACTGAGTACAGGGAGTGCAGGGGCACTGGCAGGCCTTTCACTTGAGATGCTTTTACTTGCCTATAGCATACCAGCAACACAGAAACAAAGCTTGGCACAGGAAATCACTCCAGCTCTGAGCCCCTGTTTCCCAGACAATGCTGCCCAAGCCCTTGGAAACACAGATGGGATTGCTGACCTCCCGACTGATGGCTGCCATCTCATCTTCCGACAGGTAGGTCTGGCTGATGACATTGCTCAGAGTGCCTCCATCCATGTACTCCATAACCAGGGACAGTTCCTCACCCACAAGGTAGCTTAAAGAAGGAAACAAGGGCGTGGAGATGAATGTACATGTCTAGGTTGCTGTTTGGAAAAGATGGGTTGACTCTTCTTTTCAGATCCCTTTGAGACAAAGACAAAACAAAGGAATAGACATTCCCTCTTGGCTGTGCATTGTTTGCCATCTGTGCAGTCTCAAAGAGAAAGGTGCAGCTGCGAAAAAGGAGATGTCTTAGATGGGCAGCAAGCAAAATGTGCAGTTTAGTAACAGCCCAGATAAAAAGCCTGTCATGCATGGTGTTTCTGGGAAAAAGCACCTAGTCTTCCTGGCATGCATAGCAATGGAAAACAGTGGCAACAATCCAAGGGAAATCCTTGTTAGTTTATCTGGATGTAAGAAGACACTTGAATAAAATCAAGCTCCAAAACAAAGTGGTGGCTGCGAATATAGAGATCATTGATTTAGTAAGACACAACTCATCCGGGTTTTTGAACAATTTTCCAATACCATGTGCCAGCGAAGACTCATACAGGCAAAATGCAATCTCTTCCCATCCACTGGAGATGAAAAGAGCAATAATAATTAGCCAATAATTACAGCTCTATTTTCTGCCAGTGACCAAAGTGGGATTTTACCTTGCATGTTTGCAATATGTGAACAAACATTCATGGGACAAAAGTACAACTCACCTGTCAAAACAGTTGACCAGGTTGGGATTCCTGTTCACCTTCATGACCATGAGTTCATTGACTTTTAGTTCCTTCTTCCTCAGTCCTTGAAGACGTATTTTCTTGATGGCCACCTAAAATGGTATTGAAAATCAGTAACTTGAGAGGTTGGTGGCACGAGACCACAAGGCACGTGGAGCGAGTGATTTTGCAATGACACAGCTGAGCTGTGCCAAACTGCCTTGTGATCAGGCACTGCAGTAATTAGGAACTGACATTCCAACAGCCCATTTCTCTGCTCCCTTGGGAGCCAGTTACAGGACACGTGGGGCCACTGACATTTTGCCTTGACCACTTGGTAACAGCAGTGTCTCAGTTATCACCCACAAACCTCTGACCACACTCTCTGCTGCGTCGTTTGGGATTCAGAAGAAGTAATCCATGTCTTAATGCTCTCTGAATACATCTTGTGATATGGGCAGGGCTTAGGGCTTTCAGGGACGCCTTGCAGATCTCTCCCTATGTGCAGTTCCCAAGTGCAGCACTGCAGGTGGCTAAGGATCTGCCAGTAACTTTCAGATGGATTTGCTGGCAGCCAGAAATGAGAATTCAGGACTCTGAAGCTGTAGCCCCAAAGAGCAGTGAGGTGCTCAAAGGCACCACCTTTGTTTTAGCAATGGAGAGCGAGTGAGCGTGTCCTTCTCTGAAAGGAACCGCTGCCCTCCGTGCCTTCCTTCCGGCAGCTGAGGAGGACAAAGTCCCAAATGTGTTCTGTGGGCTGGCACCAGTCTGTGCTTCTTGTGCCTTTTCAGCACAGCTCTGCCCAAAGCTCCAGCCACAGCTCACACCAGAGGGGAAAGCCCTCGAGTGCAGCAGAGTCTGCAGGGGCTGTTGATATTTACCTCTCCTCCTGTGGCAGTGTCGAGCGCTCTATAAACGTCTCCAAAACTCCTAGAAACAAAACAGAAGCAAAGAAAGGAGAAGCCATTTAGATCTTGCAGTGAAAGCCAGCCCACACAGGAGATCTCTGCTGTAAATGCCTGCAGGACACTGGAAGCATGAAGATGTCTTTGACAATGCCTTCTGAGCACACCTAGAAATTCTGATCAGCACTGACAATCTAAGCCCAGTGCCTGAAAACATTTGCAGTTTGTCTGACTTCACACTTGATACCTATTCCACCAGCAAAACACCTGATGCATAGTTTTGTACCATTAACATTGCTTGGACTCACCCACTGCCAATATTTTCCAGTTCAATGTATTTTAGAATAGGACTTTCCATCTTCACCATTCTCCCTGAGGGAAACAAAATGCAAGATGTTCACTTCAAAGCAGAGATCCCACCTTCTAGGAGATACAAAAGGCAGCCCCACTGTCTGGAGCTCTGAGCCCTCCCTTTGTGGACAGCTGGCTAACAACAACAGGAACAGCAACTGGAACACCAAGAAAAGAACAGCAGGCCCACAGCACAAGTGGCTGGCACAGAGACTGATTTCCAGCATCCTTTGAATTGAGAGACCTCTTGACAGCAGGCACACAGGGAAGCACAGGGAGATACATTCACAGGAGATTGAGACCAGAAGAGAATACCTAGCAAGGCAAGTAAGTCTGTCATCTAGAAACATTAAGGAGAGCTGGAACTAACAGTGCCTTTGTTTTCTTGGGAATAAACACTGTGAGATTTAGAAAAGGTTTCCTACTTGCTAAGATTAAATGCACTTGGACATGTAGAATCAATTCCTCTGAACAGATGCCAAGTCCAGAACAGGAGGAATATTGCCAAGTGTTCCCATCTTTTCCACCTTGCAGCAGTTTGCCAGAAGAATGCCTCTGCGTTTGTAAACCAGAGCAGCTCATGCTAGAATCAATCCCCACGGGGCTTTCAGCATCAGGACCCTCACCCTTTATGAGCAGGCTGAGCTCACAGACGCCCTTGCCCGTGCCCTGCGTGAAGAACCGCGCCGCTTCTCGTCACCCTGACAGCGCGGCTCAGTCGCTCCCATTGCACTCGCCCTCTCGGCACCGCACACGTCCCCATCTTCCCAACTCGGCACGGCGGGCACGGGCACAGAGGACAGCAGTGCTCCTCAGGTGTCCCTGTGACACAGAGAGCTGCCCAGAGGAGATGCTGACCCTCTTGTGAGCCCAGGCCGTGCGAGGCAGAAGCCGGCCCAGAGCAGGGGCTGCTGCCTCAGGCAGCTCCGCACTGCAGCAGCTGGGCAGCAGCGGGACCCTCCCAGCCAAGGAAGACTCCAGCCTCTGCATTGCCACAGCCCTCAGGGGCAGGGCAGCGACCACAACAAGGCTGGCAAAGCCCAAGCATGAGCACTGACAGGCACTGATGGGAAGAAGCCAGAGTGAGCCTGAGCCCCGGACAAGCTGTTGCCCCCATTCAGGACACAACAGGATGGGCTTTGAGATCAGCCACACCCAGGCACAGATCAGTGCCCTTTTTGTCCCAACAGGTTATGGTAGACACAGAATGCACTGGGCTCTCTTCTCAACCCTACCAGATCTTATCTGAGGGCACAGCACTGGCAGCTGTTCAGGGCAAGAAGCAGATTCATTGGGTTGTGCTGCAGAATTACAAAGGGCTTGATGTGTTCTCCTAGAGACTGATCTCAGCAGGGCTTCTGCCAATGGCTAGGACTCAAGCAGTCACAGCCTTCTGCCGATCCAGGAACAATCCCTGCTTCTGCCTTCGGCAGAGAGAAGGGAAGCCCAGGCAAATTCCAGCCAGTCTAAGCTGCCCTCAGAGGCAGCAGGAACACCCAGAGCTCTCTCTTGCTGCCTCGGAGCAATGCCAGCACTTCTGTGACACTAAACTGAGCAGAACCCTTGGCTACAGCTGTGCTGACACGTGCACACAACTCACTGTCCCTCAGATAAGAAAGATACCAGACGTACTCTGCTGCTCCAGGGAGTCACCCGCCATCTCCTGT